>NC_088381.1:41092500-41430000 GCF_037993035.2 Macaca fascicularis | reverse complement strand
TGACCTACGGGATTGAAATACCTCCTGCAAATAGCAGGGGGCTACTGAAGCTTGAAGTGAGGTATGACACAATTTCATTTTCATCTTACAAGCTCATTTTCATGACTGCAATATGGGCAAGAAAGACAGGGTAGTCCATTGAATAGGAGATTATTCCAGAAATCCAAGTTGGAGGTAATGCAACTTGCTGAACCACTGAACCAGAGCAGTGGTTACGAAGATGTGGAGGATAGATTCAAGAGCTAGAAAAGAGAGGGATCGGGACTTGGCGTGGTTTCTTTACTCATTGATTCATCCATTCAAAAAATACCTGTTGTGGCTGGGCGTGGTGGCTTATGCCTATAATCCCAGCAATTTGGGAGGCCTTGGCAGGTGGATCACCTGAGGTCAGGAGTTCAAGACCAGCCTGGCCAACATGACAAAAACCCTGTCCCTACTAAAAATACAAAAATTAGCCAGGCATGATGGCGTGCACCTATAATCTCAGCTACTCGGGAGGCTAAGGAAGGAGAATCACTTGAACCCAGGAGGCAGAGGTTGCAGTGAACCTTCATCACGCCACTGCACTCCAGCCTGGGCGACAGAGGAAGAATCTGTCTCTCAAAAAAAGTAAAAAAAAAAATACCCGTTGAGAGTTTCCCATATATCAAGGACAAAGCCATAAACATGACAGGCATGATCCCTGTCCTCATGAGGCTGAAAGAGAGGGACCACAGGCAAGTAAACAAATAAACATGTTAACAACTCAATGTGTTAAGTTCTGTAAAGGACATAAATAGGGTAATAAAATAGAAACTGGGCAGCCAGGTGTGGTGGCTTACACCTGTAATCCCAGCACTTTGGGAGGCTGAGGCAAGCGGATCACAAGGTCAGGAGTTCAAGACCAGCCTGGCCAAGATGGTGAAACCCCATCTCTACTAAAAATACAAAAATTAGCCAGGCATGTTGGTGAGCACCTGTAATCCCAGCTACTCGGGAGCCTGAGGTGGAGAATTGCTTGAACCCGGGAGGTGGAGGCTGCAATGAGCTGAGATCACGCCACTGCACTCCAGCCTGGGCCACAGAGTGAGACTCCCTCTAAAAAAAATAGAAACTGGGGGAGCCCATTTTTAGATATGGTATGTGTAGTGGGGGAAGCCTTTCTGAAGAGTGGATATTTCAGCTGAGACCTAAACGATGACTAAAAAGACAGCCACACAAAGAGGTGGGGAGGAAGGGGGAGGGCATTTCCTGCAAAGGAAAGAGCAAGTGCAAAGACTCTGGCATAAGAAAGGGCTTTGGGTATTAAGAAACATCAAGGAGGCCAATGTAACAGAAGCTTAGTGAGCAAGGGAGAGCAGTAGGCTTGAGGTCACATTGCACAGAAGGGGGAATTGACTTCAGGCTACGGTAAGGACTGTGGGTTTTATTCTAAAATGAATAGTCTTAGGGAGGCATTGAGGGCTTTTAACTATACCAGCTGCAAAATCTGATTTATACGTCTTGAAAGACCCTACCTTCCAACTTGGGCAACATAGTGAGACTCTATCTCTACAAAAAAAATTGTAAAAATAAATTAGCCAGGCATGGTGCTGCACACCTTTTAGTCCCAGCTATTTATGAGGCTGAGGCAGGAGGATTGCTGAAGGCCAGGAGTTGGAGACTGCAGTGAGCTACAACAATTGCCAGCCTGGGTGACAGAGCAAGACCTTGTTAAAAAAAAAAAAAAAAAAAAAAAAAAAAGGTCGGGCGCAGTGACTCACGCCTGTAATCCCAGAACTTTGGGAGGCCGAGGCGGACGGATCACCTGAGGTCGGGAGTTCGAGGCTAGCCTGACCAACATGGAGAAACCCCATCTCTACTAAAATTACAAAGTTAGCCAGGTGTGGTGGCGCATGCTTGTAATCCCAAGCTACTCAGAAGGCTGAGGCAGGAGAACTGCTTGAACCTGGAGGCGTAGGTTGCGGTAAGCTGAGATGGCGCCATTGCACTCCAGCCTGAGCAACAAGAGCAAAACTCCGTCTTAAAAAAAAAAAGAAAGAAAGAAAGAAAAAAAAAGACAAGAAACATCAAGTTTCAATGGTTGGTTGGATGTGGCAGTTAAAGAAACAAATCAGGGATATGGTGTGGGTTTTTTAACTGAGTCCACACTGGTGGTGCCATTTACTGAGATGATAAAGACAGGAGGAAAACTGGGGAAGGAGATTAAAACCTCTGTTTTGGAGAAAGTGAGTCTGACATGCCTATTGGCATTCATGTGGAAATATCAGGAAGACAAATGGAGATATTGTTTGGTGTTCCGGGAAGAAGGGCAGGCTGGAGATAGAATGTTGGGAATCATCATGTAGTTGATAATTGAGTCACCGAAGAAGAAAGGAAAGAGGGAGGGAGGAAGGGAGAGATGGAGGGAGGGAAGGAAGGAAGGGAAGGAGGAAAGGAAGGAAGGGAGGCAGGGAGGGCAGGAGAGGAAAGGGGAGGGGAGGATCAGTGAGAGGTCTAATGAGGAAGAGGTGTTAGCAAAGGAGATTAACATGGAGCAGCCAGTAGACAAGAAGAAATGAGGGGAGTGTGAAGTCGTGGAAGTTAAGAGAGGATCAGCTGTATGAGAGATTCAACAAAATGAGTAAATGAGTGTCCGCTGCCCGGTGATGACAGTGCAAGGTGCCGTCCTGCTCTGGAAGCTAGAAGAAAGTAAAATAAATACCGTTTCCCGTTCAGCTCCTCTACAGGCTGTCCTTTTAAGCTTCGGGCTGCGAAAGCGGGAGGGCAAAAAGCTTGGAGAGAAAGGATCCTAAGGTGGAGGGGACGGGGCCTTTTGAGTATCACATGAGATAATGCCAAAAATGCATTTTGTAACCCCCTCTGTGCTAATGTCATTGTAGCTGTTATTAATGAGCCAGGGACTGAACCGAGACTTCTCAATGAGAGCGAACAGATAAGACGTGTGGAAGGATATTCCGAGAAGGAAATTTCAAAATGAAGAAAACCCTTTCCTCTTGAGATCTTGCCTCCAAACCAGGCTTTGGGTTGGGCGAGGAGATCCGAGAGCAGCGTTGCACCTCAATCCAGACTGACCTTACGGCGGCAGCAGTGAGCAGAGTGCCGGGCGGATGCCGAGAACTGCCCGAAGTCGAAGGGAAGTACAGCCCCAGGAATAAGGGCTCCCTCTGGCCCCGCCTCCCTTCGACGCCGGCCAATCAGGATGCAGCTGGTAGGACCACGGCGCGGGCAGCGGGGAGGAGCGAAGACCGGAGAACCATTAATCCACCACCAGGCGGTGTCTAGTTGCACGTTCGATACCTTTCTGTTCAGGGAGATTGTTGCTCAGACAAAAACCTGTGCGGGGAGTACAACCACTTTGGAGAAAGATCTTGCAGTTTTATATAAAACTAAATATACAATTATTCGGCCGGGCGCGGTGGCTCAAGCCTGTAATCCCAGCACTTTGGGAGGCCGAGACGGGCGGATCACGAGGTCAGGAGATCGAGACCATCCTGGCTGACACGGTGAAACCCCGTCTCTACTAAAAAATACAAAAAACTAGCCGGGCGAGGTGGCGGGCGCCTGTAGTCCCAGCTACTTGGGAGGCTGAGGCAGGAGAATGGCGTGAACCCGGGAGGCGGAGCTTGCAGTGAGCTGAGATCCGGCCACTGCACTCCAGCCTGGGTGGCAGAGCGAGACTCCGTCTAAAAAAAAAAAAAAAAAAAAAAAAAAAAAAAAAAAAAACTAAATATACAATTATTCTATGACCCAGAATTTCTCACCTAGGTATTTATTCAAAGTAAATTAAAACATAAATCCCGGCCGGGCGCAGTGGCTCACGCCTGTAATTCCAGCACTTGGGAAGGCCGAGGCGGGTGGATCACTTGTAAGGAGTTCGAGACCAGCCAGGGCGACATGGCGAAACCCCGTTTCTACTAAAAATACAAAAAATTAGCCGGGCGTGGTGGCAGGCGCCTGTAGTCCCAGCTACTCGGGAGGCTGAGGCACGAGAATGGCATGAACCCAGGAGGTGAAGGTTGCAGTGGACCGAGATTGCGCCACTGCACTCCAGCCTGGGTGACAGAGCGAGACTCCGTCTCAAAATATTAATAATAATAATAATAATAATAAATAAATAATAAAAGCATAAATCCAGCCGGGCTCAGTGGCTCACACCTGTAATCCCAGAACTTTGGGAGGCCGAGGCGGACGGATCACCTGAGGTTGGGAGTTCAAGGCCAGCCAGACCAACACGGTGAAACCCCATCTCTACTAAAAATACAAAAAATTAACCAGGTGTAGTGGCACTTGCCTGTAGTCCCAGCCACTCGGGAGGCTGAGGCAGGTGAATCACTTGAACCCGGAAGGCGGAGGTTGCAGTGGGCCAAGATCACACCACTGCACTCCAGCCCGGGCGACAGAGCAAGACTCCGTCTCAAAAAAAAAAAAAAAAAAAAAGCTAGAACAAGCTAAACTAATCCACGGTTGAAAATAAAATCAGGGCCGGGCGCGGTGGCTCACGCCTGTAATCCCAGCACTTTGGGAGGCCGAGGCGGGCGGATCACAAGGTCAGGAGATCGAGACCACGGTGAAACCCTGTCTCTACTAAAAATACAAAAAATTAGCCGGGCGCGGTTGTGGGCGCCTGTAGTCCCAGCTACTCGGGAGGCTGAGGCAGGAGAATGGCGTGAACCCGGGAGGCGGAGCTTGCAGTGAGCCGAGATCGCGCCACTGCACTCCAGCCTGGGCAAGAGAGCGAGACTCCGTCTCAAAAAAAAAAGAAAAGAAAAAAAAAAAGAAAAGAAAATCAGCTGGGCGCGGTGGCTCACGCCTGTAATCCCAACACTTTGGGAGGCCGAGACGGGTGGATCACGAGGTCAGGAGATCGAGACCATCCTGGCTAACACGGTGAAACCCCGTCTCTACTAAAAAATACAAAAAAAACTAGCTGGACGAGGTGGTGGGAGCCTGTAGTCCCAGCTACTCGGGAGGCTGAGGCAGAAGAATGGCGTAAACCCGGGAGGCAGAGCTTGCAGTGAGCTGAGATCCGGTCACTGCCCTCCAGCCTGGGCAACAGAGCAAGACTGTCTCAAAAAAAAAAGAAAAGAAAAGAAAAGAAAATCAGAACAGAGGTTGTCTGAGGACTGAGGGTGGAGATTGTCTGAGAAGGGGCACAAAGGAAGTTTCTAGGTGATAATAATATTCTTACAATTTCATGCAGTGAAGGAAATTGTTCCCTATCTGTGCTATCCAAATGTAATAGCCACTAACCACATGTAGCAATTGAGCACTGGATTTGAGTTTCACTTAATTTTAATTGATTTAAGTTTAAATTAAAATAGCCACATGTGGCTAGTGGCCACTGTATTGGACAGCACAGTTGTAGATCCTGATAGGGCTTTGGGCTACACAGGTATATTAATTTGCAAAGGTCCTCTAATGATACCCTTAAGATTTGTGTGTTTCACTGTATGTGAAGTTTACATTAAACATGTAAACATGGTTGGGTGGGCGTGGTGCCTCACGCCTATAATCCTAGCACTTTGGGAGGCCAAGGCGGGCAGATTGGTTGAACGCAGGAGTTTGAGACCAGCCTGGGCAGCATAGTGAGACCTCATCTCTACAAAAAATACAAAAGTTAGTTGGGCATAGTGGTGTGTGCCTGTAACCCCAGCTACTTGGGAGGCTGAGGTGGGAGGCTGTCTTGAGCCCAGGAGGCAGAAGTTGCAGTGAGTGAAGATCTTGCACTCCAGCCTGTGTGACAGAGCCAGACCCCGTCTCAGAAAAAAGAAAAAGAAAAAAGTCCGGCACAGTGGCACGCACCTGTAATCCCAGCACTGTGGGAGGTTGAGGTGGGTGGATCACCTGAGGTCAGGAGTTGGAGATCAGCCTAGCCAATATGGCTAGAAAGCAGGTTTCTTACTAGAAACCCTGTCTCTAGTAAGAATACAAAAATTAGCCAGTTGTGGTAGTGCACACCTGTAGTCTCAGCTACTCAGGAGGCTGAGGCACGAAAATCACTTGAACTCAGGAGGGGGAGGTTGCTGTGGGCTGAGATCAGGCCACTACACTCCAGCCTGGGCAACAGAGCGAGACTCTGTCTCAAAAAAAAAAAAAAAAAAAAAAGTAAACATAAGGCTGTGTGCAATGGCTCATGCCTATAATCCCAGTACTTTGGGAGGTCCAGGCTAGAGGGTTGCTTGAGCCCAGGAGTTCCAGACCAGCTTGGGCAACATAGTGAGACCCTGTCTCTGCCTGGGACATAGAGGTTGCAGTGATCTGTGATTACACCACTGCACTCCAGCCTGGGAGACAGAGTAAGACTCTGCCTAAAAAAAAAAAAAAAAAAAAAAGGCAGGGCTGGGCACAGTGGTTCACACCTGTAATCCCAGCACTTTGGGAGGGTGAGGCAGGTGGATCACTTAAAGTCAGGAGTTCAAGACCAGCCTAGCCAACATGGTGAAACCCTGACTCTACTAAAAATACAAAAAATTAGCCAGGTATGGTGGCGCGTGCCTATAATCCCAGCTACTTGAGAGGCTGAGGCACAAGAAAGGCTTGAAGAACCTGGGAGGCGGAGGCTGCAGTGAGCCAGTTGCAGTGAGCCACGATCGCAGCACTGCACTCCAGCTTGGGTGACAGAGCAAGATTCTGTCACACACACACACACACACACACACAAAAAGTAGGCTGGCACAGTGGCTCACTCCTGTAATCCCAGTACTTTGTTTTTTTTGTTTGTTTTTTTTGTTTTTTTTTTGTTTTTTTTTTTGAGACAGAGTCTTGCTCTGTCGCCCAGGCTGGGGTGCAGTGGCCGGATCTCAGCTCACTGCAAGCTCCGCCTCCCGGGTTTAGACCATTCTCCTGCCTCAGCCTCCCGAGTAGCTGGGACTACAGGCGCCCGCCACCTCGCCCGGCTAGTTTTTTTGTATTTTTTAGTAGAGACGGGGTTTCACCGTGTTAGCCAGGATGGTCTCGATCTCCTGACCTCGTGATCCGCCCGTCTCGGCCTCCCAAAGTGCTGGGATTACAGGCTTGAGCCACCGCGCCCGGCCAATCCCAGTACTTTGGAAGGCTGAGGCGGGCAGATCACCTAATGTCAGGAGTTCAAGACCAGCTTGTCAACATGGTAAACCCCGTGTCTACTAAAAACACAAAAATTAGCTGGGCATGGGGGTGCACACCTGTAGTCCTAGCTGCTCCAGAGACTGAGGCAGGAGAATCAGCTGAACCTAGGAGGTGAAGGCTGCAGTGAGCCAAGATCACCTACTGCACTCCAGCCTGGGTGACAGAGCAAGACTCCATCTCAAAAAAAAAAGGCCAGGAGCGGTGGCTCATGCCTGTAATCCCAGCACTTTGAGAGGCCGAGGTGGGCGGATCATGAGGTCAGGAGTTCGAGACCAGCCTGGTCAACATGGTGAAACCCCATCTCTACTAAAAATACAAAAATTAGCTGGGTGTGGTGGTGGGCGCCTGTAATCCCAGCAACTTGGGAGGCTGAGGCAGGAGAATGGTTTGAACATGGGAGGTCAAGATCATGCCATTGCACTCCAGCCTGGGTGACAGGGTAAGACTCCATCTCAAAAAAAAAGTAAACATAGCCAGGCATGCACCTGTTGCACCAGCTACTAGACAGGCTGAGTCCAAAGGATCACTTGAGCCCAAGTATTTGAGTCCAGCCTGGCGAACAGAGTGAGACTCTGTCTCTAAAAAGATTTTTAAATGTAATTCATTATTTTTTTTTATGAGACAGAGTCTTGCTCTGTTGCCCAGGCTGGAGTGCAATGGTGTGATCACAGCTCACTGCAGCATTGGCCGCCTCAGTTCAAGTCATCCTCTAGCCTCAGCCTCCCAAGTAGCTGGGACCATAGGCATGTGCCACCACGTCTAGCTATTTTTTTTTTTTTTTTTTTTGGTAGAGATGGGGGTCTCACCTGGATGCCCAGGCTGGTCAGGAACTCCTGGGCTCAAGTGCTCCTCCTGCCTTGACCTCCCAAAGTGATGGGATTACAGGCGTGTGCTACAACACCTGGCCTTTTTAATTTTAGAAAAAAAAAAAAAAAAAAAAAAGCTGAGCACGGTGACTCATGCCTGTAATCTCAGCACTTTGGGAGGTCGAGGTGGCAAGATCACCTGAGGTCAGGAGTTCAAGACCAGCCTAGCCAACAGGGTGAAACCTGGTCTCTACTAAAAATACAAGGGCTGGGCATGGTGGCTCACACCCGTAATCCCAGCACTTTGGGAGGCCAAGGCAGGTGGATCATGAGGTCAGGAGATCGAGATCATCTTGGCTAACACAGTGAAACTCCGTCTCTACTAAAAATACAAAAAATTAGCCGGGCATGGTGGCAGGCGCCTGTAGCCCCAGCTACTCGGGAGACTGAGGCAGGAGAATGGCTTGAACCTGGGAGGTGGAGTTTGCAGTGAGCCGAGATTGTGCCACTGCACTCTAGCTTGGGCAACAGAGCAAGACTCCATCTCCAAAAAAAAAAAAAAAAAAAACCAAGAGCAAAACTGTCTCAAACAAACAAAAAAAAATTTTTTTTTTTTTTTTTTGAGACGGAGTCTCGCTGTGTCACCCAGGCTGGAGTGCAGTGGCCCGATCTCGGCTCACTGCAAGCTCCGCCTCCCGGGTTTATGCCATTCTCCTGCCTCAGCCTCCGAGTAGCTGGGACTACAGGCGCCCGCCACCACGCCCGGCTAGTTTTTTGTATTTTTAGTAGAGACGGGGTTTCACCATGTTAGCCAGGATGGTCTCGATCTCCTGACTTCGTGATCCACCCGCCTCGGCCTCCCAAAGTACTGGGATTACAGGCTTGAGCCACCGCGCCCGGCCTAAAATTTTTTTTTTTTTAGATGAAGTGTGCTTTGGTTCTGTCACCCAAGCTGGAGTGTGGTGGCGAGATCTCGGCTCACTGCATCCTCCGCCTCCTGGATTCAAGCGATTCTTCTGCCTCAGCCTCCCAACTACCTGGGATTACAGATGCATGCCACCACGCCTAGCTAATTTTTGTATTTATAGTACAGACAGGATTTCACCATATTGGCCAGGCTGGTCTTGAACTCCTGACCTCGTGATCTGTCTGCCTCAGCCTCCCAAAGTGCTGGGATTACAGGTGTGAGCCACCGCACAGGGCACAAACAAAAAATTTTTTTAAAAAGGTAAACGTAAATTCTGGTTAATGCTATGTATGCTAAAGTGTTAGAAGTGAAATGTACTCGTCTCTATAACTTTGAAGTATATAACAAAGAGATGGATAGATGTATGGATGTGATAAAACAAATACCGTAAAATATTGTAGATTGGTGATGATTATATCAGTGTTCACTGTACAATTCGTTCGATCTTTCTGTATATGCTTGGATTTTTTTTTTTTTTTTTTTTTTTTTTTTTTTTTTGAGACAGAGTCTTGCTCTGTCACCAGGCTTGAGGGCAGTGGTGTGATCTCAACTCACTGCAACCTCCACTTCCTGGGTTCAAGAGATTCTCCTGTCTCAGCCTCTCGAGTAGCTGGGACTACAGGCGTGCACCACCACACCCAGTTAATTTTTGTATTTTTAGTAGAGACAGGGTTTCACCATGTTGGCCAGGATGGTCTCGATCTCTTGACCTCACAATCTGCCCGCCTTAGCCTCCCAAAGTGCTGGGATTACAGGCCTGAGCCACCGTGACTGGCCTGGATATTTTCATGATAAAATGAGAGAACTAAGGTGTGAGAGGAGGTAGGAATGATGAATTACTGCCTAATGGATGAAGTTTCATTTTTCTTTCTTTTTTTTTTTTTTTTGAGATGGAGTCTCGCTCTGTCGCCCAGGCTGGAGTGCAGTGGCCGGATCTCAGCTCACTGCAAGCTCTGCCTCCCGGGTTTTTACGCCATTCTCCTGCCTCAGCCTCCCGAGTAGCCGGGACTACAGGCGCCCGCCACCTCGCCCGGCTAGTTTTTTGTATTTTTTAGTAGAGACGGGGTTTCACCGTGTTAGCCAGGATGGTCTCGAACTCCTGACCTCGTGATCCGCCCGTCTCGGCCTTCCAAAGTGCTGGGATTACAGGCTTGAGCCACCGCGCCCGGCCGAAGTTTCATTTTTCTTTTCTTTGAGATGGAGTCTCGCTCTGTTGCCTAGGCTGGAGTGCAGTGGCGTGATCTCGGCTCACTGCAACCTCCATCTCCCGGGTTCAAGCGATTCTCCTGTCTCAGTCTCCCGAGTAGTTGGGATTATAGGCGCCTGCTACCATGCCCGGCTGATTTTTGTATTTTTAGTAGAGATGGGGTTTCACTTTGTTGGTCAGGCTGGCCTTGAACTCCTGACCTCAGGTAATCCACCCACCTTGGCCTCCCCAAATACTGGGATTATAGGTGTCAGCCACCACACCTGGACTGGATGAAGTTTCCACGTGAAATAATGAAAACGCTAAAAAATAAATTGTGGGGGGAAGTGAAAAAAAATAAATTGTGGCCAGGTGCAGTGGCTCATGCCTATAATCCCAGCACTTTTGGAGGCTGAGGCAGGTGGACCGCCTGAGGTCAGGAGTTCGAGACCAGTCTGGCCAGTATAGTGAAACCCCGTCTCTACTAAAAATACAAAAATTAGCCGGGCATGGTGGCAGGTGCCTGTAGTCCCAGCTGCTCAGGAAGCTGAGGCAGGAAAATCGCTTGAACCCGGGAGGCAGAGGTTGCAGTGAGCCAAGATTGTGCCATTGCACTCCAGCCTGGACAGCAGAGCAAGACTCTGTCTCAAAATAAATAAATTAAATAAATAAATTAATAAATAAATTGTGGTGATGGTTATACATTTGGAAGGTACTTAATGTCATGAATTATACACTTAAAAATAATTAAAATGATAAATATCATGTATATTTTTCCACAATTTTTTTAAAAAAGTTTGAAAGCCAAAGCAAAAAAAACATATTAAGAGAAAATCTGTTGGGACATTCTGTTGCCTTTCCTTGAAGCAGTCTGGGGTATTGCACACAGAAACAGGGTAAGAGATTTGACTTCCCCTGTGTGTAAGTGCGCTAGGCCTATTGTAAGCAGAGGGCAGTGGAAAGAGAGAGCACAGGCTTTAGAAACAGACCTGGGTTCATAATCCCAGCTCTTTCATTTTCTCTCTATGTGACTGTATTTGTTTCTTATTGCTGTGGCTGCTATAATAAATTATCATACATTTAGTGATTTCTTTTTTTTTTTTTTTTTTTTTTTTTTTTTTTTGAGACGGAGTCTCGCTCTGCCGCCCAGGCTGGAGTGCAGTGGCCGGATCTCAGCTCACTGCAAGCTCCGCCTCCCGGGTTCACGCCATTCTCCTGCCTCAGCCTCCCGAGTAGCTGGGACTACAGGTGCCCGCCACCTCGCCCGTCTAGTTTTTTGTATTTTTAGTAGAGACAGGGTTTCACTGTGTTAGCCAAGATGGTCTTGATCTCCTGACCTCGTGATCCGCCCGTCTCAGCCTCCCAAAGTGCTGGGATTACAGGCTTGAGCCACCGCGCCCCGCCCTAGTGATTTCAAACAACACAAATTTATTATCTTGTCATTCTGGAAACCAAGAGTCTGAAATGTGTCCTACTGTGCTAAAATCAAAAGCTGTTTTCCTTCTGGAGACTCCAGAAGAGAATCCATTTCCCTGCCCTTTCCAGCTTCTAGAGGCCTCCTGCCTTCCTTGTTTTAGTCTGTGGCCCTTGCCTCCATCTTCAAAGCCAGCAGTAACATCTTCATGTCTCCCTCTCTCAACTCTACTTCCTTTGTCATATCTTCTCTGATTCCTGTTTCCTTCTTTCCCCTGTGATTACATTGGGCCACTCACATAATCCAGAATAACGTCTTCATCTCAAAAAACTTAATCATGACTGGGCGTGGTGGCTCATGCCTATAATCCCAGCACTTTGGGAGGCCGAGGCGGGAGGATCACCTGAGGTAGGGAGTTCAAGACCAGCCTAACCAAACATGGAGAAACCCCGTCTCTACTAAAAATACAAAATTAGGCGGGTGTGGTGGCACATGACTATATTCCCAGCTACTAGGGAGGCTGAGGCAGGAGATTCGCTTGAACCCGGGAGGTGGAGGTTTCGAGATCGTGCCATTGCAGTCCAGCCTGGGCAACAAGAGCGAAACTCCATCTCAAAAAAAAGAAAAAAAAAAAAAACTTAATCATACCTGCAAAGTCCCTTTTGCCAACATAAGATAATATTCACAAATTCTGGGGATTTGAACATGGACATTTTTGGGAAAGGGGGTCATTATTCTGCCTACCATAATGACCTTGAAAATTTTTCTCTCTTTTTTTTTTTGAGATGGAGTCTTGCTGTCGCCCAGGCTGGAGTGCAGTGGTGCAATCTCGGCTCACTGCAACCTCTGTTTCCTGAGTTCAAGTGATTCTCTTGCCTCAGACTCCCGAGTAGCTGGGATTACAGGCACCTGCCACCACACCCGGCTAATTTTTGTATTTTTAGTAAAGATGGGGTTTCACCATCTTGGCCAGGATGGTCTTGAACTCCTGACCTCGTGATCCACCTGCCTCAGCTTCCCAAAGTGGTGGGATTACAGGCGTGAGCCACCACACCCAGCCAAAAATTTTTCTTAACCTGCTCATTTACTCATATACAATGACGCATGCCACTGATATTCAATGTATGTCAAGACATCACTGAAGAAGAAAAATATCTCCCAAGATTTCTTTCCAGCCAGGTATGGTGGCACACGCCTGTAATCCCAGCACTCTGGGAGGCTGAGGCTGGCAGATCTCTTGAGCCCAGGAGTTTGAGACTAGCCTGGGCAACATGGTGAGACCCTAGTCTCTATAAAATATACAAAAATTTGCTAGGCATGGTGGCAGTCACCTGTAGTTCCAACCACTTGGGAGGCTGAGATGGGAGGATCGCTTGAGCAGGAAGGTCAAGGCTGCCATGAGCTGTGACTGTGCCACTGTACTCCAGCCTGGGTGGCAGAGTGACAACCTGTCTCAAAAAAAAAAAGATTTCTAAAAGATTTATGGAGATAGGCCGGGCGCAGTGGCTCACGCCTGTAATCCCAGCACTTTGGGAGGCCGAGGCGGGCGGATCACAAGGTCAGGAGATCGAGACCACGGTGAAACCCCGTCTCTACTAAAAATACAAAAAATTAGCCGGGCGCGGTGGCGGGCGCCTGTAGTCCCAGCTACTCAGGAGGCTGAGGCAGGAGAATGGCGTAAACCCAGGAGGCGGAGCTTGCAGTGAGCCGAGATCGCGCCACTGCACTCCAGCCTGGGCGACAGAGCGAGACTCCATCTCAAAAAAAAAAAAAAAAAAGATTTATGGAGATATAATTCACATACCATACAATCTAAGCATTCAAAGCATTTGATTCAATGGCTTTTAATATAGTCACGGGGTTGTGCAACTATCACCAATCAATTTTAGAATATTTTTATGTTTCTCCCATTTTGAGAAAACAGAGGCTTGAGACATGGAAACCTGCTTAGGGTAGCATCCACTGGAAAGGCATTGCAGTGGCTGTTATTAGCTGACATTCTAGTCCAGGTTATAGCTTTCATGAAGCTAGGCCAGTCACCTTGAGGCAGAAGAATAGGGTCTGAAGGCAGAGAACCCAAGGCTGTTTCACGCCGACTTCCTAGAACTAAATTAAAAGGAAAACCCGGCTGGGCACACTGGCTCACGCCTGTAATCCCATCACTTTGGGAGGCCTAGGCAGGCAGATCATGAGGTCAAGAGATCGAGACCATCCAGGCCAACATGTTGAAACCCCATCTCTATTAAATATACAAAAATTAGTTGGGTATGGTGGCATGCACCTGTAGTCCTAGCTACTTGGGAGGCTAAGGCAGGAGAATCACTTGAATGGGGGAGGCAGAGGTTGCAGTGAGCCAAGATAGCACCACTACACTCCAGCCTGGTGACAGATGGAGGCTCCATCTCAAAAAAAAAGAAAAGAAAAGAAAAAGAATACCCTGGCTGGACACGGTGGCTCACGCCTGTAATTCCAGCACTTTGGGAGGCCAAGGCAGGTGGATCACGAGGTCAGGAGTTCAAGAGAACAGCCTGGCCAATATGGTGAAACCCCATCTCTACTAAATATACAAAAACTAAATGGGCTGGTGGCACACACCTGTAGTCCCAGCTACTTGGGAAGTTGAGGCAGAAAAATCGCTTGAACCCAGGAGGCAGAGGTTGCAGTGAGCCGAGATCCTGCCACTACACTCCGGCCTGGGTGACAGAGCACAGAGTGAGAGTCCATCTCTCAAAAAAAAAAAAAGAGGAAAACCCTAACTTTCCTTGCCTGAGTAACAAAAGGACCAAAGGCTACTCCCTTTGACCTTTCCTACATGGCAGATGGGAGATTGGCTGTCTGCAACAAATCATACTGAGTGTGGGTCCAGTCTTTGTTTGCAACTTTGTGACTTCACTCTGGCCTCTGAATGGTTGCTGTCTGCAACCAATCAGACTGATTGTGGCTACCACTTCAGTTACATGAAGTAAGCATAAAGTTGCCAATGGGAAACTTCCAGCGGGTATTTGAACCCAAGAAAATTCTGTATCTCAGGTCCCCTCCCACACTGTGGAGTGTACTTTCGTTTTTGATTTTTTGTTGTTGTTTGTTTTGAGACAAGTTCTCGCTCTGTTGCCCAGGCTGGAGTGCCGTGGCACGATCAAGGCTCACTGCAACTTCTGCCTCCTGGGTTCAAGTGATTCTCATGCCTCAGCCTTCCAAGCAGCTGGGATTATAGGTGCCCACCACGACACCCGGCAATTTTTGTATTTTTAGTAGAGACAGGGTTTCACCATGTTGGTGAGGGTGGTCTGGAACTGCTGACCTCAAGTGATCCCCCCAACTCGGCCTCTCAAAGTGCTGGGATTACAGGCGTGAGCCACCGCGCCTGGTGGTACTTTCGTTTTCATTTTTTTTTTTTTTTTTTTTTTTTTGAGACAGAGTCTCGCTCTGCCGCCCAGGCTGGAGTGCAGTGGCGTGATCTTGGCTCACTGCAAGCTCCGCCTCCTGGGTTCACGCCATTCTCCTGCCTCAGCCTCCCGAGTAGCTGGGACTACAGGCGCCCGCCACCTCGCCCGGCTAGTTTTTTTTTTTTTGTATTTTTTTAGTAGAGACGGGGTTTCACTGTGTCAGCCAGGATGGTCTCGATCTCCTGACCTCGTGATCCGCCCGTCTCGGCCTCCCAAAGTGCTGGGATTACAGGCTTGAGCCACCGCGCCCGGCCGGTACTTTCGTTTTCAAAAAATCCCTGCTTTTGTTATTTTGTTGCTTCATTCTCTCTTTGCTTTGATGGGCATTTTGTCCAATTCTTTGTTCAAGACGCCAAGAACCTAGACAACTTTCAGTCACCACCCTGTACCGCTACAGCCTGGGAGCAGTGTAGCGTATGTAGTAGCTAAGCCCCGTGGAGTGATTAAGCCAGCAGGTAATCTGGGTTCAATGTTTGGTTTTACTCTCTATATCAGCTATGTGACCTTCAGTAAAATCTCTGGGAGCCTTGCTTTTTCCTTATTTGAAATATGAAGTCCGGGTGCGGTGGCTCATTCCTGTAAACCTAGGACTTTGGGAGGACAAGGTGGGTGGATCGTTTGACCTCCGGAGTTCGAGATCAGCCTGGGAAACATGGTGACATCACATATATATATATATATATATATATATATATATATATATATATATATATATATATATATATATAAAGTAGCCGAGTGTGCGTCTGTAGTTCCAGCTACTTGGGGGGGTGAGGCGGGAGGATCACCAGAGCCCAGGAGGCAGAGGGCAGTGAGTCACGACCGCGCCACGGCAGAGGTTGCAGTAAGCCGAGATTGCGCCACTGTACTCCACTACAGCCTGGGTGACAGAGTGAGCCCTAGAAAGGAAAAATGAAAGGAGAGAGCAATTTAATCCTTGATAGCTATCATTATCTGTAAAATGAGGTAGCCAGACTCACCTGTAAGATCCTTTCCAGCTATGTAATTCCAAGCTTCAATGACATAATAAAGATAATTAAAAGTAAATTCTTTCAACATCCTGTGCAAGAAGAGGGATAAAATTTCCCTGAAGACAGAGACTCTACTCGCTTCCGCTCTAGGACGTGGCACAGGTCTCAGAGTTTCTCACTCATGGGCTTCAGCTGGGTGGGAAAGCCAAAGCGTAAAATGCCCTTTAAAAAGGCAGAGAAGAATGTAGAGTTGGGGGCGGCGGAGGGACTGGGCAGGCCTTGGGGTGTTCTGCCCAGAACTGAACAATGGTACTGTGAGCGTAAACAGGAGTGTGAGGGACCACAGGCAGGTCCTTCCCAAGGCCAAGCCCAGCCTCTGTGTGCGGGCTAGAGGGGAAAGGGAGTGTGCTGGAAGGATGGTTCTGAAAATAATTCTTCGGAGTCGCTTAGGGTTTTCAAACCCGACACCACGCGCGGCCCAGTGGCTGCCGCCGCCGCGGCCTCCTCGCACCACACCCAGCAGTCCCCTGGATTTGGTCGCTCGGCCACCACCATAAACCTCCTTCCTCTGGCAGGCGATTGGTACAGCCCAAGCTCTGGGAGTAGAAACGCAGACACACCCATTGTTACGCCTCTACCTCTGATTGGCTGGAGAATTTAAAGATCCAGTCGGTGATTGGGTGATTTTCTGCCTCTAGCATTTGAAAAATTTCTAGTTTCGGAGCTTCGCCATAGATCTGCTTGTTCATATGAGTGTCGGCGCAAGTGAGTGTCTGCCCAAACCCAGAGGTGGGGAGCAAAGAGCCTGATTCATCTAGGGGTTCCCGCCGGGAGGTGCAGACAAGTGGGTCAGGCGGAGGGAGCATGGATTCCACGGTCCCAGGGTCCCCTGCGATTTCCCTAGCCGAGTATTTTCCACCTCGTCTCCACCTTGCTGGTGGGAAGCGTGAGGGCACTCTGACTTTGACTACCAGCCGCTGTGGCTTATGAAGGGCAAGTGAGTTTCCCTCTCCCAGCCTGTTTCCACGTCTGTACACGGGGAATAGTGAGACCTGCCCGCTGCATATAAGCCAGTGAATGTTACCTGCAAGGCAGAAGGCGCTTATTACACGGCAACCCTCTTTGCATCTCCCCACGGGCGATTCTGCTGCTTCCTGGGGAGAGGACTCTGAGGATTCCTATGCTGGCCCTGGGTCTCAGGGAAGGATTCTTTCTGCGCAGGGACCCCCTTCTAGTGAGGTCCTTGCAGGACACCTGAGGCTCCCTAATCCTGGGTGCCCATCCCCCGCTCTAGAAATTGTTGTATAGCAGGGTGCGTGTGTGTGTATATACAAATTGTATATATTGTTGTGTGTGTATATCTATATAGAAATTGTGTGTGTATATATATTGTATATATGGAAATAGAAATTGTGTAGCAGGGTGCGTGTGTGTGTATATATATACACACACACATATGTATAATGTATGCATATATATGTCTTTATATGTATGTATGTTTTTTAATTCACTATGTTGCCCAGGATGGTCTCCAGCTCCTGGGCTCAAGCTATCTTCCTCAGCCTCCCAAAGTGCTCCCAAAGCGCCCGCCACCACACCCGGCTAATTTTTGTATTTTTAGTAGAGACGAGGTTTCACCGTGTTGGCCAAGCTGGTCTCAGAGCTCCTAACCTCAGGTGATCCGCCCACTTTAGCGTCCCAAAGTGCTGGGATTACAAGCGTGAGCCACAGCGCCCGGCCCAGCGTACATTCTAAGAGTGGATTTTCGGTTAGCCCAAAGCCCTTTCTCCGTCTCTGTGACCTCCTCGTGTTACCAGTGACAGTCCTCGTGATCCTGTGTGGCCTTGACCTTGCTCCCTGTTGCGTCCTTTATAGCATCCATTACGTTCCCTATAGCATCCATTACGTCCCCTGAATCCTCAGGACCACTGTGCTCCGGTGTCTTCGCAGACCTGCAGAGGCGGTGGCGATGCTGTCGGGCATGGAGACGGCGGCAGGGGAATACGAGGACTCGGAGCTGCGGTGCCGCGTGGCTGTGGAGGAGCTGAGCCCGGGCGGGCAGCCGCGAAGGCGCCAGGCCCTGCGCACCGCGGAGCTGAGCCTGGGTCGCAACGAGCGCCGCGAGTTGATGCTGCGACTGCAAGCGCCAGGGCCCGCGGGGCGGCCGCGCTGCTTCCCTCTGCGCGCCGCGCGCCTCTTCACGCGTTTCGCCGGGGCCGGGCGCAGCACCCTGCGGCTCCCGGCCCACGGCGTCCCTGGGGCCGGCGCAGTGCAGCTGCTGCTCTCGGACTGCCCCCCAGACCGCCTGCGCCGCTTCCTGCGCACATTGCGCCTCAAGCTGGCTGCGGCCCCGGGTCCCGGGCCGGCCTCCGCCAGAGCGCAGCTGCTGGGCCCAAGGCCCCACGACTTCGTCACCATCAGCCCTGTGCAGCCCGAGGAGCGGCGGCTCGGGGCGGCCACCCGGGTTCCGGACACTACGCTGGTGAAGCGGCCTGCGGAGCCCCAGACTGGGACCGAGCCTAGCACAGTGAGGACGGGAAAGAGGGGACACCTTTAGAAGTGGATGTGCCATTCTTTTAAGATATAAGAGACCTAGAGACCCAAGTTTGGGGGAAAACCTGTGTGGGTATTTGAGGGCGCTGCTGGTTATCTCAGATACGCATCTGACATCTGAGTATGACAGTGGTGTGGGAATTGTGCCTGTGGTCGTTATAGTATAACCCGAGATGGTGTAAGTCAAAACAGGAAATGGGACCTGGCTACATTAGAAGAGAAAGCAGAGGCCAGGCGTGGTGGCTCACGCCTGTAATCCCAACACTTTGGGAGGCTAAAGTGGGCGGATCACCAAAGGTTAGGAGTTCTGAGGCCAGCCTGGCCAACATAGTGAAACCTCGTCTCTACTAAAAATACAAAAATTAGCCAGGAGTGGTGGCGGGCGCCTGTAATCTCAGCTACTTGGGAGGCTGAGGCAGGAGAATAGCTTGAACCCGGGAGGCAGAGATTGCAATGAGCCTAGATCGCGCCACTGCACTCCAGCCTGGGCGACAGAGCAAGACTCTTCCTCAAAAAACAAAACAAAACAAAACTGAAACAAAAACAAAAAAACAAGGCGGGCACGGTGGCTCAAGCCTGTAATCCCAGCACTTTGGGAGGCTGAGATGGGCAGATCACGAGGTCAGGAGATCGAGACCATCCTGGCTAACACGGTGAAACCCCGTCTCTACTAAAAAAATACAAAAAACTAGCTGGGCGAGGTGGCGGGCCCCTGTAGTCCCAGCTATTCGGGAGGCTGAGGCAGGAGAATGGCGTAAACCCGGGAGGCGGAGCTTGCAGTGAGCTGAGATCCGGCCACTGCACTCCGACCTGGGCGACAGAGCGAGACTCCGTCTCAAAAAAAAAAAAAGGGAGAGAGAGAGGAAAAAAAACAGAGAAGGCTTGGAAAGGAGACTCCAGAAGGAATGCTGGGAGAGGGTCCCTAGGCCCAGAGGAGAGGAGTTTATGGAGACAATGAAGTGGTCATTCGTGTCCTGGGCAGCCAACAGTTGAAGCAGATGAGGGGAGCAAAGTCTGGTGGGTTTGACAATTTTTGTGGGCTGGGGCAGGTGAATCATAGACCACCAGGGTTTGACACTAAGCTGGCAAGAGGACAGAGATAGGACAAGAAGGGGCCCTGGCTAGGCAGATTTTGCTTGGGTGTTTTGATGTGAGAAACAGGTTTGTGATAGGAAGAGAAACTTAGGTGACAGGATGAGAAGGATTAGGGAACCCAGAGGAAGGAGCTGAGGGAGGGTCTGGACCTCACTGGGGTGGTCTGTCCAGGACTAGACAATGGGGGTCTTCAGGGCACAAGGAGAGATAGAGACTCCAATAGTTGCTGGCAAGCTTTCCAGGGGAACCCAAGAGCTCCAAGGAATGAAGGCAGCAGAGGACAAAGGGTTACCAGGCCCAGCCCTGAACGTGGGCCAAGAAGGGTGGGGGCAATGGCTAGTGGGTGGGAGGATGTTCTGAGATAGCTCTATTCCCCCAGGAAGCCCCAAGGTGGCCCCTGCCTGTGAAGAGGCTGAGCTTGCCCTCCACCAAGCCACAGCTTTCTGAAGAACAAGCTGCTGTGCTGAGGGCCGTCCTGAAAGGCCAGAGCATCTTCTTCACTGGGAGTGCAGGTAGTGGGGGCAGAGAGGAGGTAGGGGGACAGTGGTGGGGTGGGATAGAGGAACAGGGAGACCTGTCTAACTTTGCCCCGTCCAGGAACAGGGAAGTCATATCTGCTGAAGCGAGTCCTGGGTTCACTGCCCCCCACAGGCACTGTGGCCACTGCCAGCACTGGGGTGGCAGCCTGCCACATCGGGGGCACCACCCTCCATGCCTTTGCAGGTAAGTGGGAACCCCTAGGGCTTGAGCTAAGAGCAAGCCCAGCTCCTGGGAAGGGAGAGAGGGGAAGTCTGCATTAAGAGGGGGTTTTGGAGGCTGGGCATGGTGGCTCATGCCTGTAATCCCAGAACTTCAAGAGGCCAAGGTGGGAGGATCGCTTGAGCCCAGGAGTTTGAGACCAGCCTGGCCAACAGAGTGAGACCCTGTCTCCACAAAATTTAAAAATTAGCGGCCGGGCACAGTGGCTCATGCCTGTAATCCCAGCACTTTGGGAGGCCGAGGCGGGTGGATCACAAGGTCAGGAGATCGAGACCATCCTGGTTAACATGGTGAAACCCCATCTCTACTAAAAATACAAAAAAATTAGCCAGGCATGGTGGCAAGTGCCTGTAGTCCCAGCTACTCTGGAGGCTGAGGCAAGAGAATAGCGTGAACGCAGGAGGCAGAGCTTGCAGTGAGCCAAGATCGTGCCACTGCACTCGAGCCTGGGTGACAGAGTTACCCTCTGTCTCAAAAAAAAAAAAATTAGCTGAGCATGGTGGTGTGTGCCTGTAGCCCCAGCTGCTATGGAGGTTGAGGTGGGAGGATTGCTTGAGCCCATGAGGCCAAGGTTATAGTGAGCCAAGATCATGCCACTGCACTTCAGGCTGGGCAACAGAGAGAGACCTTCTCGCAAAAAAAAAAAAAAAAAAAAAAAAAAAGAGAGAGAGGGTTTGGGTATTAGCCCAGGCTAAATAGTGTCACTCACAGGCATCGGCTCAGGCCAGGCTCCTCTAGCCCAGTGTGTGGCCCTGGCCCAAAGGCCAGGCGTGCGGCAGGGCTGGCTGAACTGCCAGCGGTTGGTCATTGACGAGATCTCAATGGTGGAGGCAGACCTGTTTGACAAACTGGAGGCCGTGGCCAGGTCAGTATGTTCAGAGGGCAGCAGGTGAAAACTGGGACCTGGTGGTCTTCTGTGTGTCCCTAAAGCATCCCATGCTCCTCTCCAGAGCTGTCCGGCAGCAGAACAAGCCATTTGGAGGGATCCAGCTCATCATCTGTGGGGACTTTCTGCAGCTGCCACCTGTGACCAAGGGCTTCCAGCCCCCACGGTTCTGCTTCCAGGTACTACTCACCTCCTAGCTCTGCTCTCCTTAGGGGTCTGCTCTGCTCCTTGACCCACCCCCACCCTGCCCCCATCAGGCCAAGAGCTGGAAGAGGTGTGTGCCAGTGACCCTGGAGCTGACCAAGGTGTGGAGGCAGGCAGATCAGACCTTCATCTCTCTACTGCAGGCCGTGAGGCTGGGCAGGTGAGCTCTGCTGGATGGGGAAGGGGCTATGGGATGAGGATCCAGGCATGGGCCACAGTGGAACACAGGGAGGGACCCAGGGAAAGGGGAGAATGGTTACCCTGAGGAGCAAGCACTCCATGCAGGAAGAGCAGCCTTGGGCATGGCACTGGGCAACTCAGGATGGATTGTAGTCAAGACCTTCATGGCCCCATAGGAGATGGTCGCTCTGTGAGTGCCGGGACCCAGCCTCCCTCAGGGTTGGGTCTCCATCACCTAGCACAAGGCCTGGCATTAAGTAGGTGTCAGGGGGTGGGCGCAGTGGCTCACACCTGTAATCCTAGCACTTTGGGAGGCTGAGGCAGGTAGATCACGAGGTCAGGAGTTTGAGACCAACCTGGCCAACCTGGTGAAACCCAGTATCTACTAAAAATACAAAAATTAGCTGGGTGTGGTGGCACGCGCCTGTAGCCCCAGCTACTTGGGAGGCTGAGGCAGGAGAATCACTTAAACCCAGGAGGTGGAGGTTGCAGTGAGCTGAGATCACGCCACTGCACTGCAGTCTGGTGACAGAGCGAGACTCGTCTCAAAAAAAAAAAGAAGAAAGAAACATAAGCTAGATTTTTCACCCAAGGTAGCAGGCAAGTAGACAGAAGATTGTACCCTGGAGGCCAGTCTGGGTCCTGCAAATCTCCTGCCTGTGCTCACTCATCATAGCCAACTTCCTCAGGAGCATTATGGGGTAGGATGGTGGCCAGCTCTGACCTGGGGCAGCACAGGGAAGGGTGCCTACCTGTGATCAAAGCTCAGTACCCTGCCCCTGCTTATTCCCCATGTTTGGCGTCCAAGTTTGGAAGGGACAGGTTGGCCAGCTTGAGGGGGCAGCAACTATTCCCTGGTGCCCTCTTCCAGTCCCAAGGCCTGACCCATGGCCTGCTGCTTGAGCCATCCTGCCCATGTTCCCACCTTCCCTGCTGCACAGGTGGGCTCTGCCCTGACAGTCCAGCCCCCATAGGTGTTCAGATGAGGTGACCCGCCAGCTCCAGGCCACAGCTTCCCACAAGGTAGGGAGAGATGGGATTGTGGCCACGAGGCTCTGCACCCACCAGGATGACGTGGCCCTCACCAACGAGAGGCGGCTTCAGGAGCTACCAGGTGAGCAGGGAGCCTGGGCTGGGCAAGACCAGCTGGGAAGGGTTATAAGCAGATGTGGCCCCCAGGCAACTAGGGCCTCTGGGTCCTAGGCCCCTAACCTCTGTAGTCATAAAGATCCTTATATTTGCAAATGCAACTGTGACTTTGAGAGGTATGATGAACTAAATTCCACAGCCCCCCAGGCCTGCGCTGCCTCTACTCCTTACCCCTATGCTCTGGTCTAACAGTTTTTTTCTGGAGGCTGGGCACAGTGGCTCACACCTGTAATCCCAGCACTTTGGGAAGCCAAGGCAGGCAGATGACCTGAAGTCAGGTGTTCAAGACCAGCCTGCCCAACATGGAAAAACCCCGTCTCTACTAAAAATACAAAAACATTAGCTAGGTGTGTTAGTGGGCGCCTGTAATCCCAGCTACTCAGGAGGCTGAGGCAGGAGAATTGCTCGAACCCAGGAGGCAGAGGTTGCAGTAGGCCAAGATCGCGCGATTATACTCCAGCCTGGGCGACAGAGCGAAACTCCATCTCAAAAAAAAAAAAAAAAAAAAAGTCTTTTTTGGGATACTGAGTCACAAGTCAGTGATTTGTGATCTGCTTGCGCAACTCTTTTTCTCCAGGTAAGGTACACAGATTTGAGGCTATAGACAGCAACCCTGAGCTGGCCAGTATCCTGGATGCCCAGTGTCCCGTTAGCCAGCTCCTTCAACTAAAGCTGGGGGCCCAGGTGAGTGGGAAGCAGGACCTAGCCCCTGGGAGCTTCGGCTGTCCCTCATGGGCTTTGCTGATCCCTACCCCTCTGCCCAGGCCACTCTACAGCCAGTGGGTCCAGCTTTGACCACACTGAAAACCTCCCTGCCTCCTGTTCCCACCCACCTTCCCATCTTCAGCTTTCTACTGTTTTTCTCTACCTACACCAGGAGGTCCTCCAAGCAGTGTTGTTTTGGGCAAGTTTCTTTCCCCTGAAGCTCTGTCCCCTCATCCCTAAAACTGGGGAATGAAATACCTACCCCACACAGCTGTCTTCTGTAGTATACTTTATAAATAGGAGAGAGTCCTGATTCCTCCCCAGATGTTAGGGGTGGGCAGAAGATTTTCCTTAGGGCACCCAAGGGGAAAATACAGGCACAGTGTATCTGAGAGGGGTGGCGGGACCTAGAGGCCATCCCTCAAGATTTGTGGTCCACACATGTACCTATAACAGAGCTGATATTTTCAAAGCCCTGTAATAGAGGTTGCCTTACTGATCCCTTACCACCTCCTTCTGGGGCAAATGGAGCAAATATTATTCCTCTTTGACATAAAGGAAAACTGGGACCGAGGAAAATAAGGCAACTTGCCGCAGGGGTCACAGGCAGCCAGTGGCAGAGCTAAGGATTGGGATTCAGTGTCCCCACGGCAACTCCCTGCCCTCAGCCTCTGAGAACAGCAATGGCTAAGCTAAGACCAGGCATGGGTAGGGGGGCTGCTGTCCATTCCTCTCCCTCCCTTGCAGGTGATGCTGGTGAAAAACTTATCGGTGTCTCGGGGCCTGGTGAATGGCGCCCGAGGGGTGGTAGTCGGGTTCGAGGCAGAAGGGAGAGGTAAGTGTTGGGAGCAGGTGGCAGTCCTACTACAGGGTTTGCAGCATAGCCCCCAGAATGGTGGGGGGAGAAAAAGACTAGGAAGGAAAGCTTCAAAGGCCCCCCTGCTCCTCACCTCAGAGCCCTGAAGCAGAGCTAAAGTTAGACTGCTTCATGCCCTCCTTAGGGCTACCCCAGGTGCGGTTCCTGTGTGGAGTCACTGAGGTCATCCGCGCTGACCGCTGGACGGTGCAGGCCACCAGGAACCAGCTCCTCAGCCGGCAGCAGCTGCCCCTCCAGCTGGCCTGGGCGATGTCCATCCACAAGAGCCAAGTGAGCACCGGTGTGGGGGGTGGGGACAGGGCAGGCAGAGGGAGGTCAGGCATGTTGGGGTCTATGTGTCTTTTTTTTTTTTTTTTTTTTGAGACGGAGTCTCTCGCTTTGTCACCCGGGCTGGAGTGCAGTGGCCGGATCTCAGCTCACTGCAAGCTCCGCCTCCCGGGTTTACGCCATTCTCCTGCCTCAGCCTCCCGAGTAGCTGGGACTACAGGCGCCCGCCACCTCGCCCGGCTAGTTTTTTGTATTTTTTAGTAGAGACGGGGTTTCACCAGGTTAGCCAGGATGGTCTTGATCTCCTGACCTCGTGATCCGCCCGTCTCGGCCTCCCAAAGTGCTGGGATTACAGGCTTGAGCCACCGCGCCCGGCCTTTTTTTTTTTTTTTTTTTGAGACGGAGTCTCACTCTGCCGCCCAGGCTGGAGTGCAGTGGCCGGATCTCAGCTCACTGCAAGCTCCGCCTCCCGGGTTCACGCCATTCTCCTGCCTCAGCCTCCCCAGTAGCTGGGACTACAGGCGCCCGCCACCTCGCCCGGCTAGTTTTTTTTTGTATTTCTTAGTAGAGACGGGGTTTCACCGTGTCAGCCAGGATGGTCTCGATCTCCTGACCTCGTGATCCGTCCGCCTCGGCCTCCCAAAGTGCTGGGATTACAGGCTTGAGCCACCGCGCCCGGCCCCCTCCACCATTTTCTAAGCCACTACTAGATACATTAAATTGTATAAATTGTATACAACCATTGTATAAAGTATAGATATAATGAATAATCAATACTGTTTTGCACAGAAAAAAACCAGAACTCAGAGAGGTTAAGGAACATGTCCCATGTCACACAGTTAGTGAGTGGCAGCCTGGATTCAGCTCCACGCCTGTCTGACCCAGAGCCTGAGCTCTTTTCTTTCACTCCATCCCTCAACTCTTACCTGGATCTGTGTCCCCCAGTTCCCCTCCTACTCAAACCGCCACCTGCTGTCATGCTCTCCCTCTGTCTAGAGACTCTCTGGACTGGACAAGGAGATCCAGGGGCAGTAGCAGGGCTGGTAAAGAGTCAGGCCCTTCAGGGCAAGGGACTTCAGGCTGAGCTGGCTCCCTCTCTGTCCCTGCATCCCCCAGGGCATGACCCTGGATTGTGTGGAGATTTCTCTGGGCCGTGTGTTTGCCAGTGGCCAGGCCTACGTGGCCCTTTCCCGGGCCCGTAGCCTGCAGGGCCTACGTGTGCTGGACTTTGACCCTGTGGCGGTTCGCTGTGACCCCCGAGTGCTGCACTTCTATGCCACCCTGCAGCGGGGCAGGGGCCTCAGTCTGGTGAGAGGGAGTCATCTAATGGTGGGCTGTGGCCATAGGTGGGGTGGGAGCTAGGACAGAGGGAGGGCCCAGTGGGACCTGGGGTGGGGGCAGGAGAGCCCTCTACTGGCTCCTTTGGGGGTGAGGGCAAGAGGAAAGAGATGCTGGCCCCCAGGTTATGGCCCTGGGGAACAGCACAAGCCCATGACTGGGCTTCTCTGGCTCTGATCCAGGAGTCCCCAGATGATGATGAGGCAGCCTCAGACCAGGAGAACGTGGACCCAAACCTCTGAGCCTCACCTGCAAAGAGAAGACAAAGGGTGGCCTCCCTGTCCTCCTGCTCCCTAGTGGGCCAGGGCCCCAGGGAATAACTGGAGGAGGCGGGCAGTGTCCCCTTCTGTATTTTTTAGGGGCTCTCAGCCTCCTGGCAGGGTTAAAGGGAGAGTGCTTTAAATCCATGTACCAGCTGTGCTTCAGTTTGCCCTGGGTGAGTTGCTTCAGGGTCAGAAGTAACCCTTTCTGTGCCAGTTGAGAAAGAGCCTGTGTGGTAGCTGGTGTTAGAGGACAAAGCTCCCTGCAAGGGCTGGACACAGAGCTGCAGAGTTGTGAACATCCCT
Source organism: Macaca fascicularis (assembly GCF_037993035.2). Taxonomy (NCBI): domain Eukaryota; kingdom Metazoa; phylum Chordata; class Mammalia; order Primates; family Cercopithecidae; genus Macaca; species Macaca fascicularis. The sequence goes on along the minus strand of NC_088381.1, from coordinate 41,403,542 downwards.
CCTTTCAGGCTGCAGAAGGGAGCAGCAATGAAGACAGGTGCTCTGGAAGCAGCGTCAGGGCTTTCGGAGGGGACCTGGGGGGGACTCAGGCTGGGTACAGCCTCCAAACAGAGAACGGAACTTAGGTATGTCTCCACGGCTAGGCCCAGCCTAGCCCAGCCCAGAACAAACACCCTTCAGAGCCTAACTGAAGAACATAAGCTGCAAAATGTGCACCCATATTTTAAGCTGCTTTTTCAAGGGATAAATAGTGTTTGGGGACATTGAAATGGATGTTCTCAGGTTGTATTTATTTTGGACAAATAAACTAGAGAATTGTGTAAAAAGTGTGCCTCTTGCCTCCTCTCTCTCCGTCTCACTTGTGCACGTGCACATAGGCATTTGCTTAGGCCACAGTGGCTGAAATCACACCCTTCTGTGGGGTGGTCTTAGTATCACTGGTCATTTGAAAAGCTGAGTTATCTGATGTTGGTGACTAGCAATAAAATGACATTGTCACTGGGCATGGTGGCTCACGCCTGTAATCCCAGCACTTTGGGAAGCTGAGGAGGATGGATCACCTGAGATCGGGAGTTCGAGACCAGCCTAACATGGAGAAACCCGTCTCTACTAAAAATAGAAAATTAGCCAGGCATGGAGGTGCATGCCTGTAATCTCAGCTACTCAGGAGGCTGAGGCAGGAGAATCTCTTGAACCCAGGAGGCGGAGGTTGCAGTGAGCCGAGATTGTGCCATTGCACTCCAGCCTGGGCAACAAGAGCGAAACTCTGTCTCAAAAATAAAAGAAATGACATTGTCCTTTGGTGAGTTACTATCACCCAATAGTCAGACAAGGACATACTAGAGAATTCACGTGGTGGGAAACAAACAGGCCTGCTATATGTTGCTGCATTTGCTAGGATCCTTGGTTGAAATTTCTGTTTGAGCCTTGCTGATCTCCCCAGCTTGAACCTGATCATCAACAAATTAACTTCAGTTTTTCAAAAAGCCTGATAGAAACAGGGATCCTCATAGGTTAGCCAAAACTAAGATTCTCTGCTTGTGAGCAAAAAGGTATAAATTCTGGGTGGTAAACACAGGTTATGGTGGAGGCACACATTGGCAGCTACAGGTGTCAGATTCATAAAAAAGATGGTCAGGGCCGGGCGCAGTGGCTCACGCCTGTAATCCCAGCACTTTGGGAGGCCGAGGTGGGCGGATCACAAGGTCAGAGATCGAGACCATCGTGGATAACACGTGAAACCCTGTCTCTACTAAAAATACAAAAAAATTAGCCAGGCATGGTGGTGGGTGCCTTAGTCCCAGCTACCCTGGAGGCTGAGGCAGGAGAGTGGTGTGAACCCAGGAGGCGGAGCTTGCAGTGAGCTGAGATGGCGCCACTGCACTCCAGCCTGAGCAACAGAGAGAGACTCCGTCTCAAAAAAAAAAAAAAAAAAAAAAAAAAAGATGGTCAGATACGGTGGCTCATGCCTGTAAGCCCAGCATATTGGGAGGCCAAGGCAGGTGGATTGCTTGAGCCCAGGAGTTCGAGACCAGACTGGGCAACATCATGAAGCCCTCTACCAAAAAACAAAAATTTGCCAGGCACAGTGGTGCACCTGTAGTCCCTGTCCAGGAGGGACTCCAGAGGCTTGAGGTCAGGAGTTCAAGACCAGCCTGGCCAACATGGTGAAACCCTGTCTCTACAAAAATTAGCCAGGAATGGTGGTGCTACCCTCCCTGACCTTGAGGAGTCATTTTTTTTTTTTTTTTGAGATGGAGTCTCGCTCTGTTGCCAGGCTGGAGTGCTGGAGTGCAGTGGCGCGATCTCAGCTCACCACAACCTCTGCCTCCTTGGTTCAAGCGATTCTCCTGCCTCAGCCTCCCGAGTAGCTGGGATTACAGGCACGTGCCACCACACCCAGCTAATTTTTGTTTTTTGTTTTTTTTTTTTTTTTTTGAGACGGAGTCTTGCTCTGTCGCCCAGGCTGGAGTGCAGTGGCCGGATCTCAGCTCACTGCAAGCTCCGCCTCCCGGGTTCACACCATTCTCCTGCCTCAGCCTCCCGAGTAGCTGGGACTACAGGCGCCCGCCACCTCGCCCGGCTAGTTTTTTGTATTTTTTTTTTAGTAGAGATGGGGTTTCACCGTGTTAGCCAGGATGGTCTCAATCTCCTGACCTCGTGATCCGCCCGTCTCGGCCTCCCAAAGTGCTGGGATTACAGGCTTGAGCCACCGCGCCCGGCCAATTTTTGTATTTTTAGTAGAGGTGGGGTTTCACCATGTTGGCCAGGATGGTCTCGATCTCCTGACCTTGTGATCCGCCCACCTCGACCTCCCAACATACGCGGCTGAGTCAATTGTTTTTCTGTGGCACAATCTCTTTTCTCTGTTCCAAACAGAAGACACTCTTAGGAGCAGAAAACAAGCCCACCAGAGTGACACCTCCTTCCCCTACCCCACAACAAGTGGGCAACCATGGGGGTCTTTAAATGTGGTGCCATTTATATTTCAGATGTTCCCAATTTCCCCATACAACACATCCCTTCTCCCAGGTCCATCTGTGAGCAGGTCACACTGGGGCCCTGCCCTCAGGGCAGTGATAATCTGGTTGCACTTTCTTCTTTCACTCTTTCCTTCACTGAACACACGGTTTGGGGACCACCCAGTTCAACCCAGATAGCACTATCTCGTATTCTCTAACAGCTCTGCCTCTTTGGAGTTCTTGGACAGAAAGAGGAGAAAATGACTCCGGATAATTGAAGGAGGAAAGGAAGATAATGACAGCTATCTCAAAGAACTGATACGAAGCCCAGAAAACTAGCCTTGGAAACAAACAGCAATCAGAAAGGCTAGAGCCACTGGCAGTAGAGCTGGGAGCAGTCAGGCCAGGAAGACCTTTGCAGCCACCACCAGACACCGAGCATAGCTGCCAGGGGCAGGACCTCTGCATTCTGCTACCTCCTCCCCCAACTCAGTCCAGACCTAAAGGTGGGCATGGGGCTGGTTGACCTTGGTCTCCCACGCAAGTCCTGTGGCCACTGGCAAGAGGCCGAATGTTTCATTAGGTTGCAAGAGGGCTTAGTGATTCTGCCCAGGATGACTCTCCCATCATCCCCCAAGGTGGGGTTGCTGAGGATGTCTGAGGGTCCGGTGATGTAGTTATCTTCTGCATCCTCACCTGGGACTCCTCTCTCTGACCCCACCCTCCACACATGACTGAGGCATCCCACTCACCCAGCCCCTTCCCCTTCCCCGGGAGCTGATCACAGCTTTTTCTGGTCTCATATGCATCTGTTCTGCTATATAAGATGTCTTTCTCATGAGACTACCTGGGCACCAGGAAGTCCTCTCCTTAGCAATCCCTTCTCATTGTGAAGATGCTCTCTAGAAGGGCCCCAGAAGCAGACAGGTGAGTTCCATATGGTGGGGGAGCTCCAGACATTCCTGACCTGCACACCAGATCACAATAGTGGGTTATTTTATGAGGTGTACAAGAAACCTGGTGGTTCTTTCTTTTCTTGACACCTAATTTAACTTAACTTTGAGCCTGTATCCCAAGGGGTGTAGGGAAACCCTATCTCAGTCAGACAGGGGGCTCCTCAATCCCCAGGGTCCCATGAGAGTGAGGCTTATAGGAGCCACCCTCATCTTCAGGGCCTGCCCTGATCACCATCCGTAGGCAGTAACTCAGCCTGGGCCCTGGGATGGGGTGGGAGGCTTTCTGGGATTCTCCAGGTACCTCATGCCAGGCCCTGCAGGCCCCTGCCACCTCCCTGCGGTGCTCCCAGGGGACCCTTTGACCACTTGACCCTCCCCAGTCTACGGAACCCTCCTTCTCTCTGCCTCTCCTTCCCCTCAGCATCATCCTCTCAAGGAATTGGACCTGCAAAGCAAAGGCCAGGAAAGACTGTGTCCTCAGATAGCTTCAGGATTTGAGGCAAAGAAGCACAGGGAGGGCCATATACGGTGGCTCGCACCTGTAATCCCGGCACTTTGGGAGGCTGAGGTGGGCGAATCACTTGAAATCAGGAGTTCGAAACCAGCCTGGGCAACAGGGTGAGACCTATCTCTACCCAAAATACAAAAAACTAACCAGGCATGGTGGTGCGTGTCTGTGGTCCCAGGTACTCGAGAGGCTGAAGTGGGAAGATTACTTGAGCCCCGGGGGGCAGAGGTTGCAGTGAGCGGAGATAGTGAGCAGAGAGCGTGCAGTGAGCGGAGATAGTGAGCAGAGAGCGTGCAGTGAGCGGAGAGCGTGAGTTTCAACCATGCCATTGAAACCCAGGCTGGGTAACAGAGTGAGACTCCAGCTCAAAACAAAACAAAACAGAAAAAACAACACAGAGAGAGAGAGAGAGAGAGAGAGAGAGAGAGAGAGAGAGAGAGAGAGAGAGAGAAACCCAGCACATGGAAAGGGGCAAGGGAATGAATAAAGAAATGAGAAAAGTAGAGAGCTTACCCTTAGGCGACCAGGACTTGCTTCCTGCCCAAGAAACCTGCCCTCATATAGCAGGGTGTGGGTGGAAAAACTCCAACTGCTTTTTCCTGTTCTCTAAACAGCAACAATTAACACAGAGAGAAGACTTCTGTGACTAAATGCAGGGATTTCTCCCCATCAACAAACAAGCAATCAATTCTACATCGGACACTAGCTGGGTGTCCTCTAATTTAATTCTGAAGCTATCTACCTGGAGGCAGCCTCAGATCCCACAGGTTGAGGGCTCAGTCCCAAAACTGACAACCCCTTCAGACCGTCACAAGTCTGGGCCTCCGGAACTTCTGACCGACTGGCTTTAAGTTGGGGTTCCCAAGACCACCCTCTCTGGGTTTGATTAATTTGCTAAAGCGAGTTACAGAACTCAGGGAAACACTTTTATCACTCCCTTAGAAAAGGATATGTGGGGGAAGGGACATGGAGCTTCCCTCTCAGGGCAAGCCACCCTCCAGTGATCTCCACGTGCTCAGCTATCCGGAAGCTCTTAGAACCCTCTGCTTTTGGGCCTTTTATGGAGAATCCATTATGTAGGCATGATTGATTAACCATTGGCCATCAACTTAACTTTCAGCTCCCTCCCCTCCCCCGAGATCATAGGGTGGGGCTGAAACTCCCAACCCTCTAATCCCGCCCTGGTCTTTCTGATGACCAGCCCAATCCTGAAGCTGCCTAGGGGCAGACGGCCATCAGGCAATCATCAGCATACAAAAAGACACTTATCACTTTGGAGATTCCAAGGATTTTAGGAGTTGCATGCCAGGAAATGGGGATGAAAACCAAATGTATATTTCACATTCTCACAGGCTGTGCCACTGATGGGGGCGGGGGGCACCCCTTGACTTCTGTTTCCTTCCTAGTTGCGGGGATTTCCCACTCTCCACTCTCCCACAGGAAGGTTGGAGTTGAGTTTGCCAGGTGAACGAGTTGGAGAAAGGCGTTTGGACAGAGGAATTACACAGTGCAAATGCGCAGAGATGTGAATTATCCCTGATGGACCTATGGTACACTTTAAAGGCCTTAATGCAAGACAAGGTGGTAGTGTGGGGAGGCTGGCCTGGCCCTGAGGGGGCTGAGCCCGGAGTAGGGAGCTCAGCCCAGGGCAATCCAGCCCCCAGCTGGCAGGCAGGCAGGGGGCCAGGCAAGAGGGGCCAGGTGATGGCCCTCAGAAAGATAATCCTATGACCTGACTTGTCACAGTTCCTGCCACTTCTCAAAGACATTCACCCTTGGAGGGGGAGTCCCACTTCCTGCTGTCCCTCCACTTGCCTCATGCTCCCTCCTCAGTGTCCCCTGGGATCTGCATCTGAGGGTGGTGAGCAATTTACAGGTCAGCCTCCCTGCTAGGATGAAGCAGATCCCTTGATCCCAAGAGACCCAGCTGAGACGTCTTTGTGTCCTCACAACCCTCAGCAGGATGACTTGAAAGCAGATGCTTTGTTAAATGTTTCATAAGTGAACAAAGGCTTGGACAGTGACCTGAGAGGTAAGGAATGTTTACTCCCATTCTGCAGAGGAGGTAGCTGAGGCCAGGAGAGGTTCTTAGTGGCAGAACTGGAACTAGAATAGAACCCTGTGCCCTGTGCGCACCTTCACCCTGTCTTCAGTGGGGTGCCAGCTAGGCCTGACCCCATCCTTTCTGAGGTCCTAGTGTATTTTTCCCAACCGCTCTGGGCCAATGATCTTACTCCACCCCCAATCCCAGAGCAGCCGGGCCCTCCCGCTCCCCATGCACCATTGACCACTAGGTGGCGCCAATTGGTCATTTAGTCCTTTCCCAGGGGCCCGCAGAGCCTTTGTCTCCCAATCTCTGGGCTTAGGTGGGGGGTGCATGGACACTTCAGGAGGTGGGGGCTGAGTTAGTGTAGAGCAGGGAAGTTTTAAATCATCTTCCATCAGATTATCTGCTCTGTGCTCATTAACCCTCTTGGTTTATTTTTGTTTTTGAGATAGGGTCTAGCTCTGTCACCCAGGTTGGAGTGCAGTGACCAGTTAGAGCTTGCTGCAGCCTCGAACTCCTGAGCTCAAGCAATCCTCCTGCCTCAGCCTTCCAAAGCATTGGGATCATAGGGGCGAGCCACCATGCCCGGCCTCATTAACCCTCTAGTTTGTTTTTCACAATAACCCTGAGAGGTTGGGACAATTGTCTCCATTTTATAAAGAGGGAAGCCTAATTTCTTTTTATTTTCTCTCTCTTTTTTTTTATTTTTGAGACAGAGTCTTGCTCTGTCACTCAGGTTGCAGTGCAGCGGTGTGATCTCAGCTCACTGCAACCTCTGCCTCACGGGTTCAAGCGATTATCCTGCCTCAACCTCCCGAGTAGCTGGGATTACAGCCGGCCAATTTTTGTATTTTTAGTAGAGATGGGGTTTCACTATGTTGACCAGGCTGGTCTCGAACTCCTGACCTCAGGCAATCTGCCCGCCTTGTTCTCCCAAAGTGCTGGGATTGCAGGCGTGAACTACTGCGCCTGGCTGAGAAACCTAACTTCTGAGAGGTTAGGTGACTTGGCCATGGACACATTGCAAGCTGTGTCTGGAACCCAAGTCGCAGATACAGGGTCCTGGGATTTTTTCAAAGTCAGCAGAGAGCCCTGAAGCCAGATTCCTGTGTTTAAACACTGGCTCCATCACTTCCCGACTGTGTGACCGTGGTTATTCTGCTTAAATGTGAGCTCTGGTTTCTTGGTGACATGGGGATAAAGCCAATCAACAATGGATGGAGTTAGGAAGACAGAAGAGCTAGAGTCAGGCCAGGGACGCAGCAAACCCTCAAGGTTAGCTCTTATTTATTTGTCTTGATTATTGTCACCTGAAGGGGCCACCCCTTCAACCACCCCATCAACCCCCTCTTGAGCAGCCTCTGGGGAATAACAAAGAAAATTCACAGCAGCCCAGAGTAAATGAATGCCGTCTTTCACAAAGCCTTCCTTCCTGTCTGGCCTCCAGGATGACCTGGGCTGTGCCCACCCACCATGGGGAGGGGGAGGATGAAATCTCCCCTCTCTGCCTCCTGCAACACACATGAGGTCCGGGTCCTAGTCGGTTAGTGCACTTGGGCATAATCCCCCCTCTTCTCTCTTCCGCCCATCTTCTCATGAAATTGACCTCGACAACTCTACAGTGGAATTTTTTTTTTTTGAGACAGAGTTTCACTCTTGTTGCCCAGGCTGGAGTGCAATGGCGCGATCTTGGCTCACTGCAACCTCCCCCTCCTGGGTTCAAGCAATTCTCCTGCCTCAGCCTCCTGAGTACCTGGGATTACAGGCGTGTGCCACCACACCCGGCTAATTTTGTATTTTTAGTAGAGACGGGGTTTCTCCACGTTGGTCAGGCTGGTCTTGAATTCCCAGCCTCAGGTGATCCGCCCACCTCAGCCTCCCAAAGTGCTGGGATTACAGGTGTGGGCCACTGCGCCAGGTCTACAGTGGAATCTTTAGACCTAGTTTACAGAGGAAATCAAGGCTACAGAAGGTGGGTGGCTCTAGGTCATATGGCTGTAAATGGCAGATCCAGGATGGGCATCCAGGTATCTGAGGCCTCACCTTAGTGTTCAGGGCCTTTGAATAAAGGACCAAACATGGGATGCTTCCTTTCCCCCAGCTCTGTCCCCAAAACTCCACAGGCCAGACTCCATTTCCTTAAGATTCCAAAAGCATCACCTGCTGGGACATAAATGGCAGGGAGGGGCCCTTGAGTCCTTGGCCCAGGCAGACCAAGATGGGAGGGGTGGGGCTTGAAGGTTTAGAAGGTGACCCTGAATAGGGAATTGGAACCCCAAGTTCCTGAGGAGTCCTGGGACGGGGGCTGTGAATGAGACAGCCAGCCCATCTCCCACTCTTCCCCCGCAGCTCCAGCTCCCGCCTTCAGCCTCAGCCTCCAGGCAGATGCCTGCCCCAGGGGTGCCCCCTCAATCCCCGCCCCCAGCGGGTGTTGGGTTCAGTAAGCAGAGCCCCAGCTCACCTGGGAAGGTGCAGAGTGAGGAGGGCGTCCAGTTACAAGCTGGGGCTGGGAGGACAGGCAGGGGCAGCCCGGGGGCAGGGGCCAAAGGTCTGGAAACTGATGGTGGGGGCAGGTGTCAGGAGAGGTCTCAAGACAGCCCCCCTCCCTGCAGACCTTATCCCCTTGCCTCCCAGAAAACCTTCTTCCCACTCCTGGCATCTGAAGACCTGGGCATCTCCCCACAGACTGGGCCTGTGCCTGGTAAACTGTGAAGGGCTCTGCACACTCCTGGGAGGTTGTTCTCTCTTTCAGCTCCACTCCTTTCTCCCCTCCACACAGATGGCCTCCTCTCCCGCCCCTCAACTGGGCCCTGGCACAGCACTCCATGCCTATTTAAGGCAAATCTCCTGATCTCCTTTTAAATAACATTCGCTCCTTGTTGCGGAGAAAGCAAGCAGGGCCTGAGCTCAAGGAAAGGGGAGGAGACTCAAATATCCCATGGGGTGGGTCGTGGGGGAGCATGGATGGGGGAAGCAGGTATGTACTCCCCCTCCCAAAGTGAGCCTTGAGAAGGTCCTTTCCCCCATCCCCCCAGTCCTGCTGGTCCCTCATTGCATAGGCCCTGGATTGGCTCGAACCCCTTCAGAGGGGCTGGGGCACTCCCAGAAGGCTGGGACAGGCAGCTCTTGCAGGAGTTGGGGGAGGGGCATGGGGGGATATATGCTTTGGCTAAAGGAGGGGCATACCCAGGAAGACCGGCAAGGGCCTTGGAGGGTCTGGGGTTGGATGGACATCTGACCTTACAGCCAACCCAGTGTGAATGATGCACCAAAACTGCTCTTTGTTAGAACATGAGGCTCAGAGAGGCCAAAAAACCTGCCTAGGGTCACACAGCCCGAGTAGAAGGGTCTGAAATCCATGCTGGCAGGCTCTAGATTTAACGCTTTCTCCTCTGCCAGGTCTCCTTGTGCCAGGGACTGTATGTGACACATGACTTCTAGGCCCTTTTCAGGCATCATTCAAAGCCCTGAGCACACACCCTTCCTCCGCCTGCCTCCCTCTCTTCTGCCTCCTCTCCAGACCCACCAGAGCTGCCTTTCCCAAGTCTTGGATCCCTGACTCAGGCCTGCCCCACTCCTACTTCCTTCTCTCCCCCTTCCCCTCTTCCTAGTCTTTCCCCCAGGTGGCTGCCTCCCTGGCCTCCCTTCTAAGCATCACTAATCCCCCTGTGGTCCTCACATGACTGAAATGCCCTCTCCAGGGTTCAAAAAGATGGTCAGGGATCTTTTACAGATCATGTTGCCTGCTCGGGACCAGGCGCTCACTCCTCAGGCATGTGAGCCCCAGCAGGCTGGCCCCACCCCTGTCAGGCTGGACTGGGGGCTGGGGGACCAGAGAGAGGAAGAAGCCCTAGCCTGGCCTTCCTCTGCTCACTGAGAGCTGAAAAAGCCATAGTGGTCAGTTGGTCCAGTGGCCTTATGTCACAGACGAGCAAACTGTGGCCCAGGGAATGGGAAGGAAGGCCCTGAGGTCCCCACAGTGAAACAGAAGCTGAGCTGGGTCTGACTGGAGCCCGTAATAACTTAAGGTGGGGGCTTCATCCTGGGAAAAGAGTCTATTATAGGAGGAAATTCAGCCACTGTCACTGTTACAGTGTTAGCATGTTTGTTGGGTGGGGTGGCAGTGGGGGTGCCTGGAGGTGGGAGTATGTGGGGGTGAACTTTGGGTTTAATGGGGGTGTGCTTGATCTTCTCAGGGTCTTTCTAGCCTGGCTCTACCATTAACCTCTTATGTGCCATTGTGGCAAGCCCCTTTCCCTCTTTGGGCCCAGTTTCCTCCTGTAAAATGAGTTGGAGAGATCTTTGACATCCCTTCCAGCCCAGACCTCATGCATTTCCCATCAGCCCAGCCTCATCTGCCCACCTGCTTCCAGGCTCCTGCCCTGGCTGAGGCTTGTCTCATAGCCTGCTGAGGCTCCCATAACCTCTCTCAGAATGGTCTCTTTTCAGCTGGGCGCAGCAGCTTACGCCTGTAATCCCAACAATTTTGGGAGTTCAAGTCCAGCCCAGACAACATGGTGAGATCTTGTTTCTACAAAAAAATTAAAAAAAAAAAACATTAGCTGGGTGTGGTGATGCATACCTGTAGTCCCAACTACTCAGGAGGCTGAGGCAGGAGGATTGCTTGAGCCCAAGAGGTCAAGGCTGCAGTGAGCTGATCGTGCCACTGCACTCCAGCCGGAAGGACAGAGCAAGATCCTGTCTCAAAAAAAAAAAAAAAAAGGGAAAGAAAGAAAGAAAAGAAAGGACTGGGCAGTGGCTCACACCTGTAATCCCAGCATTTTGGTAGGCCGAGGCAGATGGATCACTTGAGGTCAGGAGTTCAAGACCAGCCTGGCCAACATGGTGAAACCCTGTCTCTACTAAAAATACAAAAATTAGCCAGGCGTGGTGATGCAAGCCTGTAGAGGTTGCAGTGAGCCAAGATTGCACCACTGTACTCCATTCTGGGTGACAGTGAGACTCCATCTCGAAAAAAAAGAAAAGAAAAGGAAAGAAAAATTAGCCCAGTGTGGTAGCACACTGGTAGCACACACCTGTGGTCCCAGCTACTTGGGAGGCTGAGGTGGGAGGACTGCTTGAGCCTGGGAGGTCAAGGCTGCAGTGAGCCAAGATTGTGCCACTGCACTCCAACCTGGGTTACAGAGCAAGCCTTGTCTCCAATAAATAAATAAATAAAATAAAATAAAAGAATGGTCCCCCTCCCCTCATTACATGCATTCAGCACATCCCTCCTGCAGTCTTGGACCCTGGCTGAGTTTCCTCATCTGCCATGCAGCAATGACAACCCTCCCTTGGAGGGTCTGTGGTGTGAACACCCAGTGGAACACACTCGTGGGGCTTGGGAAATGCTGATGGCTTGACCAGCAGTCCCAGCTTTTCTGCACTGGACAGAAAGTCTGCTCGTCCCACCCCACTCTTCTTTATCAAAGTTGACCAGGTCCTCCATGTTTGGTTCAAATCTTCTTTTCCTCCGAAAAGGCCAGTTCAGTTCCCCTCTGTGAACTGGAGCTCCTACAGGGCTGGACTTCCACTTGCCTGCCTCCATCTGCAGCTCCTACCATCCTGCGGGAACACAGAGCTAGGGGCTCCTGGAGACCAGGACACTTGATGAAGAAGTGGCTGGGTCTGTGGGCTCATTCCCACAGAACATGAGTCCTCCTGCTCCAGAGCTGTTTTTGACACGGGATTATCTTTGACCCTCAGAAACATCCTTGCTGCCAACTCTAAAAAAGCTCAGAGTTGGCCAGGTGCGGTGGCTCATGCTTGTAATTTCAGCACTTTGGGAGGCTGAGGCAGGTGGATCAGGAGGTCAAGAGATTGAGACCATCCCTGGCCAACATGGTGAAATCCCATCTCTACTAAAAATACAAAAAAATTAGCTGGGTGTGGTGGCATGCACCTGTAGTCCCACCTACTTGGTAGGCTAAGGCGGAAGAATTGCTTGAACCCAGGAGGCAGAGGTTGCAGTGAGCTGAGATTGTGCCACTGCACTCCAGTCTGGCGACAGAGCAAGACTCTGTCTCAGGGAAAAAACGTGATAGAAAACCCAGAGTTGGGCACCAGGGCATACATTCTGCTGGAGGTTTTAGACCCCATCTTACCCTGTTTCAGTGATTGACCAAATGAATGTTCAGGAACAAATGACCTTCCCCAAAGGCACAGGAAGGTATACCTGGCAGGAAATACAAGTTGTTAGAAGATACCACTAAGGGAAGAGAAGCCAGAACCTACAAATTTGGTAACTTCCTACTCTGGGGTCTGAACTCCATCAGCCACTTACTTCAAGCCTCAGTTTTCTCATCAGTAAAATGGGAATAATGATACCGATTTCATCCTACATGAGAATTAAACGATATATGCAAAGTGCTTTGCTTTGCATATATCAGATAGAGCCCCTGTTTCAATAAGAACTGTAGCTACTATTTTGTTTTTGTTTTCGTTTTTTTTTTGAGACGGAGTCTCGCTCTGTCACCCAGGCTGGAGTGCAGTGGCTGGATCTCAGCTCACTGCAAGCTCTGCCTCCCGGGTTTATGCCATTCTCCTGCCTCAGCCTCCCGAGTAGCTGGGACTACAGGCGCCCGCCACCTCGCCCAGCTAGTTTTTTGTATTTTTTTTAGTAGAGACGGGGTTTCACCGTGTTAGCCAGGATGGTCTCGATCTCCTGACTCTGTGATCCGCCCGACTCGGCCTCCCAAAGTGCTGGGATTACAGGCTTGAGTCACCGCACCCGGCCTATTTTTTGTTCTTTTTATTTTGATTTTTATTTATTTTTTGAGACTGAATCTCGCTCTGTCATCCAGGCTGGAGTGTAATGGCGCGATCTCTGCTCACTGCAACCTCTGCCTCCTGGGTTCACACCATTCTCCTGCCTCAGCCTCCTGAGTAGCTGGGACTACAGGCAACCGCCATCATGCCGGGCTAATTTTTTGTATTTTTAGTAGAGACGGGGTTTCACCGTGTTAGCCAGGATGGTCTCGATCTCCTGACCTCGTGATCTGCCCACCTTGGCCTCCCAAAGTGCTGGGATTACAGGCATGAGCCGCCGTGCCTGGCCTGTTCTTTTTTTTTGAGACGGAGTCTTGCTCTGTCACCCAGGCAAGAGTATGGTTGGCACGATCTCGGCTCGCTGCAACCTCCTGCCCCCGGGTTCAAGTGATTCTCCTGCCTCACTGCCTCAGCCTCCAAGTAGTTGGGACTACAAGCACATGCCACCATGTCTGGCTTCTTTTTTTTTTTTTTGAGGCGGAGTTTCACTCTTGTCGTCCAGGCTGGAGTACAATGGCACGATCTCAGCTCACGCAACCTCTGCCTCCCGGGTTCAAGCGATTCTTCTGCCTCAGCCTCCCCAGTAGTTGGGATTACAGGCGCCTGCCACTGCACCCAGCTAATTTTTGTATTTTTAGTAGAGATGGGGTTACATCATATTGATCAGGCTGGTCTCGAACTTCTGACCTCAAGTGATCCGCCTGCCTCAGCCTCCCAAAGTGCTGGGATTACAGGCATCAGCTACCGTGCCCAGCCTCGGCCTAATTTTTTGTATTTTTAGTAGAGTCAGGGGTTTCACCATGTTGCCCAGGCTGGTCTCAAACTCCTGACCTCAGGTGATCCACCCGCCTCGACCTCCCAAAATGCTGGGATTACAGATGTGAGCCACTGCACCCGCCCGGCCCATTTTTTGTTCATTTATGAAATGCCAGGCCTTGAGCTAAGCACTTTGCATATATTATTATGAAGTGACGTAAATGAACAAAAAATTCATTGACAAAGTGGGAGGGGAGTGTGTGGAAGTAGAGAGGCACAAAGGCAGAGGTTGCTTAGCTAGAGGTGGGCAGGCAGTAAATAGCTAGAGTAAAATCACAATGTCCCAAGTATGGTGCTAAGCAATCGACATACATGATTTCATTTATTTGTTTATTTTTATTTTATTTATTTATTTATTTATTTATGTATTTATTTATTTATTTTGAGGCTGAGGCTTGCTCTCTTGCCCAGGCTGAAGTACAGTGGCATGATTTCGGCTCATTGCAACCTCTGCCTCCCAGGTACAAGTGATTCTTCTGCCTCAGCCTCCCCAGTAGCTGGGACTACAGGCATGCAGCCCCACATCCGGCTCATTTTTGTATTTTTAGTAGAGACAGGGTTTTGCCAAGTTGCTCAGGCTAGTATCGAACTCATGAACTTTCAAGTGATCCGCCCACCTGGGCATCCCAAAGTGTTGGTATTACAGGCGTGAGCCACTGCACCCAGCCCATTATTTCATTTAAATCTCAGCTTCTTCCTCTGTCACAAGTAGCGGTTTTGAACAGAAGCTTCCCAAGTCCTTTCTAGGTTAGTGAGTACTTACAGAATGTTTTAAATCTACAAAGTATTTTTCACTTTATAGAGCCGATCACTATTTAGTTCTGTGTTCTAATAGTTGTTAGTGGCCGCACAAGTAGATGTGGAACTAGAACAAGGGAGGATGGCTCGATTTTTCCCCAGAGCCCAGTGGCAGGCGGCTCAGAGCCGGGTGGGCAAGAGATGAAGGCCCACAGGGGCTAGAGAGGGCACGCCCCTTGAAGGCAACGACGTCATGGAAGCTTGGCTCTGGCTTCCAGCCAGCATCCGGTTCTATCTGGTTGTGCTGGGGCCCAGAGGACTGGGCCTGGAACTCATCAGCCCCACCTGTCAGCCCTCCCCTGGCCGGCAAGCAGGGGCCTTTGGTTATCACTAAGGAGAGTAAGGCTGAGGGTGAGCTGAACATGGCTGCAATCCAGAGGCCCAATATCCTATCCCTGCTGGGCACCTCAGGGGAGGGAGCTGTGTTCCTCAGCCAGGCACCCGCAATTTGACAGAGCTCTGTTATGTGACAGGCACCATGAAATATGCGAAGACCTCATTTATTCATTCAGTAAATATTTATTGAACACTTAACAGTGTGCCTGGCCCTGAGCTACTTCCAGGGAATCACAAAAATTCCTGCCTGGCCAGGCGTGGTGGCTCACGCCTGTAATCCCAGCACTTTGGGAGGCCTAGATGGGAGGATCCCTTGAGCCTAAGACTGTGAGCCCAGCCTAGACAACAAAGTGAGATCCCATCTCTAAATTTTTTTTTTTTTTTTTTTTTTTTTTGAGACACAGTCTCACTCTGTCCCCAGGCTGGAGTGCAGTGGTGCTTAGAAGAGACAGGGTTTCACCATGTTGGCCTGGATGGTCTCGATCTCTTGACCTCATGATCCACCCACCTCGGCCTCCCAAAGTGCTGGGATTACAAGCGTGAAAAAAAAAATTTTTTTAAGGTTAAAAAAGTAAAAAAAAAAAAAAAAATCGGGCTCTATTCTAGTAGAAGACGCTATAAAGTAAAGCAGAAACGTGATGGGAAATTAAAAAGAGAGTGATTCACTTCACATGGAGTAGTCAGAGAAGGCCCCTTTGAGCTGACGGAGGAAAGTAGAACTAGAAAGACCATTCTAGACAAAGGAAAAATTATGCAAAGGCCCCAAGGCAGGAAAATTTGGAGTGTTTGGAGAGTTGCAAGACCAGCAGTGGGCACACGCACACACTAAGCTCTTCCTCAATAAATGCCCGCTAAAGAAATTAACGAATGATTGTAAGGATTTCTGCTTCCAGGCAAGATGATTTACATTCCCATCTAAAAACAATTAAAATACTCCCCAAAGTATGTGAAACATGGTTCTCAAAGCATTGAAGCCCAGAAGATGAAAAATAGTGATTCCAGAGAGTCAGCAAACAAATGAGGAGAACCCTACAAATGCCCCACCTGGCTGCCTAAAGAAAATTTCCAGGGCCGGGCACCTCGACTCATACTTGTAATCCCAGCACTTTCAGAGGCCAGTGTGGAAGGATCATCTGAGACCAGCCCGGGCAGCATAGTGAGACCCTGTCTCTGCAAAAACAAATGTAAAACAGCCAGGTATGGTGGCAAGTGCCTGAAGTCCCAGCTATTTAGGAGGCTGAGGCAGAAGGATCACTTGAGCCCAGGAGGTCAAGGCTACAGTGAGCTATGACAATGCCACTGCACTCCAGCCTGGGTAACAGAGCAAGACCCTGTCTCCAAAACATGATGTTAATAATTAATTTGGCCAGGCATGGTGGCTCCTGCCTGTAATCCCAGCACTTTGGGAGGCCAAGGTGGACAAATCACCTTAGTTCAGGAGTTCGAGACCAGCCTGGCCAATATGGTGAAATCCCATTTCTACTAAAAATACAAAAATTAGCCGGGCATGGTGGTGTGCGCCTGTAGTCTCAGCTGCTCAGGAGGCTGAGGCAGGAGAATCGCTTGAGGAGGCGGAGGTTGCTGTGAGCTGAGATCGCGCCACTGCACTCCAGCCTGGGCAACAGAGCAAGACTTTGTCTCAAAAAAAAAAAAAAAAAAAATCCATTCGATAGGAGAGTATTACAAGAAATTAAACACAAAAATTTTAAATAAATAAAGAAAAGAAAAAAATCCAGTACCTAACAAAGTAAAATTGGCAATGTCTGACATCCAACAGAAATTAGCATATATACAAAGAGACAGGAAAACATGACCCTTAAGAAAAAAAAAAAAAATCAATTTAAATCTACTCAAGGTGAAGCATGGTGGCCCATGCCTGTAATCCAGCACTTTGGGACTTGAGGTCACAAGTTGGAGACCAGCTTGGCCAACATGATGAAATCCCATCTGTACTAAAAACACAAAAAAATTAGCAGGACATGGTGACCCACCTGTCATCTCAGCTACTGGGGAGGCTGAGGCAGGAGAATCTTTTGTACCTGGGAGGTGGAGGTTACAGTGAACTAACATTGTGCCACTGCACTCCAGCCTGGGCAACACAGCGAGACTTCATCTCAAAGAAAACTATAGACTAATACCTCTTATTAATATGGATGCAAAAATCCTCAGCAAAATACCAGGAAAGTGGCCAGGTTCAGTGGCTCACACCTGTAATCCCAGTGCCTTGGGAGGCTGAGGTGGGAGGACTGCTTGAGCCCAGGGGTTCAAGACCAGCCTGGGCAACAGATTTTGTGTCTAGAAAAAAATTTTTTTTTAATTAGCTGGGCATGGTGGCACATACCTGTAGTTCCAGCTATTTGGGAGGCTGAGGCAGGAAGGATTGCTTGAGCCCAGGAGTTCAAAGCTGCAGTGAGCTATGATCACACCACTGCACTTCAGCCTGAACAACAGAGAGAGACCGTGTATCAAACAACAACGAAACACTAGCAAACCAATTCCAGCAACATATACAAAAAATTATACCATGACCAAGTGGAATTTATTCCAAAAATGCAAGGTTGGTTTAACATCCAAGTATCAATCAATGTAATATACTTTACTAATAGAATAAAAAAAAAACATGATTATCTCAAAAGACATAAAGAAAGCATCTGATGAAATACAAAACCCATTCATGATTTAAAAAAAAAAAAAACAATAAAATACTTGGCTGGGCTTGGTGGCTCACACCTGTAATCTCAGCACTTTGGGAGGCTGAGGCAGGTAGATTGCTTGAGCCCAGAAGTTTGAGACCAACCTCAGCAACAGAATGAGACCCCATCTCTATTAAAAAAGAAAAGAGGGCGGGGCCCAGTGGCTCATGCCTGTAATCCCAGCACTTTGGGAGGCCAAGGCAGGAAGATCACAAGGTCAGGAGTTTGAGACTAGCCTAGCCAATATGGTGAAACCCTGTCGCTGCTAAAAATATTTAAAAATTAGGTGGGTGTGGTGGTGCGCGCCTGTAGTCCCAGCTACTGGGGAGGCTGAGGCAGGAGAATTGCTTGAACCCAAGAGGCAGAGGTTGCAGTGAGTCAAGATCTTGCCACTGCACTCCAGCGTAGGCGACAGAGTGAGAACTTTGTCTCAAAAAAAAAAAAAAAAAAAAGGCCCTGTGCAGTGGCTCACACCTGTAATCCCAGCACTTTAGGAGGATGAGGTGGGTGGATTACGAGGTCAGGAGTTCAAGACTGGCCTGGTCAAGATGGTGAAACCCCATGTCTACTAAAACTACAAAAATTAGCCAGGCCCAATGGCAAGCACCTGTAATCACAGCTACTCGGGAGGCTGAGGCAGGAGAATCGCTTGAACCCAGGCAGCAGAGTTTGCAGTGAGCTGAGATTGAGCCACTGTATTCCAGCCTGGATGACAGAGTGAGACTCCATCTCAAAAAAAAAAAAAAGGAAAGAAAAGAAAAGAAGTCCCGGCATGATGGCTTATGCCAGTCATCCCAGCACTTTGGGAGTCCAAGGCGGGTGGATCACCTGAGGTTGGGAGTTCAAGAGAGCCTGACCAATGTGGAGAAACCATGTCTCTACTAAAAATACAAAAAAAAATAGCCAGGCGTGGTGGCAGGCAAGCACCTATAATCCCAGCTACTCAGGAGGCTGAGGCAGAAGAATGGCGTAAACCCGGGAGGCAGAGCTTGCAGTGAGCTGAGATCCGGCCACTGCACTCCAGCCTGGGCGACAGAGCAAGACTCTGTCTCAAAAAAAAAAAAAAAAAGGTTAAAAAGGACGGGCACGGTGGCTCATGCCTGTAATCCCAGCACTTTGGGAGGCCGAGGTGGGCGGATCATGAGGTCAGGAGATCGAGACCATCCTGGCTAACATGGTGAAACCCCATCTCTACTAAAAAATACAAAAAAATTAGTTGGTTGTGGTGGCAGGCATCTGTAGTCCCAGCTACTCGGGAGGCTGAGGCAGGAGAATGGCATGAAGCTGGGAGGCGGAGCTTGCAATAAGCTGAGATCGAACCACTGCACTCCAGACTAGGCGACAGAGTGAGACTCCCTCTCAAAAATAAAACAAAACAAAACAAACAAATAAACAAAGGACCGGGTGCGGGTGTCTCATGCCTGTAATCCCAGCACTTTGGGAGGCTGAGGTGGGCGGATCACCTGAGGTTGGGAGTTCGAGACCAGCCTGACCAACATGGAGAAACCCTGTCTCTACTAAAAATATAAAACTAGCCGGGCATGGTGGCACATGCCTGTAATCCTAGCTACTAAGGAGGCTGAGGCGGGAGAATCCCTTGAACCTGGGAGGTGGAGGTTGAGGTGAGCCGAGATCACGCCATTGCACTCCAGCCTGGGCAACAAGAGTGAAACTCCGTCTCAAAAAAAAAAAAAAAAAAAAAAAAAAAAAAAAAGAGGCCGGGCGCGGTGGCTCACGCCTGTAATCCCAGCACTTTGGGAGGCCGAGGCGGGCGGATCACAAGGTCAGGAGATCGAGACCACGGTGAAACCCCGTCTCTACTAAAAATACAAAAAATTAGCCGGGCGCGGTTGTGGGCGCCTGTAGTCCCAGCTACTCGGGAGGCTGAGGCAGGAGAATGGCGTGAACCCGGGAGGCGGAGCTTGCAGTGAGCCGAGATCGCGCCACTGCACTCCAGCCTGGGTGACAGAGCGAGACTCCGTCTCAAAAAAAAAAAAAAAAAAGAAAAAAATCACAATTCCATTTACAATAGCATCAAAAAGGATAAAATACTTAGGAATAAATTTAGCAGTAGAAGTATAAAACTTATACCTTGAAAACAACAAACAACATTAAAAGAAATTTTAAAAGACATAAATAAATGGAAAAAAATGCCATGTTAATGGATTCAGATACTTTTTTTTTTTTTTTTAATGGAATCTTGCTCTGTTGCCCAGGCTGGAGTGCACTGGTATAACCTTGGCTCATTGCAACCTCCGCTTCCCAGGTTCAAACGATTCTCCTGTCTCCGCCTCCTGAGTGGCTGGGAAGACAGGCACACGCCACCATGCCTGGCTAATGTTTGTATTTTTAGTAGAGACAAGGTTTCACCATGTTCACCAGGTCAGGCTGGTCTTGAACTCCTGACCTTAGGTGATCCACCCACCTTGGCTTTCCAAAATGCTGGGATTACAGGCATGAGCCACCATGCCCGACCAGGATTCAGAGACTATTTGTTAGGATAGTAATAGTCCCCAGATTGATCTACAGATTCAATGCAATCTCTTATACAATCCTAGCTGACTTCCTTATAGAAATGGACAAGCTAATATTGAAATTTATATGGAATTGCAAAGGACCCAGGATAGCCAAAACAACATTGAAAGGGAAGAAAAAGTTGGGCAACCTACACTTCTGATTTCAAAACTTATTACAAAACAACCAATAGTAATCAAGATTATTTAATACTGGCATAAGGATAGACATATAACACGATGGAATAGAGTTCAGGCAGGAGAATCTCTCAAACCCAGGAGGTGGAGGTTGCAGTGAGCCGAGACTGTGCCACTGCACTCCAGCCTGGGCGACAGAGGCTAGAAACAAATTCATGTCAATTGATTTTCTTTTTAAAATTTTAATATTATTTTTAATATTTATTAATTTAATTAAGATGGGATCTCACTTATGTTGTCCAGGTTGGTCTCCACCTCCTGGCCTCAAGTGATCCTCCTCCCTTGGCCTCCCAAAGTCCTGGGATTACAAGTGTGAGCCATGTGCCAGCCAACTCAATTGATTTTCAATAATGGTGCTCAGGTCAGGCGCAGTGGCTCATGGCTATAATCCCAGCACTTTAGGAGGCAGAGGTGGACAGATCACTTGAAGTCAGGTGTTTGAGACCAGCCTGGCCAACATGGCAAAGCCTTATCTCTATTAAAATTGAAAATTTTTAGCCGGGCATGGTGGTGCACATCTGTAATCCCAGCTACTCGGGAGTCTCAGGCAGGAGAATTGCTTGAACCGGGAGTCAGAGGTTGCAGGGAATCAGGATCACAGCACTGCACTCCAGCCTGGGTGACAGAGTGAGACTCTGTCTCAAAAAATTAATTAATTAATTAAAAGTGTAAGTGCCCTATATATGTGTACTATTTATTATCTTGTATAAGTGCCCTATATAGGTTTACCATTTATTATCTTGTATGCTGTTTGTTTGTTTTTTTCTTCTTTTTTTTTTGAGATGGAGTCTCGTTCTGTCACCCAGGCTGGAGTGCAGTGGAGTAATCTCAGTTCACTGCAACCTCCACCTCCTGGGTTTGAGAGATTCTCCTGCCTCAGCCTCCCGAGTAGCTGAAACTACAGGCATACAGGCAAGTGCCACCATACCCAGCTAATTTTTGTATTTTTAGTAGAGACAGGATTTCACCATGTTGTTCAGGCTGGTCTTGAACTCCTGACCTCAGGTGATCTGCCTGCCTCGGCCTCCCAAAATGCTGGGATTATAGGCATGAGCCACAGTGCTGAGCCTGTATGCTGTATTTTATTTTATTTTTTTTTGAGATGGAGTCTCACTCTGTCGCCCAGGCTGGAGTGCAGTGGCACAGTCTCGGCTCACTGCAACTTCCACCTCCTGGGTTTGAGCAATTCTCCTGCCTCAGCTTCCTGAGTAGCTGGGACTACAGGCACGCACCACCACACCCAGCTAATTTTTTGTATTTTTAGTAGAGACGGAGTTTCACCATGTTGTCCAGGCTGGTCTCGAACTCCTCACCTTAGGTGATCCGCCTGCCTCAGCCTCCCAAAATGCTGGGATTATAGGCCTGAGCCATAGTGCCGAGGCCTGTATGCTGTATTTTATTTTATTATTTATTCATTTTTTTTTGAGATGGAGTCTCGCTCTGTCACCCAGGCTGGAGTGCAGTGGCATGATCTGAGCTCACTGCAACCTCCACCTCCCAAGTTCAAGCTATTCTTCTGCCTCAGCCTCCTGAGTAGCTGGGACTACAGGCACGCACCACAACACCCAGCTAATTTTTTGTATTTTTAGTACAGATGGGGTTTCACCATATTGGCCAGGCTGGTCTTGAACTCCTGACCTTGTGATCCGCCTGCCTCACCTCCTAAAGTGCTAGGATTACAGGCATTGAGCCACCGTGCCTTGCCCTGTATGCTGTATTTTTATGGTATTTTTTTCTATGTTTAGATACACAAATACTATTGTGTTACAATTGCCTACAGTATACGGTAACATTGTTTGTAGGCTACGGTTTGTAGCCTAGAAGCAACAGGCTATTTCATATAGCCTAGATGTGTAGTAGTGAGCTATACCATCTAGGTTTGTGTAAATACTCTTTGTGATGTTTGCACAACAAAATCGCCTAATGATGCATTTCTCAGAACACATCCCCATCGTTAAGCAACATGTGACGATACTATGGTCAGGGAGTGGACCACATACTATGAACCTGGCTGGTCATGCATCCTACAGATGGAGGACAAGTGCTAGGAAAGTAGTGAGTGTACAGGCCACAAGATGACCACCACACAGCAGGATGTCAGGAGATACTACAAAGATGCTGGCTGGAATTCAGGTCACCTGTCCTGTGTGGTACTCAAACTTGTGCCTTTTTTTTTTTTTTTCAGACACTGTCTCACTGTTTCCCAGGCTGGAGTGCAGTGGTACGATCATGGCTCACTGCAGCCTCAAACTCCTGGACTCAAGGGATCCTCCTGCCTCAGCCTCCTGAGGAGCTGGGACTAAAGGTGTGCGCCACCACACCTAGCTAATTTTTTTTTTTTTTGAGACGGAGTCTCGCTCTGTCGCCCAGGCTGGAGTGCAGTGGCCAGATCTCAGCTCACTGCAAGCTCCGCCTCCCGGGTTCACGCCATTCTCCTGCCTCAGCCTCCCGAGTAGCTGGGACCACAGGCGCCGCCACCTCGCCTGGCTAATTTTTTGTGTTTTTAGTAGAGACGGGGTTTCGCCGTGTTAGCCAGGATGGTCTCGATCTCCTGACTCTGTGATCCGCCCGTCTCGGCCTCCCAAAGTGCTGGGATTACAGGCTTGAGCCACCGCGCCTGGCCTTTTTTTCTTTCTTTCTTTTTTTTTTTTTGTACAGACAGGGGTTTCACTGTACTGTCCAGGTTGTATTGAACCCTTGGGATTAAGCGATCTGCCTACCTCGGCCTCCCAAAGTGCTGGGATTACAGGCATGAGACACTACACCTAGCCTTCTTGTGCCTCTTGATTGGGGCAGCAGGTGTATATAAGGTTCAGGTGAGCAGCAGTGGGAGATCAGTGGGAGAAGAAATCACCCCCGGCGGGGCAGTCTGGGAAGGCTTCATGGAAGAGATGCTTTTTGTATTCGGCCTGTGAGGAAAGTTATGTCCTGTATTTACATGGCCTGTAAAGTTTACTAAATGCTTTTCATCCTGTCAACTTCTCTGTAATTAGCATAATGATACCCTCCTTTGCACTCGTGGGGAAACTGCAGAGTGGAGACACTGCATGACTTGACCACATTCATGTAGCTTGGCAGGGCAAGACGTGAACTTCAGCGTTTTGACTCTGGAGCCCTGACTTGTTTCCTGTCCAAGTCTGACACCAAGAGGGGAAGGTTCATTGGTGAGTGTTGAGCAGGATTGAAAGGGAAGGGAAGGAGCTTAGGTGGTATCTCTGGGCCCCTCTGCATTCCATGTCCCCCAGAAGATGCCCACTCTCCAGCCTGATTCCAGATACCCAGAGACCACCTGTGAGCTGTGCCACGGACCTCTCTCTTGACCTCCAGTCCTGCAGATCCAGCAGCGGGCAGGATCTCAGACTCAAACTGTGAATTTACCAGAGTCCTGCAGAATGTCGAAGAAACCTCAGGACCCACCTCAACAACCTAAAGATAACAATAACCATAAAAACCACGATCACATATATGGGCCGGCCGTGGTGGCTCATGTCTGTAATCCCAGCACTTTGGGAGGCCGAGATGGGCCGATCACCTGAGGTCAGGAGTTTGAGACCAGCCTGGACAATATGGTAAAACCCCGTCTCTATAAAAATAGAAAAATTAGCTGGGCATGATGGTGGGTGCCTGTAGTTCCAGCTATTCGGAGGCTGAAGGAGGAGAATCGCTTGAACCCAGGAGGCGGAGGTTGCAGTGAGCTGAGATTGCACCACTTCTCTCCAGCCTGACTTCTCTCTAGCCTGGGTGACAGAGCGAGACTTTGTCTCAAAAAAAAAAAAAAAAAAAAAAATCACGTATATGGCTGCTATATCATACACAGTACTGAGGCCTCGAGTTTTGTGGAATACGTAGCACAGCATTTCCTCTTCACACACGCTGTAAGGTGTAGATACTATTACATCCCCACTTTACAATTTGGGGAAACTGAGGTTCGGATGTTTACTTATTGTCCAAGTCACATAGCTGTTTTTTTGTTTTGTTTTGTTTGTTTGTTTTAAAGAGACAGAGTAGTTCTCTGTTGCCCGGGCTGGAGTGCAATGGCATGATCAAAGGTCACTGCAACCTCGAATTCCTGTGCTCAAGTGGTCCACCTGACTCAGCCTCCCAAGTAGCTGGAACTAGAAGGGCATGCCACTACACCCAGCTAATTTTTTATTTTATTCTTGTGTAGAGACAGAGTCTCACTATGTTGTCCAGGCTGGTCTTGAACTCCTAGCCTCAAGTGATCCTCCTGCCTCGGCCTCCCAAACCACTGGGGTTACAGGCATGAGCCACCATTCCCAGCTTCCACTTCGGGCAGTCTTCTCCGCCCTAATCTCTCTACTGCGCCAGGTTCCTATTTCCATCTGCCCGAGAGAGATTTCCTACCACATCCGGCCAACTAGCTGGTCCCAAGTGACTGCCTCCACATTCCTCTGGGTCCTGTCCCCAGGGCCCTCTGTCCAGGCCCCTCCCACTTGCCTCCTGCAAGGCTCTCCGAGACCCAGTGCTTCCTCCTCCCTCCACCTTTATGGCCCTGCAGTTGTTATGCCCTGATGACTCTTGGTCTAGCTCCCACCCAGGCCTCGATCCAATTCTTGCCTTGTTCATGAGAATGCCTCTCTGTTCACCTGACACTCCAACTACACCAGGCCCTGTGTACCCAGACTTTTCTTACTCATGTCCTTCCCTCTGTCCAGAGTACTACCCATCTTCAGGTTCCATCCCAAGCAGTGGTCTTCCAGGATCCTTCCCAGCTGGCTAGCTGAAAGATGCAAGTGGGCTCTCCTTCCCCTTGGGTGTAGTTCTTTGTGCTCAAGGCAGGTTCATCAGTGGCGGGGTCTGATGTAGTCCTTGGTGCACAGCAGATGTCCCTTCAATATGTGTAGTTGGAAAGAGTGGTGAGTCTCATCCAACTCCCCCATCTTACAGTGGAGACACAGAGCAGAAGGGATGTGCTTGTTCTACTATCACCAGCCAGGAGACAGGGCCTAGGATGGGATTCCCCCATAGGGCTCCTCCCCGAGCTAGGCTTTTTCTGCCACTCACTTTGAGAAGGAATTCCTCCAGGGAGAAAAGAGGTCAGGTGGTGGCCTTCTGCCAGCCAGCCCTCAGTCATTGTCCCAGACTGCAACCGTCTACTCCAGGAAGTTGCTGGTTCCTGCCGTATCTCTCAGAGCCTTCCTAGTGGCCATCCCACAGTTCCCAGCATCTCTAGCAACTGGTCACTGTCGAGGCAGAAAGGCCCTTGGGGATTATCCATCCATAGGGTTCACAAAGTCCTCGGGTTTTCAAACTCTGCCCTCTCTGGCTGTGCTCAAAACTCTTTTTTTTTTTTAAATTTTTTTTAGGCAGAGTTTCGCTCTTATTGCCCAGGCTAGAGTGCAGTGGCGCAATCTCAGCTCACTGAAACGTCCGCCTCCCAGGTTCAAGCAATTCTCCTGCCTCAGCATCCTGAGTGGCTGGGATTACAGGCGCCCGCTGCCACGTCTGGCTAGTTTTTTTGTATTTTTAGTAGAGACGGGTTTTTGCCATGTTGGCCAGGCTGGTCTTGAACTTCTGACCTCAGGTGATCGCCCATCTCAGCCTCCCAAAGTGCTGGGACTACAGGCGTGAGCCACCGCGCTGGGCCGCTCACAACTTGTGTGTGTGTGTGTGTGTACATTTTGGGAGCGGGCATGCAGATAATGCAGGGCAGATGAGTCCCAAACTGGGGCTTAGCATGGGAGGGTTCTAGACTTTGCACAGAAAAGAATTCAAGGTGGGCCAGTAGTAGAAGAAAACAGCTTTATTGAGCAGCATGTTACAGCTCTGGCAGTGTTACAGCTCCGTGCCTGCTCCTGCAGAGCAGGGCTACCCCATAGGCAGTGTGCTGACAGTAGCAGCTCTGGGCAGTTTTGTGGTCATATCTACATTCACTTTTTTTTTTTTTTTTTTTTTTTTTTTTGAGACGGAGTCTCGCTGTGTCGCCCAGGCTGGAGTGCAGTGGCCGGATCTCAGCTCACTGCAAGCTCTGCCTCCCGGGTTTTTACGCCATTCTCCTGCCTCAGCCTCCCGAGTAGCCGGGACTACAGGCGCCCGCCACCTCGCCCGGCTAGTTTTTTGTATTTTTTAGTAGAGACGGGGTTTCACCGTGTTAGCCAGGATGGTCTCGAACTCCTGACCTCGTGATCCGCCCGTCTCGGCCTCCCAAAGTGCTGGGATTACAGGCTTGAGCCACCGCGCCCGGCCCACTTTTTTTTTTTTTTTTTTGAGACGGAGTCATGCTCTGTCGCCCAGGCTGGAGTGCAGTGGCACAATCTCGGTTCACTGCAACCTTTGCCTCCCAGGTTCAAGAGATTCTCCTGCCTCAGCCACCCAAGTAGCTGGGATTACAGGCGCCCACCACCATGCCAGGCTAATTTTTTTTATTTTTAGTAGAGATGGGGTTTCACCATGTCGGCCAGGCTGGTCTCGAACTTCTGACCCCAAATGATCTGCCCACCTTGGCCTCACAAAGTGCTGGGATTACAGGCGTGAACCACCACGCCTGGCCTATACCCACTTTTAACTACACATAAATTAAGGGGAAATTTATACAGAAATTTCTAGAGAAAGGGTGGTAACTTCTGGGTGTTGCCATGGCAATGGCAAACTGACATGGAACACTGGTGGGCGTGCCTTATGGAAAGCTGCTTTCACCCTTTCCCTGTTTTAGCTAGTCCTCAATTTGGTCCACTGTTCAAGCCCTGCCTCTGAAGTCAAGACCTGCCTCCTACCTCACAGAGAGGCCACCTAAATCTCAATGGGGGTCTAAGACCTGAATGAGGTGAAGGATAATTGATCTGTTCAGCTCCTCATTATAAAGGTATAATACATATACTTTAAGTGCTCTCTGAGGCATGGGTTGCTCCTATAGCCTGGTTTTGTAAATAAAATCTAACTGGAACACAGCCATACCCACTTCTTTTTGTATCATCTGAGTGCTTTCCTACGATACAGCTACAAGGGCAATGTTGAAGACTTGCAATACAGATCCAACTGTGGGGCTTGCAGAATTCTCTAACTGTTGGCTGCCATTAAAATGATGACCATACAGATTGTTCACAGAATTTTTTTTTTTTGAGACAGGAGTCTTGCTCTGTCGCCCAGGCTGGAATGCAGTGGCATGATCTTGGCTCACTGAAATTATGTGCCTTCGGGGTTCAAGCAAGCACATCTGGCTAATTTTTGTATTTTTAGTAGAGACTGGGGTTTCACAATGTTGGGCAGGCTGGTCTCAAACTCCTGACCTCAAGTGATCTGCCTTCCTCAGCCTCCCAAAGTGCTAGGATTACAGGTGTAAGCCACCATGCCTGGCCTGTTCAAGGATTTTGTAATGCCCCTCTGCCTCTCTTTTTTATTCCTTTTTTGAATTTTTTTATATTTTAAATTATTATTATTTTTCAGACAGAGCCTCAATTTGTTATCCAGGCTGGAATGCAGTGGTGCAATCACAGTTCACTGCAGCCTCCATCTCCGTGGCTCAAGCAATCGCTCTGCCTCCGCCTCCCGGGTAGTTCAAACTACATGTGTGCACCACCATCCCTGGCTAATTAAAAAAAGAAATTTTTTTTTATTTGAGACAGAGTTTCACTTTAATGCCCAGGCTGGAGTGCAATGGCACGATCTTCGCCCACTGCAACCTCTGCCTCCCGGTTTCACGCGATTCTCCTGCCTCAGCCTCCCAAGTAGCTGGGATTACAGGCATGCGACACCACAGGCATGCGACACCACACCCAGCTAATTTTGTATTTTTAGTAGAGATGGGGTTTCACTATGTTCGTCAGGCTGGTCTCGAACTCCTGACCTCAGGTGATCCACCCACCTCAGCCTCCCAAAGTGCTAGGATTATACTGCACCCGGGGAAAAAAATATTTTTTGAGACAGAGTCTCATTCTGTTACCCAGGCTGGAGTGCAGGGACAAAATCTCAGCTCACCGCAGTCTCTGCTTCCCAGGCTCGAGATTCTCCTGCCTCAGCCTCTTAAGTAGCTGGGATTACAGGCACCTGCCACAACGTCCAGCTAATTAATTTTTTTATTTTTATTTTTTTTAGGATAGCCGGGGTTTAACCATGTTAGCCAGACTGGTCTTGAATTCCTGACCTCAAGTGATCTGCCTATCTCGGCCTCCCAAAATGCTGGGATTACAGGGGTTAGCCACTGCGCCGGGCCAAATTTTTTTTTTTTGTAGAGATGAGGTCTCACTACGTTGCCCAGGCTGGTATGAAACTTCTGGGCTCAAGAGATTCTCCCACCTCAGTCTCCTAAAGTCCTGGGATTATAAGTTTGAGCCACTGTGCCTGGCTATTTTTTTTTTCTTTTCTTTTTTTTTTTTTGAGACAAAGTCTCGCTCTTGTCCCCCAGGCTGGAACGCAATGGCACAATCTCAGCTCACTGCAACCTCCGCCTCCCGGGTTCAAGCGATTCTTCTGTCTCAGCCTCCCAAGTAGCTGGGATTACAGCTGCCTGCCCCCACGCCTGGCTAATTTTTGTATTTTCAGTAAAGACGGGGTTTCACCATGTTGGCCAGGCTGAGTCTCGAACTCCTGACCTCAAGTGATCCGCCCACCTCGGCCTCCCAAAGTGTTGGGATTACAGGCGTGAGCCACCACGCCTGGCCTGTGACTGGCTATTTATATAAACATATATATATATATATGTGTGTTTATTTATATTTATTTTATCATTATTATTATTTGAGACAGAGTCTTGCTCTGTTGCCCAGGCTGGAGCGCCTGCCACCATGCCTGGCTAATTTTTTTGTATTTTTAGTAGAGACAGGGTTTCACCTTGTTAGCCAGGATGGTCTCGATCTCCTGACCTCGTGAGCCACCTGCATCGGCCTCCCAAAGTGCCGGGATTACAGGCGTGAGCCACCGCGCCCAGCCCTTTTTTTTTTTTTTCCCCAAGAGACAGGGTCTTGCTCTGCTGCCCACATTGGAGTGCAGTGGTCCAATCATAGTTCATTGGAGCCTCAAACTCCTGGGCTCAACTGATCCTCTGGTCTCAGCCTCCCAAGCAGCTGGGACTACAGGTGTGCACCACAGTGTAGAAATGTTAAAAAGAACACAGCAGACTGATCACGGGCTAATTTTTTTATTTTTGTAGAGATAAGGTCTTGCTATGTTGCTCAGGCTGGTTTTGAATTCCTGCCCTTATGTAACCCTCTTGTCTTGGATTCTCGAAGCACTAGGATTACAGGCATGAGCCGCCGTGGCAGGCTGACTTTATGGCTTTGCAGCACAGTATCACTCTGCCTCCAGGGCCTTAAATGATCAGCTTTGTGTACCTTTGTTGTGGCATCTCCCTCATTTGCTCCCGTCCTTCTTTTGCCTGTTAAATAAAAATTTTCTTCCTACCTCAGGACCTCTGCATATGCTGGTTTAGCTGGTTCTTTCTAGTCATGCAAGTCCCAGCTCAGATATCCAACACCCATTAAGATTATTGGACCTGGCTAGGCACAGTGGCTCATGCCTGTAATCCCAGCACTTTGGGAGGTCGAGGTGTGAGGACTGCTTGAGTCCAAGAGTTCAAGATCATCTTGGGCAACAAAGCAAGACCCTATCTCTCTTTTATTTTTGAGACAGAGTCTCACTCTGTCGCTCAGACTGTAGTGTAGTGGCACGATCTCAGCTCACGGCAAGCTCCGCCTCCCAGGTTCACACCATTCTCCTGCTTCAGCCTCCCGACTAGCTGGGACTACAGGCGCCCGCCACCACGCCCGGCTAATTTCTTGTATTTTTAGTGGAGATGGGGTTTCACTGTGTTAGCCAGGATGGTCTCGATCTCCTGACCTCATGATCCGCCCACCTCGGCCTCCCAAAGTGCTGAGATTACAGACGTGAGCCACGATGCCCTGCCGTAAGACCCTATCTCTTTAAAAAATGAAAAAATTAGCCAGGCATGATGGTGGGCACTTGTAGTCACAGCTAATTGGGAGACTGAGGTGGGAGGATAGCTTGAGCCTGGGAGGCAGAGGTTGCAGTGAGCTAAAATCACACTGCTGTATTCCAGCCTGGGAAACAGCGAGACCCTGTCTCAAAAGAAGAAAAAAAAAGGCCGGACATAGCTGGCTCATGCCTGTAATCCCAGCACTCTGGGAGGCCGAGGCGGGTGGATCACCAGAGGTCAGGAATTCGAGACTAGCCTGACCAACATGAAGAAATCCCGTCTCTACTAAAAATACAAAATTAGCTGGGTGTGATGGCGCATGCCTGTAATCCCAGCTACTCGGGAGGCTGAGGCAGGAGAATTGCTTGAACCCAGGAGGCAGAGGTTGTGGTGAGCCAAGATCGTGCCACTGTACTCCAGCCTGGGCTATAACAGCGAAACTCCATCTCAAAAAAAAAAAAAAAAAAAGATTGCTGAGCCCAAGTTACTCCTGGGCCTAACCCCGCTTCACATAGTACTTACTATTAATATAATGTGAAATATTTTGTTTGCTTTCTTTTTTTTTTTTTGAGACGGAGTCTTGCTCTGTTGCCCAGGCTGGAGTGCAGTGGTGTGATCTCAGCTCACTGCAACCTCTACCTCCCGGATTCAAGTGATTCTCCTACCTCAGCCTCCAGAGTAGCTGGGACTGCAGGCGCCTGCCACCATGCCCAGCTAATTTTTTGTATTTTTAGTAGAGATGGGGTTTCACTGTGTTGGCCAGGGTAGTCTCGATCTCCTGACTTTGTGGTCAGCCCGCCTCAGCCTCCCAAAGTGCTAGGATTACAGGCATGAGCCACCGCACCTGGCCTGTGTTTGCTTTTTTGTTGTTGGTCTCTCTGAATATAATGTGGGCTCCAGGAAGACAAGCGTTTCTGTCTCATTCACCGCTGGAGCCCAGTGCCTATACCAGTGTCTGGTGTAGTAGGCAGTCATGGCACCCCACCCAATAACTTTTTTTTTTTTTTTTGAGACAAATTCTTGCTCCATTGCCCAGACTGGAGTGCAATGGTGTAATCAATGGTTCCCTGCAGCCTTGAATTCCTGCGCTCAAGGGATACTCCTACCTCAGCCTCCCAAGTAGCTGGGACTACAAGTGCCTACCATCATGCCCGGCTAATTTTTCTTCTTCTTTTTTTTTTTTTTTTTGAGATGGAGTCTCGCTCTGTCGCCCAGGCTGGAGTGCAGTGGCTGGATCTCAGCTCACTGCAAGCTCCGCCTCCCCGGTTCACGCCGTTCTCCTGCCTCAGCCTTTCGAGTAGCTGGGACTACAGGCACCCGCCACCTCGCCCGGCTAGTTTTTTGTATTTTTTAGTAGAGACGGGGTTTCACCATGTTAGCCAGGATGGTCTCGATCTCCTGACCTCGTGATCCACCTGTCTCGGCCTCCCAAAGTGCTGGGATTACAGGCTTGAGCCACTGCGCCCGCCTCTGGCTAATTTTTCAATGTTTTGTAGCAATGGGGTCTCACTATGTTGCCCATGCTGATCTCAAACTCTGGGGCTCAAGGAATCCTCCTGCCTCAGCTTCCCCAACTGCTGGGATTACAGGTGTGAGGCACTACATGGCCCCAGTAACCATTTATTAAATGAATGAAATGATCCCTGGTCAGGGTGTCGAGAGATGTGGCTTCTCTTTCCGGCTCTGTTAACCCACTCACTGAGCCACAATTCTCTTCTGTGGGCCTCAGTTGCCTTCTATGTAAATTGGAGCTTGAGAATTGGATGAGATGCCTCTAACCTTTTCGTTTGAACATTCTGTTTTGGAAGCACTTGCTGGGGATCTGCCATTGCTAGGTCTGGTGGTAATAGTTTATATTTGGCCGGGCGCGGTGGCTCAAGCCTGTAATCCCAGCACTTTGGGAGGCCGAGACGGGCGGATCACAAGGTCAGGAGATCGAGACCAGCCTGGCTAATACGGTGAAACCCCGTCTCTACTAAAAAATACAAAAAACTAGCCGGGTGAGGTGGTGGGCACCTGTAGTCCCAGCTACTCGGGAGGCTGAGGCAGGAGAATGGCGTAGACTCGGGAGGCGGAGCTTGCAGTGAGCTGAGATGCGGCCACTGCACTCCAGCCTGGGCGACAGAGCGAGACTCCGTCTCAAAAAAAAAAAAAAAAAAAAAAAAAAAAGTTTATATTTGACCTGTGGGCCTCAGGCCCAGTGCAGGCCCTGGGGATAGGCGAGAATGTCTCTACTGAGGGATGAGGGAAGAAATGGGTGGGGAAGTAGGACGAGAGACTCAGAATCAGGCTGCAGGGCCAGGCAGAGCTGGGCAGGTAGGAAAGGCTCCTGCAGACGTGAGAGCTGTAGGCCAGGGGCCAGGGAGGAAGAGAGAGGAAACTCTGCTGTTGAGGATAGGATTAGGGTGGTGGGGAGGGCTCTTTTACTTTTAGCCTATAAGCTTCAGAGTTGTTTGAAATTTGTGTAAAAAGCGTGTATTATATTTGCAAGTGGAAAAATTAAACGGCACCTTTTTTTTTTTTTTTTTTTTGAGACAGAGTCTTGCTCTGTCACCCAGACTGGCGTGCAATGGTGCAATCTCGGCTCACCACAGCCTCCACCTCCCTGCAACCTCCGCCACCCAGGTTCAAGCAATTCTCCTGCCTCAGCCTCCTGAGCATCTGGGATTACAGGCATGTGCCACCACCCCCAGCTAATTTTGTATTTTTAGTAGAGACGGGGTTTCTCCATGTTGGTCAGGCTGGTCTCGAACTCCTGACCTCAGGTGATCCTCCCGTCTCAGCCTCCCAAAGTACTGGGATTACAGGCATGAGCCACCTCACCCAGCCTTGCACATACTCTTTGACTCAGCAATTACACTTCTAGAAATTTCCCCATAGATAGAAGCATGAGTGAAGTGATCTGCATACAAAGCTATTCACAGCAGCCTTGTTTAAAATAGCAAAAGAGGTTGGATGTGGTGATTCATGCCTGTAAACCCAGCACTTTGGGAGGCCACAGCAGGTGGATCACTTGAGCTTAGGAGTTCAAGATCAGCCTTAGCAATATGTCGAAACCCCACCTCTACAAAAATAAATTTTAAAAAATGGCTGGGTGCAGTGGCTCACAACTGTAATCCCAGCACTTTGGGAGGCGGAGTCAGGTGGATCACCTGAGGTCAGGAGTTCAAGACCAGCCTGGCCAACATGGGGAATCCCTGTCTCTAATAAAAAAATACAAAAATTAGCCGGGTGTGGTGGCACACGCCTGTAATCCCAGCTACTCGGGAGGCTGAGGCAGTAAAATTGCATGAACCCAGGAGGCGGAGGTTGCAGTAAGCCAAGATCGTGCCACTGCACTCCAGCTTGGGTAACAGAGCAAGACTCTGTCTCAAAATAATAATAACAAATAAAATTTAAAAATAAATTAGCCAGGTGTGGTGGCACATGCCCGTAATTCCAGGTACCAGAGAAGCTGAGGTGGGAGGACTGCTTGAGCCCTGGATGTTGAGGCTGCAGTGAGCCAAGGTCGCACCACTGCATTCCAGCCTAAGACACAGAATAAGCCTTGTCTCAAAAATAAAAATAAAATATCAAAATAGTAGAAACAATCTAAATGTCCATCAGTAGGTGCAAGCTGGATAAACCAGACATATTCATGAAATGGACCAATGTGGGGATGTTAAAGAGAACATGGGCTGGAGGCAGTGGCTCACACCTGTAATCCCAGCACTTTGGAAGGCTGAGGCAAGCGGATCACCTGAGGTTCGAGACCAGCCTGACCGACAGGAAGAAACCTCGTCTCTACTAAAAATACAAAATTAGCTGGGCATGGTGGTGCATGCCTGTAATCCCAGCTACTCAGGAGGCTGAGGCAGGAGAATCGCTTGAACCTGGGAGGCGGAGGTTGTGGTGAGCCGAGATTGCACCATTGCACTCCAGCCTGGGCAACAAGAGCGAAACTCCGTCTCAAAAGAAAAAAAAAAAAAAAAAAAGAGAGAGAGAGAGAACATAGCAGGCTGGGTGCAGTGGCTCGTACTTGTAATCCCAGCAGTTTTGGCGGCCAGGACAGGAGGATCCCTTAAATCCAGGAATTCAAGATCAGCCTGGGCAACGTAGTGAGACCTTGTCTCTAAAACAAAGAAGAAAGAACATAGCAAATCTATAAGCACAGATGTAGAAATATCTCCAAGATCTTTACTAAGTAAAAGAAACAATGTATGCAGGATGTTACCATTTATATGAAAAATGACACACACGAGCCAGGCATGGTGGCTCATGCCTTTACCTAATCCCAGCACTTTGGGAGGCCTAGGCAGGAGAATCACTTGAGCCCAGGAGTTCAAGACTAGCCTGGGCAATATAGGGAGACCCCGTCTCTACAAATAACAAAAACAATTAGCCAGGTATGGTGGCATACACCTGTAGTCCCAGCTACTCAGGAGGCTGAAGTGGGAGGATTGTTTCAGCAGGGGAGATCAAGGCTGCAGTGAGCTGAGCTCATACTACTGCACTCCAGCCTGGGGAACAGAGTGAGACCCTGTCTCAATTAATAAATAAATGAATAAAATAAAAAATAAAAAAAATGTTTATCTTGATAATTCTTGGAAGAAAGCTGCATTTTATTTTGTTTTTTATTTTTCTTAAAAAATAAAAAAATAAGGCCAGGCGTGGTGGCTCATGCCCGTAATCCCAGCCGAGGTGGGCGGATCACCTGAGGTTGGGAATTCAAGGCCAGCCTGACCAACATGGAGAAACCCCATCTCTACTAAAAATACAAAATTAGCCGGGTGTGGTGGCACACGCCTGTAATCCCAGCTACTTGGGAGGCTGAGGCAGGAGAATCACTTGAACTCTGGAGGCGGAGGTTGCGGTGAGCTGAGATCACGCCATTGCACTCCAGCCTGGGAAACAAGAGCAAAGAAAGAAATAAAAATAAAAAATAAAATAAAATGCACATATAAAATATATGATATATATAACATATATATTACATATATATTAATAATAAATATACATTAATAATTTTTTTTTTAGCCATGGGGGTCTATGTTAGGCCAGGCTGGTCTTGAACTCCAGGTTTCTAGCAATCCTTCTGCTTCGGCCTCCCAAAGCGCTGGGACTAAAGGCGTGAGCCACAGTGCCTAGCTTAAAACTGCATTTTAGACTCTAGACCTCAATTAAAACTTAACTCCTTTGTTATGTTCTTGTACCAGAAGTTGGGAGAGTCCTGGGTTCCGATTCCAATCCTATCAGTTATAGCTGTACATCACAGTCCAGGTTACTTAACCTCTGTGCACTGGAAATATAAAATAAGGAAAAATCATTTCATGGAGCAGCCAGGAGAGATAAATGAACTCAGGGATGAGACATGCCTAACTTTGTGCCCAGCACATAGCTGGCCTTAGCGGCCTTACATCATCAGGGTGCAGGGGCCATCATCCTCTTCTCTACTGAGATCACCAATCTCTACAGCCTTTCCATATAAGTTGTTGGTTTCCTACATCTTCAAGGTACTCCTAGAGGCCTGGCCTACTGGGCAAAATCCCCTTCCCAAAATATTTCACCACCCTCATTGCCAAACAGTCTGGAAGAGGGCTCAACCAAGGTTTGAGGTGACAGGAATCAGAGTCTGGCGCTAGGAATGGGTTGGATGTCTGCCAAGGCTGCTCTAGGACAGGGAACATGGGTGTGCTCTATGGGATTATAGAGGAGTTGGGTGGAGGCACAGGGAGAGAGATTTGGGTTTAACTAATTTTTTTTTTTTTTTGAGACAGAGTCTTGCTCTGTCATCCAGGCTGGAGTGCAGTGGCACGATCTCGGCTCATTGCAACCTCTGCCTCCTGGGTTCAAGTGAGCACGCTTGATTAATTTTTGCTTTTTTTTGTTTTTTTTTGAGATGGAGTTTCACTCATTGCCCAGGCTGGAGTGCAATGGCGCAATTTTGGCTCACTGCAACATCCGCCTCCCGGGTTCAAGCGATTCTCCTGCCTCAGCCTCCCGAGTAGCTGGGATTACAGGCATGTGCCAACATGCCTGGCTAATTTTGTATTTTTAGTAGAGATGGGGTTTCTCTATGTTGGTCAGGCTGGTCTCAAACTCCCAACCTTAGGTGATCTGCCCGCCTTGGCCTCCCAAAGTGCTGGGATTACAGGCGTGAGCTACCGTGGCCAGCCTAACTTTTCTTATTTTTAGTAGAGATGGGGTTTCACCATGTTGGCCAGGCTGGTCTCAAACTCCTGACATTAAGTGATCTGTCACCTCGGCCTCTCAAAGTGCTGGGATTACAGGTGTGAGCTGCCACACCTGGCTGGCTTAACTGAATTATGTGTGTGTGTGTATATGTGTATACATAGATACATATATACACACATACATACGTATACACATATATATACATACATATACATATATATATATATATATATATTTTTTTTTTTTTTTGAGACGGAGTTTTGCTCTCGTTACCCAGGCTGGAGTGCAATGGCGTGATCTTGGCTCACCGCAACCTCCACCTCCCGGGTTCAAGCAATTCTTCTGCCTCAGCCTCCCAAGAAGCTGGGACTACAGGTGCATGCCACCACGCCCAGCTAATTTTTGTATATTTAGTAGAGACGGGATTTCACCATTTTGGCCAGGATGGTTTCAATCTCGACCTTGAGATTCGCCTGCCTCGGCCTCCCAAAGTGCTGGGATTACAGGTGTGAGCCACCGTGCCAGGCCTTTTTTTTTTTTTTTTTTTTGAGACAGAGTCTCGCTCTGTTGCCCAGGCTGGAGTGCAGTGGTGCAATCTCGGTTCCCTGCAACCTCTGCCTCCTGGGTTCAAGTGATTCTTCTGCCTCAGCCTCCCAAGTAGCTGGGATTACAGGCGTGCACCACCACACCTGACCTGAATTATATATTTGAGAGGACATTATGCCAGGCACTATGCCAAGGACTTCCTATATGTCATCTCATTTGATTGCACACAAACCTTATGAGATAGGTACTATCCCCATTTTACAGATAAAGAAACCAAGGCTCAGAGTCCCTGATCACTTGTCCAAAGTCACAGAAACAAATATAAAATGTATCAAAGTTTGAATCCAGGCCTACCTTAGTGCAAAATTTGGAAGTTTAAACACTGTGTTAAGAAGTCAGGGCCGGCCGGGCGCGGTGGCTCACGCCTGTAATCCTAGCACTTTGGGAGGCCAAGACGGGTGGATCACGAGCTCAGGAGATCGAGACCATCCTGGCTAACACGGTGAAATCCCGTCTCTACTAAAAAAATACAAAAAAAAACTAGCCGGGCGAGTTGGCAGGCGCCTGTAGTCCCAGCTACTCCGGAGGCTGAGGCAGGAGAATGGCGTGAACCCGGGAGGCACAGCTTGCAGTGAGCCGAGATCCGGTCACTGCACTCCAGCCTGGGCGACAGAGCGAGACTCCGTCTCAAAAAAAAAAAAAAAAAAAAAAAAAAAAAGAAGTCAGGGCCGGGCGCGGTGGCTCACTCCTGTAATCCCAGCACTTTGGGAGGCCAAGACGGGCAGATCACGAGGTCAGGAGATCGAGACCATCTGGCTAACACGCCCAAACCCCGTCTCTACTAAAAATACAAAAAAAATTAGCTGGATGTGGTGGTGGGTGCCTGTAGTCCCAGCTACTCGGGAGGCTGAGGCAGGAGAATGGCATGAACCCGGGAGGTGGAGCTTGCAGTGAGCCGAGATCACACCACTGCACTCCAGCCTGGGTAACAGAGCAAGACTCGGTCTCAAAAAAAAAAAAAAAAAAAAAAAAAAAAAAAGGCAATTCCGGACTGCAGCCAAGTGTGGATTCCACTGGCTTGGTTGACCTCCAGAGATCTTTTACGTTATACAGGCTGAAGTGCAATGGTAGTATCACAGCTCTCTATAGCCTCCACCTTCAGGACGAAAGTAATTCTACCTCAGCCTCCTGAGTAGCTGGGACCACAGGCACACACCACCATGCCCGGCTAGTTTTTGTGTTTTTTTTTGAGACATTGTCTTGCTCTGTCGCCAGGCTGGATTGCAGTGGTACGATCTTGGCTCACTGCAAGCTCTGCCTCCTGGGTTCAAGTGATTCTCGTGCCTCAGCCTCCTGAGTAGCTGGGATTACAGGCACACACCACACACCCAGCTAATTTTGTATTTTTAGTAGAGATGGGATTTCATCATGTTGGCCAGGATAGTCTCGATCTCCTGACCTCATGAACCGCCTGCCTCAGCCTCCCAAAGTACTGGGGTTACAGGTGTGAGTCACTGTGCCCAGCCTAGTTGTTGTTGTTGTTGTTTTTCTTTATAGAGATAGGGTTTTGCTATGTTGCCTAGGTTGGTCTCAATCCTTTAGCCTCGAGGGATCGTCCTGCCTTAGCCTCCCAAAGTGCTGGGATTACAGGTGTGAGTCACTGTGCCTGGCCCTAAGCCCCTTCTGCATAGGTTCTATGACCTGTGGTGCCCTAACACAGCACTGGGAAGTATTCCTTTGGGTTAGGCATCGCCCTCTCCCCCTACTGCCTCCTTAAATTTCTAACGCCTTAGAGAGGATGAGTGTACCCTTCCCCTCATGGGCAAGAGACTCTTCTGGATGGTAAAAAAGGCAGTAGAGGCGGGCATAGGCTCACACTGCCACCTTCAGTGGTGAGGGTAGAGACAGCTCATCTTCCCTCCTCACCCTATCCCACCTCATTCCATGTGGAGCCCCTGTCCCTGAGACTGTCAGTTGCCCCACTGGACTCTAGTCAAGTGTAACAATTCCTACTTTAAATCCCTTAGAAAAGTAGCCCGGTAGAGCCAGCCTCCCGAGAATGCTGGGCAATTCTGCAGTTGGTTTGGCCCAGAAGGCCCTCTCACAGGCTCTGGGAGGCCAGGGACTCAGGCAGGGAAGCAGGCCAGAGAGGCTTTCAGTGACCTTTGGTTCCCTGGGAAGGACTCAAAACCAGTAAAAGTTTAGCAAGTGTCATTAAATTGTTGCCAGAACTTAAAACTCATTTTAAAAAATGCACACACACACACACACTTTCTAGAGGATAAAAGATCATTTGGGGGGGTATGTATGAAAATATCTTTGATTAGGTTTGATTTTCTTTTTCTTAGAAAGAAAGCCTTTAAGCTACCTGCTTTTGAAATTAAACAAAGTATTAAGTGAATTCAGTACTTTGCTGTGTAACTTCAAGCTAGTTGATTTTGGCCGCTGAACCTCAGTTTCCCCATCAGCAAAGGCTGTGGTTTCATAGGAACTGGCAGTGAAGCAGGGCGTGGGCCCTGTGGTTTCATAGGCCCTGGGTGCTGAGAGGGAGGTATGAGCAGGGAGCTCAGGGTTCAGACAGAAACCTTTGGCCTGCCCAGACATCTCTTTGGGGCTTCTCTTTGTTTTTCAATCCTGGGTCCTCTCCTCATTCAGGTTCCTGGCATCTCACTTTCCCTCCCATCTTGGAAGAGAGGAAAAGCAGCCATTGACATGTTAGTGTAAAAATACTGTAGGGTAGGGCGTGGTGGCTCACGCCTGTAATCCCAGCACTTTGGGAGCCCGAGGCAGGCGGATCACAAGGTCAGGAGTTTGACACCAGCTTGATGAACATGGTGAAACCCTGTCTCTACTAAAAATACAAAAATTAGCCAGGCATGGTGGCGAGTGCCTGTAATACCAGATACTCTGGAGGATGAGACAAGAAAATTGCTTGAACCCAGGAGGAGGAGGTTGCAGTGGGCCAAGCTTGCACCACTGCACTCCAGCCTGGGCAACAAAGCAAGACTCCGCCTCAAAACAAAACAAAACAAAAAAACTGCTGTCAGAGGTATTTCCTTAGCAACCCTAGCCTTTCAATCATTCAATATTCATTACTGAAGCCCCTCTGCCAGGACCTGAGCTGGGCTTCCAGGATTTGATTCAAAGATGAAGAGATGCTATCCCTGTCCTCAGGTGGTCCCCCGCTAATTTTCAGTTATGTGGTGGGGACAGAAGAAATAATGTCTTTGGGAGAGGGTGTGCAGGGAGGAGACACCACCTCTCAGGAAGGCTGGATCTGAAGTGAAGTTCTTGTGTTGTTCCTTTGCTGACTTTACAATCCCTCCTGTTGTCTGTCCTGGGGCTTTGAGGACTTCAAAGAACTTTCAGCATCAGGATCTCATTTAATTCTTACAGAAGCCTGGGGAACACTCATGAGAGCCTGAAAGGTGTCTCTAGTTCTCTAGTTTTACCTTGAGAAAACAAAGCCTTGGAGAGATTAAACTATCTGCGTATAGTCACACGGGTTGCCATGGTGACCTGGACGCAGATCCTGGTCTTCTGGCACAGCTACTTTGGAAATACTGTTTGTCTTAGATTGGAACCTGGGATCCAGGTTCACAATGTGGCCCAGAGGAAGGCAAGGAGAGAAAGGGAGAGCTCAGGGATTTGGGGCTGAAATTAAGTGGCTGCCTGGGCTCGGTGGCTCATGCTTGTAATCCCAGTACTTTGGGAGGCTGAGGTTGGGCAGATCACCTGAGGTCAGGAGTTCGAGACCAGCCTGGCCAACATGGTGAAATCCTGTCTCTACAAAAATACAAAAATTAACCAGGCATGATGGTGGGTGCCTGTAATCCCAGCTACTGGGAAGTCTGAGGCGGGAGAATCACTTGAACCTGGAAGGCAGAGATTGCAGTGAGCCGAGATCGCACCATTGCACTCCAGCCTGGGTGACAGAGCGAGACTCCATCTCAAAGGAAAAAAAAAAGAAATTACTCAGTCTATGACCTTGATGTGCAAACTAGCAGTGGACCCAGGGCAATAATCACAACCTCCAAGAGCTCTTATCTTACTTAACACATTCCCTGCAATTGTGCACTAGTATTCCCATTTTACAGATGAACTGACTGATACTAACTGGCAACTTGCCCAAGGTTACAGAATCAGAATCCTATCACAGGGCTATGTCATGCTTTTCCCACCATCCATTCCATCTACCAGTGGCTAGTGAAGCTCCCCTAATCCTATAACTAGGGTTAGCAGGAACAATAGAAAGATTATATTAATTGCTTGGGGCAGCAGCCTGTCCCCTTTCCCTCCAGAGACCAGTTGCACTCATGTGGAGCTTAAACCTATAAACACTGGGCGGGTGTGGTGGCTCACACCTATAATCTCAGCACTTTGAGAGGCTGAGGCAGGCAGATCACTTGAGGTCAGGAGTTCGTGACCAGCCTGGCCAACATGGTAAAACCCCATCTCTACTAAAAATACAAAAATTAGCTGGGCATGGTGGTGCACACCTGTAATCCCAGCTACTCAGGAGGCTGAGGCAGGCAGGAGAATCGATTGAACCTGGGTGATAGAGGTTGTGGTGAGCTGAGATCGCGCCACTGTATTCCAGCCTGGACAACAGAACGAGACTCTGTCTCAAAATAAATAAACAAAAACCTAGGAGCACCAAGAAAATATACCTCAGATGGCTGGGTGTGGTGGCTCACATATATAATCTCAGCACTTTGGGAGGCCAAGGCAGGCGGATCACTTGAGGCCAGGAGTTTGAGACCAGCCCAGGCAATGTGGCAAAACCCATCTCTACCAAAATACAAAAATTATGGCCAGGCACGGTGGCTAATGCCTGTAACCTTAGCACTTTGGGAGGCTGAGGCAGGCGGATCACTTGAGGTCAGGAGTTCGAAACCAGCCTGGCCAACTTGGCGAAACCCTGTCTCTACTAGGGAAAGTTAGCCGGGCGTGGTGGTGGGATCCTGTATTCCCAGCTACTTGGGAGGCTTGACCCGAAAGGCGAAGGTTGCAGTGAGCCAAGATCGTGCTACTACATTCCAGCCTGGGTGACAGGGCAAGGCCCTGACCCCCAATCCCCCAAAAAAATGAAGAAAAAGAAAATATAACTTAGACACATCTCAGCCTTTAAGCTTCAAGGTCATCCTTTCTACCTGTCTTTCTTCTTTTCCTTTTAAATAAAGAGGGGATCTTGCTATGTTGCCCCGTCTAGACTTGAGTCTGGCCTCAATTAACCCTCCCAGCTCAGCCTCCCAAGTGGCAGGGACTACAGGCACACATCACCAAGCCCAGCTTCTACCTGCCTTCTTATTGCCTAGGCTTTCCTGGTGGTGGGAAACTTGGGGTCAGAATGGGGGCCTGCCCTGAAGTAGTCAGGTACACTCTCAGGAGTTGAGTTCCAAGGCAGCGTTTCCCAGGAGTGAGGCCATCTCTTTTCCCTACCCTAAGGATGAAATATTGAAGGGTGATGTATGTACAGTACATCAAAGAGAAAGGGCCATTGGCTTCAGATAGCCCAGAAGCTCCAGGAATAGCCCAGTATTGGTTCAGCAAAGGTTTATTGAACACCTACTACTGAAAATCCCACCATTATCTGCTCCTTGCTGGAGGCCAGGGGGCTGCAGAGGTTAAGGAGTTCTACTTACTCACTCAGTAGCGTTTACGGCCACTCCTTCGAGTCAGAAAGCTTCCCATGTGGTAGGTGAGACTTCAAGACAAGGTATTCCCAGGCTCAACAGGACACAGAGAAGGAACTCTGAGAGCACAGGGGAAGAAGAATGGGTACTGGGAAAGGTCTGGAAGCTGGGGGTGGAGAGTGAGGATGGGAGGATTCCAGATAAAAGGAATAGAAATTCCAGAAGCTCAGAGGTGATATGGAGCACAGCAGTGGGGGAGGCCTGGGGCACTGAAGAGATTACTAGAGGCTGCACTACTAGGTCATAGCTGGGGACACAGAAATATAAGTTCCTACCCGTCAGATGTCTGGAAGAGCTGTACACCCCTAACTCCTCTCTCCAGCCTCCTTCTTCAGATCAGCTTCCAGGTCAGCACCGATGGGTACGCATGATTACTCATGAAGGTGCCGGATGGGTGGGAGCTTTGTGTTTATATAATCTCCAAATCCACGTGGGATTGGAGATTCTGCCATTTCAGGGTCTGTAGGGGTCCACAGAGAGGGAAGAGACAGTTGTTGCCTCCAAAGGGCTTAAGGGCTGGTCATATACAGGAAATTTTCTGAGGCATTAAGAATGCTCATATAAGAGGCCAGGCTCATGCCTGTAATCTCAGCACTTTGAGGCTGAGGTGGGCAGATCACTTGAGGCCAGGAGTTCAAGACCAGCCTGACCAACATGGTGAAATCTTGTCCCTACTAAAAATCCAAAAATTAGTCAGGTGTGATAGTAGGTGTGGTGGCAGGCACCTATAATCCTAGCTACTCAGGAGGCTGAGGCATGAGAAATGCTTGAACCTGGGAGATGGAGTATGCACTGCACTGAAGCCTGGGTGACACAGCGAGACTTCGTCTCAAAGAAAAAGAAAAAAAAATAATCCTCATATAAAGTTTGCCTATGAAGGCAAAAGAGAAAAAAAACTAGAAATAATACAAATATCTAACAAGAGACAGGTTAAATAAGTAATAATCTAATAAGGGTTAAGCAATTATTACAAATTATGAAGAACTTAAGAAATGCAGGCTGGGTATGGTGGCTCACGCCTATAATACCAGCACTTTAGGAGGCCAAGGCGGGAGGATCACTTGAGCCTGGGAGTTCAAGACCAGCTTGGAACAACATAATGAGAGGCCAGTCTGGGGAAAAAAAAAAAAAAAAAAATTAGCTGGGTGTGGTATTGCACCTGTAATCATTGCTACTTGGGAGGCTGAGGTAGAAGGATCACTTGAGCCCAGGAGTTCAAGGCTGGAGTGAACTGTGATAGTGCCACTGCACTCCAGCTTGAGTGACAGAGCAAGATCTTGTCTCTAAAACAAGAAAAGAAGGCTGGGCGCGGTGGCTCACACCTGTAATCTCAGCACTTTGGGAGGCCGAGGTGGGCGGATTACAAGGTCAAGAGATCAAGATCATCCTGGCCAATATGGTGAAACCGTCTCTACTAAAAATACAAAAGTTAGCTGGGCATGGTGGCGCGTTCTTGTAGTCCCAGCTACTCAGGAGGCTGAGGCAGGAGAATCGCTTGAAACCAGGAAGTGGAGGTTGCAGTGAGCCGAGATGACGCCACTGCACTCCAGCCTGGAGACAGTGCAAGACTGCATCTCAAGAAAAGCCCCAAAAGCCAAAAAAAAAAGAAAAGAAAAGAAAAGAAATGTAGTAATGGGGGTCAGTTGTGGCCCCTGTGTCATTTGTCACCTTTTTGGGCCTTAGCTCTCCTATCTATGGAGAAAATGGAGACCAGAATGGAGAAGAATGGTGACCAGAATTAAGATGAGATGTTCTTCTTTAAAAAATTCAAATTAACCATATAATGGCTGAGTTCAGAAATCTGGCCAGGCTCCTTCTGCTGGAAAAAGCATGGGAAAAGCAGGA
Organism: Macaca fascicularis; assembly: GCF_037993035.2. Taxonomy (NCBI): domain Eukaryota; kingdom Metazoa; phylum Chordata; class Mammalia; order Primates; family Cercopithecidae; genus Macaca; species Macaca fascicularis. The sequence goes on along the minus strand of NC_088381.1, from coordinate 41,359,297 downwards.
TCTTGAGGGAAGGGAAGATTTGGATTGATTAGGGGGAGCAGGGGAGGAAGGGGAGGAGGAAGAGTATTCCTGGGCCAAAGTTAGAGATAAACCTGATAGGAAGACCTATTCTAGGGGAGGGGGTGGTGATCAAGCCTACAGCCAGATTGGACTGAGGCCTGTGGAGGATGGTAGGGGTATCTGAGGATTCCCAAGGTTGGTTCTACCTGGAGATGCCAAAGGCTGGAAGCACCTTAAAAACTCTGGGTAAAGGTCTGGCTCCTGCAGGCAGCAGTTCCCCCTTCCCAGGGCCTAAGCCAAGTGTTGGCAACAGGGCTGATGGGAAACCAGGGTGCTCCTGGCCTTGCCACCAGCAGAAAATGGTCCCCGGCCCACAGTAGGTGCTCAATAATTATTTACTAAAGAAATGAATATGTCATTGGAAAGACATTGCCCATCTCTAGGCCTCAATTTATCTGTGAGATGGCAGGTCAGGATGGAGATTACAATTTACTGGGGAGACTAAACCACAGCACAGTGATCCTGTGGTGCTAGCCCTAATTCAGGAGGTCTACACACAGGGTTCTGAGGGTTCAGGCACTTGTCCACGGTCTGGGATCCTAACCAGTCCGTGACTGCAAATCCAGCTTTTCTTTTCTTTTTTCTTTTTCTTTTTTTTTTTTTGAGACGGAGTTTTGCTCTTGTTGCCCTGGCTGGAGTGCAATGGCACAATCTCGGGTCACCCCAACCTCCGCTTCCCGGGTTCAAGCAATTCTCCTGCCTCAGCCTCCCGAGTGACTGGGATTACAGGCATGTGCCACCATGCCCGGCTAATTTTTTGTATTTTTAATAGAGATGGGGTTTCACCATGTTGGCCAGGATGGTCTCTATCTCCCGACCTCAGGTGATCTCCCCACCTTGGCCTTCCAAAGTGTTGGGATTACAGGAGTGAGCCACTCGCCCGGCCCAAATCCAGCTTTTCTGAGTACACAGACGAGTGCGTCGCTTCCATACTAAAACCTAGCTGCTAAGACCTAGCTTGGCGGGTTAAGCCAGGACAGAAACTAGGCGTCGGGCGGTAGATTACACTAGGCGATGCCCAACCCGGGCCAGGGTCCCGCAGGACTCCCCTCACTTCTCGCCAGTGGCTTCTAAGGCCGGATGGCGCCCCTGGCAGGGACCCCCGGGGTCGCAGCACGAGTCCAGGAGAAGGGGCACTGAGGAGGGACCCAGTTCTTCCACGGCTCAGCCGGCTGCGGCGCTTCCAGCGCTCCCCGAGGTGGGTGCGGGTTTCTAGTGCGGCTGCAGGGCCGGCCCCTATCGGCTGGGTTTTCAAATACAAAGGAAAACCGACCCAGAGGCCGAGCCCTGACCTGCGCGCGGGTGGGGTGTGGAGTCACGATGACCCCGCCCGAGCCTCCAGGCTGCTACATTCGTCCTTAGCCTTCGGGCTCGCAATAGGAGGTAGGGAAAGGTGTGAGGGGCACTGAGGTCAGGGGACGAGCGAGAAGACCCGAAAGCCAGGCGTGTTGAGGGCAAGGTGGGCAACAGAACCTTCTTGGTCATTCGAGGCACCCCTATCTAATGACCATTAGGGTCCCAACACTCGACTCCCCACCTAAGTCCTATTCAGATAGTGACTGGGAGGGGAAGGGAGTTTGAGATCCTAAGTCCCACCCTCTGGGCTGGGAGCCTGAGGCCAGAGAGGGGAAGTGATTTCCTCAAGGTCACTCAGCAAAACAGCGCCCAGCCCCGGCCAAAGCCCAGGTGTCTCCCAACCCCCTCCCCCGGCCATCATCCGCAGAACCCGGCTCCCCGGAGCTGATGTCTGGGCGACTGGATTTGGGGGCAAAATGAGTGCGTTGGACACCCCAAAACCGCAGGTCAAGATACAAGGGGAGTCGACGGCCCGGAAACCTCGCTGCGGGCGTCCCAAGCGCGAGGCCGCCAGGGCAGGGCCGTCCAGAGACTGGGGCGCTGGGTGCCGGGCACTGGGCTCCACCTCCTGCGGGCTGGGGCGCGCAGCGCGCGGCCCCTTTAAGAAAGTTCGCTGGGCGAGTTCATCAAAGTTTAAAAACTTGCCGTGGAGAAGGGAGCGGGGGAAGAGGAGAGAGTGAGAGCGCTGACCCAGGCAAGAGAGAGGGGAAAGGCCCGGCCGGAGGCCGGCGCGCCGCGGCCGGGACCGGGGCGAGCCCGTGGTGGGCGGTGGGGATTGGCTGCGCGTTCCCCCGGAGACCGTGCGGCAGGCGGGGGAGGGGGCTGGCCGGGCCCCAGCTGAGGCCGGTTCCGGCCCCCGCCCCCCGCCACCGCCCGGCGCCCGCCCCCTCCCCTGGCGCCCGCCCCCCGCCGCCGCCGCCGCCGCCGCCGCCGCCGCGGGCGCACTCGCCGGTCGCAGTGAAAAGGCGGAGGCGGCGGCCGCTCCAGCTCCCACTGCCTCCCCCGCCGCACCCCCTCCTCACCTCCTGCACCCGCCAAACTTAATGTGACCCTGGCCCGACGCGGCTGCTGCCCCTCTCACCGCCCCGCGGGTCCCCCGCCACCCGCTCCGCACCCGCGAGCGCACCTCTCCCCGCGCCCCTTCCCACTCCCCGCGGGGCCGGCGCTGCGCTCGCCCTCGCGTTCCTTCCCGCCGCCCCCTCCCCCGCACCATGAGCAACCTGAAGCCGGACGGCGAGCACGGCGGCAGCACCAGCACCGGCTCCAGCGCGGGCTCCGGCGGCGCCCTGGAGGAGGAGGTGGGTCTGTGGCCCCGGGACTTGCCGGGTGAAGCGCACGCGAGGCGGGCTCTGGAGAGGGCGAGCGGGGCCGGGGTGGCCATCGCTCCCAGCGCCTTCCCGCCGCTGCCTCTCGCCCGGGGAGGAGCGGCCCGTGTCCGCGGGCGGGGGCGTGCGGCCTGGACTGCCCCGCCGGACAGGCATTGTCTCCCCGCCCTCTCGGGCTTGAGGCGGGCCGCGCGCGCCGGCCGCCGTCCGGGCGTCCCGCAGTGGGCGAGAGGCGCCGCGTCCGTTCCACGCCTGCCGCCCGCGCGCCCCTGGCTCCCCACCCCGGACCTGCTCGCCGCCCTCCTCCGAGGGCGCACCTCCCGCGTGGCCAGGACCGCGCCTCGGCGGCACGGAGCTGAGCGGGATTAGCACGGCCCGAGGGCAGCACCCTCACTCCACTGCCTTTTCCACCCTGACCCCCTCCCCGTGACCTTGGAGGCTTGGGCCGGCCGACTGGCCGGCTTCTCGGTTCACGCGAGCTGTTGTCATGGGGGTGGGCGGGCTTTCTTCACAGCCCCAGAACCTGGGCTTTAGCAGAGGTGAGCCCACAATTTAATTAGTTTGGAAGGAGATGACTAAAGACACTCAGTTCCTCCTTCTCTTCTCTCTGGGTTTGTCCTGGCAGCCAAGCCAGGACCCCAAAGCTGGCCTGGGTGGGATCCTGCCAGGAGGGGCGAGATCATGTCGTCCACCGGCCATGTGCGAAAGGGAGGGAGTGTGAGGCGGCTCGGTGGAACTGCCAGCAGCTGGGTGGTTAATGGATGGTAGGGAGGATGTGTGTGCGGGGTGGGGTGCTGGATAAAAGCCTCAAAGCTATCAGTGAATAGGGACGAGGAGCTAGGCTGCCGGAGACAAGAACTGGAGTGAAAGGGGACAGGCTTCGCAGGGCCTCTGGCCTCTGCTGCGTCATTCCAGGGGTGAGAGACCCTTCCTGCCCCTGCCCTGGCGTGTTCTCGCCCAGGAAACCAAAGGCTGGTTATCCACCTTGGGCGTCCTTCCCCTTGGCCTGGGGGAAAAACCGCAGAGCCCCTGGTGTGGACTGGTGTTGCCTCCTCCCCTTGTGCTGAGGGGTTGGTGCAGAATGGCGCCGGTGGTCCTCGGCTGGGCTGGGCTGGGCTAAGCGCCGTCGGCTCCCACTCGGCAATTCAGAGACCTTCAGCTAGCCCCAGTCGATGAGAATCTAGGTCTGGATCCCCACTTTTTGGCGGAAGGGGAAGGGAAGAATATACAGCTGTGACATCTGTCCGCTAATGGTTTGAGTGTGGTGGGTTTGTTTGGGCTCCGCCTTGCCCTCCTTGTACCTTGATGCCAACCGGCCCTTGGCTTTGGGGATCTTGCCCCCATCCTGACTCTACCTGGCTGTTCAGAATCTCCCTTGACAGTTGAGGAGGGTGACAGGGTTGCTAGCATACTTGGAGTCTCTGCTTGGCCCCCTGCCATGGGCTGAAACTGGGGGAGAGCATGTCTCTTATGAAGCTGGGTGGGGACCCAGAACCCCACTTCTGCTAAAGGGTCGACTTCAGTGGGGACTTCACACTGCCCAAGAGGCAGTAACTGGACAAACTCTCAGACCCACTGCTGTTGGGTGAGAAGGGTGACCCATGTGGCCATTCTAAAGTCTTGAAAAAAGCGTTTGAGGTTTTAGCCACTCCTTTCTAAGTACCTTTTCTGGGAAAGAGGGCAGGATCTTCAAAAAGTGAAATCCCTACCATTTCTCCTTGGGGATTGAGATGGCCTGCGGCCCTATGGTGGTTTAAAGTGAATGCACTTGCGAAAGGGCATGGTGGGCTCGCATTTAGCAGAGGTCCAAAACGAAGGGTTCTGAGGGTCTCCTGGAGCCCAGTGTCTGTCTGGTCTGGTAAGGGAAAGGGTTGTCGCCCAAGCCCTGGCCTAGTCTTCTGAATAGTGGGCCATGAGCTCCTCTGCTGGTGGCTCCATCTTGGATTGGTGGTGTAGGCTGGAACTGGAATCCTCCCTGTAGTTTAGATGCTCCCTAGGCAGTCAGTTCTGCAACCCCTAAGAGCCACCATCTGGAGAATCAATGTTAGCAGTGGTGGTTTACTCCCATGGCTGACTCAGGCAGGCTCTTCCCAGTCAACTATTGGAGACTAGCGAGAGCAAGCCCAGGAAACCAAGGAATGCTGCTGCACACCATAAGACCTCAATTCCTAGAGGTGCTGGGTCACTGGAGAAGGGAGTGTATTTTCATGGTTCTGGGAGTTATCAGTGGGGCTGCCTGTCCTGAACTGCTTTGGATAGCCTTAACTCTGCCTGCTTGCCTGCCTTACCTATAGGCTTTATCCATGTCATACCCATTAAGTTCTCTTTCTGGACCCAGGGGTTAAGGATAGAAGGGAATAATTCTCAGCCTAGGAGGTGAGAAGGACTTGCCAGGAAGTGGTGGTATGTGAAATGCAATGGTAGATAAAATAAAGGCAATCAGCACATGGTACCATGGTGCTCCTGAGAGATTAGAGGTCAGCCTTCACAGACATGTGAGTGAGTAGGAGGAGCCAGGTTAGACCTGGGGGGGTGGAAAAGGCATTCCAAGAGGAGGGGGTCACATGTGTAAGTGAGGGGGTAGGTTTGTGTAACCACATGGCTTGTTTGGGTGACTACCTGGAGTTTGCTATATTGCAGCAATATCAGGCAATGCAGCCATAATGAAAGTTTGGGTTTAGGGCAGTAATGACTGTGGGATTATGGGAAAATTGGCATTTTCCTGCCACTTGGGAAGATGTGTTCAGAGCTTTGATACCCTTTGAAAGCTAAGGAGGGCAGTAGGGAATTAAGGGGAGGAGCTGAATATCCCTCCCAATCTAGACGCTCCGCTGTCCTGCAGGTAAGTCTTGGCTGGAGCTGGAGACCACGTGAGGTAATACAGTACATGAACCTGCCCAGGGCAGGCTGTGTCAGTGCTGCCAAACTTCCGACCTAAACATGTCCTGTCTTAGTGATTCTCAAGGGATAACTGGGTAGTTACCGTGTCTCTGAGGAGGGGTAAGTGTGATTTTTATTTTGAAAGTGGAGACCTTGCTTCCTGTTGGCCTTCCGTATCTATGAGTTCCCCATCCACAAATCCAGTTGTAGATAAAAAATACAATAATCAAAAATAATACAAATAAATATAACAACTATTTACATAGCATTCACATTGTATTAGGTATTGTGAGTAATCTAGAGATGAGTTAAAGTATCCAGAAAATGTGCATAGATTTTTCTTTTTTTAAATTTTTTTGAAGGGGAGTTTCATTTGTCACCCAGGCTGGAGTGCAATGGCGCGATCTCAGCTCACTGCAACCTCCGCCTCCCAGGTTCAAGAAATTCTCCTGCCTCAGCCTCCCTAGTAGCTGGGATTCCAGGCGCCCGCCACCATACCTGGGTAATTTTTGTTTTTTTAGTAGAGACGGAATTTCACCATGTTGGCCAGGCTGGTCTTGAACTCCTGACCTCAGGTGATCTGCCCACCTCAGCCTCCCAAAGTTCTGGGATTACAGGCCTGAGCCACCGTGCCCATCCTTTTTTTGTTTTTGAGACAGACTCTGTTGCCCAGGTTGGAGTGCAGTGGTACGATCTCGGCTCACTGCAACCTCCTCCTCCCAGGTTCAAGTGATTCTCCTGCCTCAGCCTCCAGGATTGCAAGTGCACACCACCATGCCTGGCTAATTTTTGTATTTTTAGTAGAGATGGGGTTTCACCATGTTGGCCAGGCTGGTCTTCGACTCCTTACCTCAGGTGGTCCACCCAGCTTGGCCTCCCAAAGTGCTGAGATTACAGACATGAGCCACTGTGCCCGGCCTGTGCATAGGTTATATACATGTTTTATATAAGGGACTTGAACATCGGGATATTTTGATATCCAAGGGGGAACCCTGGAACCAGTCTCCCTCAAATATCGAGGGACAACTAACGGTACAAGGTGATATTAAGTTATAGTAATTTTTTTTTCTTTTTTTGAGATGGAGTCTTGCTCTGTCGCCCAGGCTAGAGTACAGTGGCGAGATCGCCGCTCACTGCAAGCTCCGCTACCTCCCAGGTTCACGCCATTCTCCTGCCTCAGCCTCCCGAGATGCTCCGCTACCTCCCAGGTTCACGCCATTCTCCTGCCTCAGCCTCCCGAGATGCTGGGGCTACAGGTGCCCGCCACCACGCCCGGCTAATTTTTTTGTATTTTTAGTAGAGACGAGGTTTCATCGTGTTAGCCAGGATGGTCTCCATCTCCTGACCTCGTGATCCGCCCGCCTCGGCCTCCCAAAGTGTTGGAATTACAGGCGTGAGCCACCGCGCCTGGCCAAGTTATAGTAATTTTTAAAAACCGCTTTTTTGAGGTATGATTGGCATATATAAGGCTGTATGTTTAGTGTATACAACTTGATGAGTTTGGAGATTGTTAGAGTAATTTTTAACTAGGAGGCACACTGGAAGAGGGAGAGTGGTATTTATACTATTGGGTTGAGGGAGGATATAAGTTTCTAAGAGTTAAAAAAGTTTTTGCCAGCTTAACGGTAAGCTATAGAAAGGCAGGGGTTAATGGCAGCTAAGGGGACTACAGTTTGACCTGAGGGGCTTGGCCCTTCCCTCCACCTCATCCCAGTGTGTCTGGGACAGGCCTGCTTCTTACAGGCCTGGTACCCTAGAGCCCATCATGTGTCCTCAGAGGGGTGTCAGGCAGCAGCCAGGGCCCTGGGACCATTGGGTGCCTTGAGGTCAGCCCTCCCTGAGATGTGGGTGAACAGGTGCTTAGACTTGTGTGGATGGAACAGGGAGGGGGGCGTGGGAGGTGGGGGAAAGGCACTCTAGATGATTGCGAGGTAATTCCTAGATCCAGTGTGCTATTTGGGCACCTCCCTTTTCTTTAACATCAATAGCATTTGAAAGCGTCTGGGACATCTTGGTCTGCGGCTTTTTTTGAATATAAGGGAAGCGAGGCTTCTCTGTTTCTGGACACTCACCTAGAAGAAGGGCCAGGCAGATAGCAGTAGGAGGTCAGGTTCCCCTCCTCCCTGGGAGTTATCATGGATGTGTCCCCTCTGCCTAAGTAATCTAAGGGAGAGGCTGTACTAATAATAGTGAACCTGTATATTGTATTTATGCCAGGCATTGTTATATGTACTGCACCATTTTAACTCTTAATTTAATCTTTGTAAGAGTATTATGAAGTACTTACATTATTATCACCATTTCATAAATGAGGAAAGTGAGGCACAGAGAGGTTAAATAACTTTCTTGTAGCTATTAAGTGGGGGAGGTTGGGATTTGAACCCAGAGTTTACTCTTAACCATGCAGTATACCTGCTATTGTGTTTTATATTAGGGATTTTGGTGAGACTTGAAGGTGGGGGAGAAAAGGTATCTGCAATTTTCTTTTTTTTTGAGATGGAGTCTTGCCCTGTCACCCAGGCTGGAATGCAGTGGTGCGATCTGGGCTCACTGCAACCTCCGCCTCCCGGTTCAAGCGATTCTCCTGCCCCAGCCTCCTGAGTAGCTGGGATTATAGTCGTGCACCACTACACCCAGCTAATTTTTGTATTTTTAGTAGAGATGGGGTTTCACTGTGTTGGTCAGGCTGGTCTCGAACTCTTGACCTCATGATTGGTCCACGTCGGCCTCCCAAAGTGCTGGGATTACAGGTGTGAGCCACCATGCCCAGCCAGGTATCTGCAACTAAAGTTTCTAACGGCTGAGTTTTGGGTGATGCCAACCAGAAACCCAGAGACTGACTCCGGACTAGTTTCCTTTGGGTTGTTGGTGGCATCCCAAGACGGGTGATGGGGGCTGTCAGCCCCTGCTAGGAGGAGCCTTTTATCACAGATATTCTTTTTTTTTTTTTTTTTTGAGACGGAGTCTCGCTCTGTAGCCCAGGCTGGAGTGCAGTGGCCGGATCTCAGCTCACTGCAAGCTCCACCTCCCGGGTTCACGCCATTCTCCGGCCTCAGCCTCCCGAGTAGCTGGGACTACAGGCGCCTGCCACCTTGCCCGGCTAGTTTTTTGTATTTCTTAGTAGAGACGGGGTTTCACCGTGTTAGCCAGGATGGCACAGATACTCTTTAGAGTTGTCGTTGCACGAAGATAATAAACCAAGCCAGTTTTATTTTATTTTTTATTTTTATTATTTATTTATTTATTTTTTGAGATGGAATCTCGCTCTGTCTCCCAGGCTGGAGTGCAGTGGTGCGATCTCAGCTCACTGCAAGCTCCGCCTCCCAGGTTCATGCCATTCTCCTGCCTCAGCCTCCCAAGTAGCTGGGACTATAGGTGCCCGCTGCCACGCCTGGCTAATTGTTTGTATTTTTTTTTTTGAGACGGAGTCTTGCTCTGTCACCCAGGCTGGAGTGCAGTGGCGCGATCTCGGCTCACTGCAAGCTCTGCCTCCCGGGTTCACACTATTCTCCTGCCTCAGCCTCCCAAGTAGCTGGGACTACAGGCGCCCACCACCACGCCCAGCTAATTTTTTGCATTTTTAGTAGAGACGAGGTTTCACCGTGTTAGCCAGAATGGTTTCGATCTCCTGACCTCGTGATCCGCCCGTCTCGGCCTCCCAAAGTGCTGGGATTACAGGCGTGAGCCACTGCGCCTGGCCTGTTTGTATTTTTTAGTAGAGACGTGGTTTCATCATGTTAGCCAGGATGAGTATTTTTTTTTTGAGCAGAGGCAGGGTTTCACCACGTTGGTCAGGCTGGTCTCAAACTCCTGACCTCGTGATCCACCCTCCTTGGTCTCCCAAAGTGCTGGGATTACAGACATGATCCACGGCACCCGGCCTTAAATTCTTTTTTTAGTAAATGGGGTCTCGGCCAGTCGCAGTGGTTCACGCCTATAATCCCAGCACTTTGGGAGGCCAAGGCGGGTGGATCACGAAGTCAAGAGATCCAGACCATCCTGGCTAACACGGTGAAACCCCGTCTCTACTAAAAATACAAAAAAAGAAATTAGCCGGGCGTGGTGGCGGGTGCCTGTAGTCCCAGCTACTCTGGAGGCTGAGGCGGGAGAATGGCGTGAACCCGGGAAGCGGAGCTTGAAGTGAGCCAAACTCGCGCCACTGCACTCCAGCCTGGGCGACAGAGCGAGACTCCGTCTCAAAAAAATAAATAAATAAAAATAAATAAATAAATAAAAAATAAAATAAATGGGGTCTCGTTGTCGCCCAGGCTGGAGTGCGGTGGCATGATCATAGCTCACTGCAGCCTCGATCTCCTGGGCTCAAATGATCTTCCCACCTCAGCCTCCCTAGTAGGTGGGACTACAAGCACCATGCCCGGCTAATTTTTTTTCCCCCCCGAGATAGAGTCTTGCTTCGTTGCCCAGGCTGGAGTGCAGTGGCACGATCTCAGCTCACTGCAATCTCCGCCTCTCGGGTTCAAGTGATTCTCCTGCCTCATACTCCCGAATAGCTGGGATTATAGGCACCTGCCACCACACCCATCTAAGTTTTGTATTTTTAGTAGAGATGAGGTTTCACCATGTTGGCAGGCTGGTCTCGAACTCCTGACCTTAGGTGATCCGTCTTCCTTGGCCTTCTAAAGTGTTGAGTTATAGGTGTGAGTCACTGCACCTGGCCCCTTTTAATTTTTTATAAAGACAGTGTCTGCTTTGCTGCCCAGGCTGGTCTCGAACTTGTGGCCTCAAGTGATTGTCCTGCCTTGCCTCCTAAACTGCTGGAAATACAGATGTGAGTTGCCAAGCCCAAGCAGTTTTATTTTAAATTCTCTACAAATGGCACACTTCCTTATTTCCTGTACCTGGGGGTGACTGCTTTCACATAGTCCTCCACTACCCTTTGCTTTGGGCATTTTAACTAAAGAAATGATTCTTGCTCTAAAGAGCCATTTGGCTGATATTCTGGGGGGCATTCTTTTGTGTCTCCTTGTCTCTTTCTTTTCCACATATGGGCAGCCTGTTTAGTCTGCCCCAGAGAGAACCGGCTTGTATCCCACTCACGGAGGCCAGCCAGGTACTTTGACTCATGCCTGTAATCCCCTGCATTTTAAGAGGCCAAGGCAGGAGGATCACTTGAGCCCAGGAGTTCAAGACCAGCTTGGGCAACGTGATTAAACCCCGTCCTTACAAAAACAAAAAATTAGCTGGGTGTGGTGGTGCATGCCTGTAGTCCCAGCTACTCAGGAGGCTGAGGTGGGAGAATGGCTTGAACCTGGGAGGCAGGGGTTGCAGTGAGCTGAGATTATGCCACACTGCACTCCAGCCTGGGTGACAGAGCGAGACCTTGTCTCAAAAGAAAAAAAAAAATCCCACTCAAGGCTGGGACATGCTGGCTTCCTCTCCTCCCCATGTCCAGGGTGGGACTGACAAGTGCTGTAAGTAGAGGAAGCCATGGCTTGTGGATGCTGAGCCTTTGCTTGGCTCTCATGCTCTCAACCCTTTTATCCCACGGGTCCTCAGGACACTCCTGAGAACTGGAGGCAGAGTGAGTCCCACCTGCCCTGAGTGCTGAGCTCCTGGTCCAAGATTACCCAGAACTGAACTACAGAGCTGGGTACTGGATCTGCTCTGGCATTGGTTATGGGCAGCAGCATCTGGTGTCATGTCACTTCCTCTGTCATCCGCCCATGGCTGCCCCAGAAGGATCCACATGCCTCTGGCAAAATAATGAGGCAGTGGGGCAGAACCTGTCCCCTACACTTCAGAAACGATGCTGCCTAGCTGGGCATGTTGGCACACGCCTGTAGTCTCAGCCTCTCAGGAGGCTGAGGTGGGAGGATCGCTTGAGCCCGGGAAGTCGAGGCTGCAATGAGCCACTATCCCACCACTGCACTTGAGCCTGGATGATAGAGTGAGAGACCCTGTCTTAAACAAACAAACAGAAAAAGTAAAAAACAAAAAAAACACGGTGGCTCACGCCTGTAATTCCAGCACTTTAGGAGACTGAGATGGGCAGATCACTTGAGCCCAGGAGTTCGAGACCAGCCTGGGCAACGTGGTGAAACCCTGTCCCTATTAAAAATACAAAAATTAGCCGGGTATGGTGGTGCACACCTGTAATCCCAGCTACTCAGGAGACCGAGGCAGGAGAATTGCTTAAACTTGGGAGGCGGAGGTTGCAGTGAGCTGAGAGGCGACAGAGTGAGACTTGGTCTCAAAAAACAAAAACAGGCCAGGCACAGTGGCTCATACCTGTAATCCCAGAACTTTGGGAGGCCGAAGTGGGTGGATCACGAGGTCAGGAGATCAAGATCATCTTGGCTGACATGGTGAAACTCCATCTCTACTAAAAATACGAAAAAAAGAAAAAAAAAATTAGCCGGGCATGGTGACAGGTGCTTGTAGTCCCAGCTACTTGGGAAGCTGAGGCAGGAGAATGGAGGGAACCCAGGAGGCGGAGTTTGCAGTGAGCTGAGATTGTGCCACTGCACTCCAGCCTGGGCAACAGAGTGAGACTCCATCTCAAAAAAAAAAAAAAATGCCACCATTAAGTGGGAACTGTGGGCAACCCATGAGGCTTCATATGCCAGAACCCGTCCACTGCCTGCCCAGGCACCGGCTTGGCCTCCTTGTATTCTGCTGCTTCCTGCATTCCACCCTTTGATGGAGAGAGTATGGTTACCTCTGATACGTGCCAACACTAGACAGGTGGCAGGATTGTTGGGCCTTCCCTTCCTGAAGAGTGCACTGGTGGCTGTATCAGCGTTGGAGGCCTCTGGAGTGCAGCAGAGCCTGGGCGTGGTGGGAGCGTTTGCCTAGGCCCATCTGCCTTGGCTGTCAATCACTCACGGCCAACTGAGCAGAGGCTCTTGACTGTCACAAGCTATCAAGGCCGCCTCCAACCTCCAGGGAGGACGGGCAGGGCCTGACTTGGACCAGGCCATGGCAGAAGTCTGGAGTACTTAGCCCTTCTTTGTGGTTAACTGACCTCCCCCTCCCCAACTATCTTACGCTTTTAGTGCAGGTGGGGGCGGGGAACTAGGAGAGGATACTGGCATAGGAGCTGAGACCATTTCTTTTTTGTTTTTTGAGACGGAGTCTTGTTCTGTTGCCAGGCTGGAGTGCAGTGGCTCAGTCTTAGCTCACTGCAACCTCTGCCTCGCGGGTTCAAGCGATTCTCCTGCTTCAGCCTCCTGAGTAGCTGGGATTACAGGCACCTACCACCACACGCAGCTAATTTTTCACACTTAATCTTAGCCAAAAGGCAGAGAAACGATCTGGCTAATTTTTTGTGTTTTTAGTAGAGATAGAATTTTGCCATGTTGGCTAGGCTGGTCTTGAACTCCTGACCTAGTAATCCACCCACCTCGGCCTCCCAGAGCGCTGAGATTACAGGCGTGAGCCCCTGCGCCTGGCCCATTTTTGAAGAACTGTTGATGAAAAGGCTCTGCACCTTCCAACTTTTGCCTAGACTGGTCCTTTTTTTCTTTTTCCTGACACAGGATCTTGCTTCATTGTCCAGGCTGGAGTGTAGTGGCATGATTATGGCTCAATGTAGCCTCGAGTCCTGGGCTCAAGCAGTCCCCTAGCTTCAGCATCCTGAGTAGCTGAGATCACTGGTACACGCCACATGCCTGGCTAATTCTTTTTTTTTTTTTTTTGAGATGGAGTCTTGTTCTGTCACCAGGCTGGAGTGCAGTGGTGTGATCTCGTCTCACTACAACCTCCACCTCCTGGGTTCAAGGGATTTTACAGTAGCTGGGACTACAGGTGCACACCAACACGCCTGGCTAATTTTTGTATTTTTCTTTTTTTTTTTTTTTGAGACGGAATCTTGCTCTGTTGCCTAGGCTGGAGTGCAGTGGCGCAATCTCAGCTCACTGCAACCTCCCCCTTTGTGGGTTCATGCCATTCTCCTGCCTCAGCCTCCCGAGTAGCTGGGACTACAGGCGCCCGCCACCACGCCCAGCTAATTTTTTTAAATTTTTAGTAGAGATGGGGTTTCACCATGTTAGCCCGGATGGTCTCAATCTCCTGACCTCGTGATCCTCCCATCTTGGCCTCCCAAAGTGCTGGGATTACAGGCGTGAGCCACCGCCCCTGGCCAATTTTTGTATTTTTAGTAGAGACGGGGTTTCCGCATGTTGACCAGGATGGTCTTGATTTCCTGACCTCCTGATCTGCCCGCCTCGGCCTCCCAAAGCGCTGGGATTACAGGAGTGAGCCACCATGCCCGGCCCCTGGCTAATGTTTTTTTTTTTTTTTTTTTGAGACGGAGTCTCGCTCTGTCACCCAGGCTGGAGTGTAGTGGCCCGAGGTGGAGGCTCACTGCAACCTCCACCTCCCTGCTTCAAGCAATTCTCCTGCCTCAGCCTCCCGAGTAGCTGCGATTACAGGCGCACGTCGCCATGCCTGGCTAATTTTTTTTATTTTTAGTAGAGACGGGGTTTCACCATGTTGGCCAGGCTGGTCTCAAACTCCTGTCCTCAGGCGATCCACCCACCTTGGCCTCCCAAAGTGCTGGGATTACAGGCGTGAGCCACTGCACCTGGCCAGTTCTTGTTTTTTTTGTTTGTTTTTTTGTTTTTTTTTTTTTTGAAATGGAGTCTCGCTTTGTTACCCAGGCTGGAGTGCAGTAGCACCGTCTCAGCTCACTGTCAGCTCCACCTCCCGGGTTCACGCCGTTCTCCTGCCTCAGCCTCCCAAGTAGCTGGGACTATAGGTGCCCGCCACCACGCCCAGCTAATTTTTTATATTTTTTTAGTAGAGACGGGGTTTCACTGTGTTAGCCAGGATGGTCTTGATCTCTTGACCTCGTGATCCGCCCGCTTCGGCCTCCCAAAGTGTTGGGATTACAGGCGTGAGCCACCGCGCCCGGCCTCTTGTTCTTGATGTACAGTCATGGCCATATCCAGGCACAGCTTGCAATGGAGGGTCCTACTATGTTTGTGGCAGGGAGCTGCAAACCAGAATGCAGGTTGCAGAAGCAGCTTCTACCTCTGAACAGAAACATTCTCCTGACAGGAGCATCATGTTAGGAAACATCTCTCCTGTCAGGTTTCATTTGCCTTTGTCAAGTGATGGGCTAGGTGTGGTGGGCTCGGGGCCGTGTGTTCATGCCAGCATAGCATCATATGCTTTTTTTGGAGGTATTGATTTAGGAGCTGGCAGTGAGGGGTGTAGGAGTCCTCTAGCCCAATGCCTTGAATCTAGTCCCTTCTGTGAGGTATTGTATGGCAGTGGTGGCAACTGCAACCCTTGCCAGGCACACAGGCAGGCAGTAGATCCCTGTTAGCTGGCTACACAACACCAAGAAGGCTGCAGGAGGTGGGTGGGCCTGGGAGGCTTCCATGCCGGGGTGCCCAGTGAACTTTGCCTCCGAAAGCCAAGTCCTGGCCCCTGGCTCTGTCTGAAGCCTGATGGAAAGCTTGCTTCAGCCAGCCTGCCCTGACACCAAGTTTGCAAGCACAGCTCATTCTCTGTTTGGTCTAGTTCCCTAAATGAGGTGTAGGTGAAGTGCACACGACAGGCTTTGACCAGGTGTGTTCCTGCGACATTAAGCCTTCTCTTCCTGGGGCTGGAAGTGGCTTGGAGAATGAGGTCTGAAGCCGCCTTAAAGATGCCCAGCCCTGTCCCTCCTTTGAGAGAACTTTTCACCCTGGCTCAGTTCCCCCTAGTCTCTGTTTCCCCAGCCCCTACACACACACACAGTTGGAAGTCTAGGACACATCACACATTATGGGGAAGAGCCCCAAACTTTTCAGACAACTTGGACTTGAGCCTCAGCTCTGCCACTGGCCAGCCAGGCACCTGATCCCTGAACTAATCTCTGCATCTGTAAAATGGGGACCCCATACCTGTTCTACCTGTTGCTCAAAGGACTGTGAGCTTTGCCTGCTGATGGTTTGTGTAAAGGAATGAAACTACAAGGTGCAGCCCAGGATGGGGCCTTATAGGCAAGCCCTGATAACATGGAATTTGGGGCAAGAGTTAGGATAGCAGGGGCAGGCAGAACACCAGATCCCACCTGAACCTGGGACTTGTCCTTACTATACTAGGTCAGGCTGTGGTGACACTGGTAAACTCCGGGGCCAAGTATCCTCTAGATGGGGGCTTCTTGGAAGGGGATCTGGGCATGGTCCTTGCCTGGGTAGCTGAGCCACCTCAGAGCTCCTTGCAGGAAGCATGGGAAACATGTTGTGAAGTGTGTGGATCTAGGTTCACATCCAGTGTTTGGCTGTGTGCTGCTTGCTGTCTTCCCCTGTGTCGTTATTCAGAGCCTTATAAGTCCTGGGTCTGCGGGCCGTGTCGCCACATTCCATCCACCTCACGTCAAGTGGCCATACTCAGAGGGCCTTCTTTCCTGTGGGAGGCGTAAGAGCAACCTGCTGGTGCCAAGCCTAAGCGCGGGACCCAGGCAGGACCCAATTCCCCAAAACACTCCCACCCCACCCCAAGACCACACCAAGGGTGTGACTGCCCTGAGGTTTCTGTTCAGCAGCCCTAACATTGGCTCTGCAGAGACGCCCCTCAAGCTCCCAGGCCCAGCTTGGTCTAGGGCCCCGAGCTGGCTCCTGACTTCCAGCTCTGTCCCCTTCTCTTTGTTCACACCACTTCTTTGCCTTCTTGTTGGCAGAAGGAGTCACTGAAGCTCTGAGCAGATGGAGGACAGTGACTGAGTCTTATCCGAGACTCGGTCATGTTCTTCTACTGCCCTTTAAAATGCCCGGTGTCATGGAGTGTCAGTGTGTGACGGGACCTGAGGCAAGTCTCCTCTCCTGTAGCTGAGGCTGACGAGAGAAGGCCACAAAGCCACCTGCCATGGCCGGTGACAGGGCTGGGTCTTCAACCTGGGTTTCCTGACGTTGTTTTGAGGTTCTTTGTGTTTTGTTTGAAGTCTTGTCAGCGGGTGTCTTCTGAGCTGGACCCTGAGTGCAGTGTCCTGGTTCTCAATGGGGTCTCTTTCCCTTGGGGGAGCCAGATCGGATCTGGGTGTGACGATGATGGCAGCAAATTCTAAAAACCTGTTCAGTGTCTTTATAACAGGAAAACCGTAAACTTAGAAATGTAGGCTGCAGCTCATGTGCTCTGTGGTCTGGGCTGGTAGGGATGGCTGGGCCCTGCTCCAGCCACCCACCCCCAACCTCCCTGCAGCTAGTGGGGCACAAGGCCACTCACACTCAGCTGTGGGAGTTGGCAGTCTGTCATTCAGTCTTGTCGTTGGCCTGTAACCATGAAGGACTCACCATGGCATCATCCAGTGGGACCACCCCCCACTCCCCTGCCACCGCCACCATCACACCTACCCCAACCTTTTGCAAGATACTGTGTCTGTCCTCTGTGCTCATGAGCCGAAGGCCAGGCCAGGTGCAGTGACTCACGCCTGTAATCCCAGCACTTTGGGACTATAGGCATGAGTCACTTTGGGATTGCAGGAGGGTCGCTTGAGCCCATGAATTCGAGATCAGCTTGGGCAACATGGTGAGACCCCAACTCTACACGAACTTAAAAAATTAGCCGGGGGCTGGGCACAGAGGCTCATGCTTGTAATCCCAGCACTTTTGGAGGCTGAGGCGAATGGATCACTTGAGGTCAGCAGTTTGAGGCCAGCTTGGCCAACATGGTGGAACCCCATCTCTACTAAAACTACAAAAATTAGTTGGGCATGGTGGTGGGTGCCTGTAATCCCAGCTATTTGGGAGGCTGAGGCAGGAGAATCACTTGAACCCAGGAGGCGGAGGCGGAGGTTGCGGTGAGCCAAGATCATGCCATTGCACTGCAGCCTGGGCGACAGAGTGAGACTCTGTCTCAAAAAAAAAAAAAAAAAAAAAAATTAGCTGGGCTTTGTGGTATGCACCTGTGGTCCCAGTTACTCAGGAGATTGAGGCAAGAGGATCGCTTGAGTCCAGGAGATCAAGGCTGCAGTGAGCCATGTTTGTGCCACTGCACTCCAGCCTGAACAAACAGAGCAAGACCCTGTCTCAAAAAAAAAAAAAAAAAAAGCTGAAGGTCACTTGTTCCTGGGTAGCTTGGGCTGGCGCCACTGGGTCTGAGTGGGTTGGTGTGAGATCAAGGTCTGCAAAAGAGCATTCACTCGTGAGCTGGGCACTTGGGGACACAGGCTGTTTCTGACATGCTCGGTAACTGCGAGCAACTGGCTCGACCCCTAGGCCCTGGTTTCCTTGTCTAAAAATAAGGTTTCTTCCAGCTCAGATGTTCTGTATTTGGGTTGCTGCTGAGGGCTGGGAGTTGGGGAAGGATGTGGGAGGGGCTTATAAGAGGCTCATTTTTCCCTTTTTGGATTTCCCTCCTCTTCTGACCCCCTTCCCAAAGTAGTGTTTTCCATCTAGATGACTCCAGGAGAGCTCACTCAAAGCAGTGGGTAGGGGACTTCTGAAGCACGCGCATTTGTTACTTGAACGTTGTGAGTGGGCAGTTGAAACAATTCTTCCTTTCCAGGTTGAATTCTAACTTTTAGAGATGCTAAAGGGTTGCTGCAAAAGTCTTTTTTTTTTTTTTTGTAGGATATTTCTATTGCCTGCAGTGAGATTTTCCTGGGGTGTCTTCTATCCAAGTCCCAATACTGTGAGGCAGGAAATTACAGAAGGCCAGAGATGGCCTCGAGGGGTGACAGTTCCTGGTGGGTTGGTGGGTTGTCTGTAGGTGGGGAAGATTGGGGAGTGGTTCCAGTGGTTTCTTGCCTCAGTGTCCGTGGTGGAGAAGGGTCTGTTTTCTTTCTTTTTTTTTTGAGATGGAGTTTACTCTTTTTGCCCAAGCTAGAGGGCAGTGGTGTGCTCTCGGCTCACTGCAACCTCCGTCTCCTGGGTTCAAGTGATTGTCCTGCCTCAACTTCCCGAGTAGCTGGGATTACAGGCGTGCGCTACCATGCCCGGCTGATTTTTGTATTTTTAGTGGGAACGGGGTTTCACCATGTTGGCCAGGCTGGTCTAGAATTCCTGACCTCAGGTGATCCGGAGAAGGATCTGTTTTTTAGGTGGTGGTTCCTGGTGTCTGTGGTCCTTTCGTGGCTATTCTAAGGCTGGGATTTGTCCCCTAGACTTAAAGCATAAGAGACTTTAATATCCCTGAGCCTACCACTGTTTTTGAAAACAGTGTTTGCCTTTTCCTTTTACATTGCTAATAAAAGCCAGCACTTATGGAGCTTGTCCTCATGGTCACAGTATCTGAGAAGCTGGATCCCTCAGCGTCGGGCTTGTCCTTCCCCTTGCAGAGGGGGACGTGTTTCTGGTGAGCGGCCAGGCCGCAGCCACTTCTCACCAAGTGTGGGATCCCCATGGTCGTGACTCCTGGCCAACCCGGCGTCCCAGTCCTGCTCTTCATGGAGGCTTTGCTCAGCTGCTTTGGCCCCTCCTTCTCCCCCACCAGCCTGTTCCCTATTCCTGCAGGACCCCCGTGTGAGCTGGGCCCTGTGTGTGCCCTGGGAGGACGGACCCTAAGCATCTGCTGTCCGGGTCACTGGCCTTTTGTGGCAGCAGCTTGAATGCCAGGTCTGCCTATGGCAGTGTCCAGGGCCAAGAGAGACAACTACCTGAGCTGATAGAAACAGGCCGAGTAGGCCAGGCGTGGTGGCTCACGCCTGTAATCCCAGCACTTTGGGAGGCCAAGGTGGGCGGATCACTTGAGGTCAGGAGTTCAAGACCATCCTGGCCAACATGGCAAAAACCCGTCTCTACTAAAAATGCAAAAATTAGCCAGGCGTGGTGGCACAATCCTGTAGTCATAGCTACTCGGGAGGCTGAGGCAGGAGAGTCGCTTGAACACGGGAAATAGAAGTTGCAGTGAGCTGAGATGGTGCCACTGCACTCCAGCCTGGGTGACAGCAAGACTCCATCTCAAAAAAATTAAAAAATAATTAAAAAAAGAAAAAAGAAACAGGCTGAGTCCCTTTCCACACAAGCCTGCATTTGTGCTGGTGTCTTGGGTGCTTCTGATACTTTGCTCCTGAAGGGTTGTTTAATTTGGTCTTTTCTGAAGATACTGAAACAAATGTCAGTTTGTCTGAAGGAAGAACATCACCGACATGTAGATGGGAATGGGTTTGTTGGAGCCCCGTCTTCCTACTTCTCTTCTCTAAAAAATGACCCCTTAACCTCTGGGCTGGAGAGGGCTGTGGAGGAAGAACATTTGGATGTCAGTTTGCAGCTCACACCTTCCTGAAGGAGAGGGCTGGGTGACCTGCGCAGCTTGGGCAGGCTCCTCCGTCGTGGTGGGATTAGACAGCATGGTCCAGAAGCTCCTTCTAGACCTATTGCTACTGGAAGGGGATTCCCCATTCCAGGGGCCTCCAGAAACAAGGCTGAGGATGGGGAGCTCTACTTCTTGTGCCACCCAGGTGCTGCTCTCCCCTTCCCCAGGACCCAGGACTGAGTTATGATGCTGGAGCTGAGAGTGAGACTGAGGGGCCTCCCAGGGAGGTGGGGAGAGGTCAAGAGGTGGCTCAGGATGGGTGAGGTGGCTCACACCTATAATTCCAGCACTTTGGGAGGCTGAGGCGGGAGGATGACTTGAGTCCAGGAGTTCAAGACCAGCCCAGACCACACAGTGATGCCCCATCTCAAAAAAAATAAATAAATAAAAATAAAAATAAACGTTTAATTTTTATTTAAAAATAAATATAGGTAGCTCCTAGGCACCCTAGGTCTAGCACTGGCTGGAGGGAAAGAGCTCAAGAACACAACACACAGGCCCTTCTCCCCAAAGGAGTCAGGCTTATAAACAATTGGCAACAAAGACCTAGAGGACTCCAGGAAGTGCCAGTGAGTGACAGCCCACTCACTGGCACTTCCTGTGACTCTAGAGGGAAGATAAGCAGCAAGACTTGCTTCAGAAAAGAGCAGCTCTGGGTGCCCCCAAAGCTTTGCTGGGCAGATACACAGTTGTGCCAAAAGTTGGTCAGTTCCCCTAGGTATGCCTGGCACTGACTGGGACGTCCAGCAGGGCTGGGTCTGCTCCGGTGGGTCATGAGAGCCACACAGCCACGTGTGTGGTATTCTGTATGGGTACTCAACCCTGGCCACGTTCTTTGCCTATATTGTTGCTTGCAGCAGGTTCCACCAGAAGGATTGTTCCTCAACAAGTATCTTTGACTGAGTTCTCAGGATCATCCTCCATCCGTTCCCCAGGTCTCCCCTATACCTGCTCCATCTGACTACAAGCGTACCTTCCAGCTGTGCTGAGGACCTGACTGTGCTCCCAGCATTTCTGCTCTTACTTCCCATAAGGGTGATTTTTTGGAAGGGCCATGGTTGCTCTTCACATTTTGAGTTGCTGGATGCTTCTGCAGAAGGGATGAGAGTATGGAAGGAGAAGGGCCCACATGAATGTGTTTGGTGCCTTCCAGCAGCCTGAGATTGTGAGAACCACCCCATGCACTCTTCAAATGCTTTAAAACATTTTGTGTATGTGTTGAATTCTTGTAATAAACCCGTGAGTTTACTATGAGTTAAACCCAATAGGCAGGACATGAGTTCTTTGGTTGAGCTTTCCTTCTTGTCATCAACTAGCTGTTGGTGCCTGAATTCTTGGCTGCATCTAACCTTTTATTTTAGTTTTTATTTTTATTTTTTAGAGGTAGAGTCTTGCTCTGTTCCCTAGGCTGGAATGCAAGTGTTGCGATCATGACTCACTGCAGCTGCGAATTCCTGGGCTCAAGGGATGCTCCCACTCCTGAGCCTCCCGAGTTGCTCAGACTTCAGGTGCCTTCCAGCACGCCTGGCTGATTTTTTTGGGGGGATAGGGCCTTACTATATTGCCCAGGTTGGAGCATCCAACCTGTTTTCCTGAATGTCAGGCCCTGTTACCCTGACATAGGTACCACGGTAGTCCCCAGTACTGGCCTGAGACACAAGACTAGTTGGCTGGACCTTGGAGAAGTAACTGCATGTCTCTGTTCCTGCCATTGCTGAAGGATCCTGGCTGTGCCGTCAGCTTGCCTTGTCACCTTGTTCTTGGCTTCAGTTTCCCCATCTATAAAACGAAGGGGTTGAACTAGCTGATCTCCGTGATGTGTCTTGTATTTCGGACATTACCTCCCCTGGGGAAGAGAAAAACTAAAGACTCTAGTGACCACCTTAGGACATCTCACCCACATTCCCAGCTTCAGTCTGACCTGGACCCAATCCAGTTTCAGTAGACAACCTTAATAAGTGACTCATGGCACTTGATGAGGGAGGTCCTTGTGCAGGTAAATGCAGGAGCCCTAAATGAAGCCAGCATTTTATTGCTCTCACAAGTAATGGAGAGAGTAAGGTGAGCTCTCAGTCTTGGAGGTAGATGGTGTTTGTGTTGTGAAGATAAAGAAACTGAGGCCAGGCATGGTGGCTCATACCTGTAATCCCAACACTTTTGGTGAGGCCGGAGCAGAAGGATTCCCTAAGCCCAGGAGTTCAAAACCAGCCCAGGCAACATAGTGAGACCTCATCTCTACAAAAATGGAAAAGCTAGGCAGGCATTATGGTGCACACCTATAGTCCCAGATACTCTGGAGGTGGAGGCAGGAAGATCTCTTGAGCCTAGAAGTTTGATGCTGCAATGAGCTATGATAGCACCACTGTACTCTAGCCTGGGGGACAGACTGAGACTCCATTTCCAAAAAAAAAAAAAAAAAAGAGGCCAGACATGGTGGCTTACACCTATAAATAATCCCAGTACTTTGGGAGGCCAAGGTCAGGAGTTCCTGACCTCAAGGAACTCCTTGAGGTGAGGTGAGACCAGCCTGACCTTAAGGAACTCCTTGAGGTGAGGAGACCAGCCTGGCCAACATGGTGAAACCCTGTCTCTACTAAAAAAAAAAAAAAGAAATAGCTAGGCATGGTGACAGGCACCTGTAATCCCAGTTACTTGGGAGGCTGAGGCAGGAGAATCACTTGAACCCAGAGGGCAGAGGTTGCAGTGAGCAGAGTTTGTACCACTGCACTCCAGCCTGGGCGACAGAGTGAGACTCCATCTCAAAAAAAATAAATAAATAAAATAAATAAATAAATAAAAATAAGAAACTGAGATTCGGAAAGATGAAGTGGCTTCCTCAGGCCAAGCATGAAGCTAGGAAGCAAACTCCAGTGTAACTGAGGTCTGTTCTCTTTGCCATTTTTTTTTTCTTTTGAGACAGGGTCTTGCTCTGCTGCCCAGGCTGGAGTACAATGGCGTGATCTTGGCTCACTGCAACCTCCACCTCCCGGGTTCAAGGGATTCTCGTGCCTCAGCCTCCCAAGTAGCTGGGACTACAGGTGTGCGCCACCACACCCAGCTAACTTCATATTTTTAGTAGAGATGGGGTTTCATCATGTTGGCCAGGCTGGTCTCAAGCTCCTGACCACAAGTGATCTGCCCTCCTCGGCCTCCCAAAGTGCTGGGATTACAGGCGTGAGCCACCGTGCCAGGCCCTCTCTGCCATTTATGGTATCGTTCTGCTATGCTGGATCACGTCGGGTCTCTGGCTGTGAGTTTCTTCTCTGCAGGAACTGAGGTGTGTAGAGATGGGGGAGGTCTCCAGTGCTTAGACCTGACTCTAGGGACATTGGGAGATGGAAATGTTTTGAGGCTTGGTTCCTGCCCTAGCTTTCTGTAGTCAAGGTGAGGGATACCTCAGACTGCTGGGAACTATAAGGCGAGGGGTTCTAATGGCCACTGTGGGACTTCAGAGGAAGGAAAGGGGAGCTGAGGACGCCAGAAAGACCTGAAGGCTGGATACCTTTAGTTAAGGAGTGAGGAAGGGGTGAGCCGAGGGGGCAGTGCAGGCAGCTTTGTGGATGCTTGTCAGGGCCCTGGAGTGGACGGGCTGGGCAGGCTTGATGGAAGCAGTTGTTGGGCGGCTTTGGAACCTCTTGTCCTCCCCACGTGTGGCTGGTCAGCCTGCAGAGCCCACGCTTTCCCTGCTCCTGGTTTGCCAGTTTCCCCTTTTTCTGCCCTCCTCACTCTGGTGTGGCTGTCATCCTAAACAAGTGTCATACTGAGTGGACGGATGGCAGCACTTACCCACCCATGAGGCTGATGAGGCTGCCCTGTGCCGCTCCCCGTGCCCTCACAAACAGCAGAGTCAGGGTGCCTGGTCTCAGGAGCCCTGCTCCTCCATGAACTTAGCTGTGTGCCATTGACAAATTACTGAGTCTTTCTGGGTCTCAGTTTCCCTGTCTGTACAAGGGGGTGGGCTTTGAGATGTCATCTGCTGGGGTGGCTGGAATCAAGTAGGAACCAAGGCAGGTGTTTGGGGGTCGCACTTGCTGTGACTTAGCCTCCCAGACTGCTCCCCACAGAGCATCTGTGCTCAGGCAGACAGGGGCCCACCAGCTCATCCGTGACTGCCTTGATCACCTGAGAGGTGACCAGGGACAGGATGGGAGCTGTGGGGTAGCCTTTTGGACTCTATAGAACCTGAAAGATGGAACCCTGAGGAAAAGGGTCATCGGGCCCAGAGGGAATCCTGGAAACTAGTCTTGAGCCGGGAAACAGCCCCTACACTCACCCCACCCCACCTCAAGCAGGAAACTCTGTGCTGAGAACTTGCTATTTAAGAGGCCTCTGGGGAGGTCTGGCCAGAAGGGAGGCATTTGAGGGAGGGTTTAAAATTAGCCCGGGTGAATGTGTGACCCCTGGGGAGAGCTGAAGCAGAGGTTTCTGTGGGTCTGCTCTGGTCTGGGTCTTTGACCCAAATCATGTCCTGCTTTCCTGGGGAGGAAGGGGAGGAGAGAAGGGTGCTGATCTAGGTCCCTCCATCAGGGCACTGGCGGCTGCACTCTTGGCCCATCCTCTGGGGGTGAGGTGTTGCGGGCCGACCCTGAGCCATCCAGAGGGCTTGGTGCTCAGGTCCTGTCATCCTTTCCCCGCACCCATCACCTCTGCCAGGCTGGGCGTGTAGTAGGAAGACGGGTTTTGGGGTTTTTTTTTTTTTTTTTTTTGAGATGGAGTTTTGCTCTTGTTGCCTAGGCTGGAGAGCAGTTGTACGATCTTGGCTCACTGTAACCTTCGCCTTCTGGGTTCAAGGAGTTCTCCTACCTCAGCCTCCCTTGTAGCTGGGATTATAGGCATGTGCCACCACATCCGGCTATTTTTGTATTTTTTAGTAGACACGGGTTTCTCCAAGTTGGTCAGACTGGTCTTGAACTCCCAACCTCTGGTGATCCGCCCACCTCGGCCTCCCAAAGTGCTGGGATTACAGGTGTAAGCCACCATGCCTGGCCTTTTTTTTTTTTTTTTTTGAGATGGAATCTCACTCTGTTTCCCAGGCTGGAGTGCAGTGGCACGATCTTGGCTCACTGCAAACTCTGCCTCCTGGGTTCTAGTGATTCTCTTGCCTCAGCCTCCCAAGTAGCTGGGACTGCAGGGATGGGCCACCACACGTGGCTAATTTTTTGCATTTTTAGTAGAGATGGGGTTTTACCATGTCAGCCAGGCTGGTCTCAAACTCTTGACCTCAAGTGATCCGGCCGCCCCAGGCTCCCAAAGTGCTAGGATTACAGGCATGAGCCACTGCACCTGGCCGAGGCCTGGGTTTTGAGTTCCAGGTCTGCTGCCTTTAAAGAATAAGCCATGTGACCTTGGGCAAGTCACTTCCGCTTGAGGATTCACACGCACAACTCGAGGCCCTTACATCAAAGGCAGAGAGGCCTGCTGGGCTCGGATTGGGAGCTCGGTTTGGCCCATCCTGGAGCCTCGGCTGTCCGGACCTCCAAATACTGCCAACAACAAGGCAGGATAATAGTGGTGTCTCCGTGGGACATGAGCTGCCAGGGCTGTGAGGTGTGAGGTGCCATCACCCCAAGCCCAGGCACAGAGGCTGGTATAGTGGTGCCTCTGCTGAGGGAAAGACATGTCCCAGGGGATAAGAAGCATCCCAAGTGGCCTGAGATTCTGCTGGATGGGCTTGGCAAAAGCTCACATGAGGGAAGAAGTTTCTCTTCACCATGGCTGAGAGTCATTCTTGTGTGGGTGGGAGTGGTGACACCAGCAACCGGCAGCTATCCTGGCTGGTTTCCTTTGACATTCTTGGCTCTGTTGAGTTCTCTGGGTGCACTGGGTGCAGTTTGGCCTAACACTGCTCCAGCTCCCTGATACAAGCCACTGATAGAAGCCATCGTCTCAGAAAGGCTGCTGTCTGGGGTCAGCAGGCCATCACTAGAGCACGGAGCAAGTTCTTTGGTACTCTCAAGAAGGAGATGTGACCCACTGTAGGGCAACTAAATGCTTTCAAGAATGGCTGCATGATGGGGTGAGACATGTGAACTTCTAAAATCTGCAGTGGCCAGTTCAGAAGACCTGTGCTTGGCTTCGCAGGAGGAGATGTGGCCCAGAGCAGAAGTCAAGCGTTTAGGGATGCTCTGCTTGTTCACATTTTTCATTATTCAGGAAGCCACAGTTTCAAAAAATGTTTTTAATGGATCTAAGCTATGGAAAATCTCCCCTCCCCCATCACAATTTTTGGCTGATCAGGGCTTGCTAGTTTAGCATCCAGTGCCAGCAGCATTTAAATAGCAGCAGTGGCTACAGCCACAGGATGGACACCTGGTGTTTAGACCTGGCTTGTAACTATGTTGGGGGCAGTGCTCAAAACTCACAGCATCTGCTGGGCGTGGTGGCTCACTCCTGTCATCTCAGCACTTTGGGAGGTCGAGCTGGGTGGATCACTTGAGGTCAGGAGTTCGAGACCAGCGTGGCCAACATGGTGAAACCCTGTCTCTACTAAAAATACAAAGAATTAGCTGGGCATGGTGGTGCATGCGTGTAATCTCAGCTACATGGGAGGCTGAGGCAGGAGAATTGCTTGAACCCAGGAGGCAGAGGTTGCAGTGAGCTGAGATGGCACAACTGCACTCCAGTCCGGGTGACAGAGTGAAACGCCATCTCAAAAAAACAAAAAACAAAAAAAACCTCACAGCATCAAATGCTTCACCTGAAGCTGGCAAGATCTTGGCGTGTTCTTCAAAACTCAGCGTAATGGTTTTGACTCTTTACCCATTACCCTGTTCAGTCAACATTTATTTATTTATTTATTTTTTTTGAGACGGAGTCTCGCTCTGTCTCCCAGGCTGGAGTGCAGTGGCCGGATCTCAGCTCACTGCAAGCTCCGCCTCCCGGGTCCACGCCATTCTCCTGCCTCAGCCTCCCGAGTAGCTGGGACTACAGGTGCCCACCACCTCACCCGGCTAGTTTTTTTTTTTGTATTTTTTAGTAGAGACGGGGTTTCACTGTGTTAGCCAGGATGGTCTCGATCTCCTGACCTCATGATCCACCCGTCTCGGCCTCCCAAAGTGCTGGGATTACAGGCTTGAGCCACCGCGCCTGGCCTCAGTCAACATTTAGTACCATCACCATGCTAAGAGCAGGGAGAGAGACAGGAGTATAAGGTGTTTCTTGACATTGAAGGCCCCACATCTTGTGTAGGAGCAGGAGATGGATGAGAAAGTGCCAGGACCTCTGCCGAAATCACTGTGGGGCATAGTGGGCATGGGACTCTGTTTCCTTTACATCTTCGCTCCTCCCCTCAACTAGACTGGAGCCTCTCTACCAGAAGGCCATGGGTATCATCTAGAAAATAGATACTTTTTTGTCTGAGGGGCCAGTGGTGCAATGGATTAAAAAAAAGATACATTTTTACATGTACATTTTTTGGGGGTCAGGCACTGCAGCTTTCTTCAGGTTTTTTGTTTTTTTTTTTTTTGAGACGGAGTCTCGCTCTGTCGCCCAGGCTGGAGTGCAGTGGCGCGATCTCGGTTCACTGCAAGCTCCGCCTCCCGGGTTCACGCCATTCTCCTGCCTCAGCCTCCCGAGTAGCTGGGACTACAGGCGCCCGCCGCCACGCCCGGCTAATTTTTTGCATTTTTTAGTAGAGATGGGGTTTCACCGTGTTAGCCAGGATGGTCTCGATCTCCTGACCTCGTGATCCGCCCGTCTCGGCCTCCCAAAGTGCTGGGTCTTCAGATTCTTAGAGGAGGCTTTGGTTTGAAAAGGCATACTGATTAGCATGGTGTGGTGGTGTACCCCTGTAATCCCAGCTACTCAGGAGGCTGAGGCAGGAGAATCTCTTGAACCCAGGAGGTGGAGGTTGTAGTGAGCTGCGATCATGCCACTGCCGTTTAGCCTGGGCGACAGAGTAAGATTCCGTCTCAAAAAAGAAAAAAGGGCATGCTGGGCTGGATTTGTACCTTTATCGAACAGGGCTTTCTTTTTGCCTCTGTTCACCAGCAGACTCAGTCTGTGTGCAGAGGCATCTGGCAGACTCTGCATGATGCCTCTGGGATGTACCCAGAGAAAGAAAAGGGCTTTGGGAAATTCAGTGCTGTGAAATAATGTTAATTTGCCTTGGGTGTCCAAAGAGGCCCAGGAAAGGCTGAATTCCTCTAAACTCTAGAATAATTCCAGTGGCCGGCCTGAAGGAAGAGCTGTTGTCATCCCTGTCCGTCTTGGGCAGCCTGGCCCTGATCACTGGTCTCTGTCCCCAGGTCCGGACACTGTTTGTCAGCGGCCTCCCTGTGGACATTAAACCCAGAGAACTCTACTTGCTCTTCCGGCCATTCAAGGTGAGTCAGGACCTGGCCACCCCCAGGTGGAGCCTGGGACCCTGGAGAAGCAACAGGGTCGGGCTAGGCAGCAGGGTGATGTGGGAAGGTGTGGCAGAAGCTGTGGGGGCAGGTCCAGCCCTCTGTCCTGGTTCTGCGAATTCACATGCTGCCTTCTGAGCCTGTTTGCTCGCCAGTTAAATGGAGACAGTAAAAATTTTTTTTTCCCTTGAGACAGAGTCTTGCTGTGTTGCCCAGGCTAGGGTGCAGTGGCGTGATCTCAGCTCACTGCAACCTCTGCCTCCTGGGTTCAAGCAGTTCTCCTGCCTCAGCCTCCCGAGCTGGGATTACAGGCACGCACCATTATGCCCGGCTAATATTTGTGTTTTTAGTAGAGATGGGGTTTCACCATGTTGGTCAGGCTGGTCTTGAACTCCTGACCTCTTGATCCACCTGCCTCAGCCTCCCAAATTGCTGGGATTACAGACGTGAGCCACGGGGCTTGGCCTTTTTTGTTTTGTTTTGCTTTGAGACAGAGTCTCGCTCCGTCGCCCAAGCTGGAGTGCAGTGGCGTGATCTTGGCTCACTGCAACCTCCGCCTCCCGGGTTCAAGCGATTCTCCTGCCTCTGCCTCCCGAGTAGCTGGGACTACAGGCACCCTCCACCATGCCTAGCTAGTTTTTGTATGTTTAGTAGAGATGAGGTTTCACCATGTTGGCCATGATGGTTTGGATCTCTTGACCTTGTGATCTGCCCGCCTCGGCCTCCCAAAGTGCTGGGATTACAGGCGTGAGCCATGGTGCCCAGCTAACAGTAAGAATCTTTAAATATATGTGGTTATATAAAGAATCTTTGAGATTCAATGTAGCCTTTTAGTTTGCAGATGAGAAAACTTAAAAGGTAAGGTCTGTGCTCTCGGGTTACTAGTTAATGGAGCAAATGGGAATTTCTGCCTGAAGTGATGAGTGCTGCCGCCTTATGCCCACCCCATGTGCCAGATCGTGTGATTCAGAATGCAGGGCGGTGGACGCTTGGTAGTGGTGGAGGTCAGGGTGGGTTGATGTTGACAGGGAGAAGGGTGTGAGAATGATTCAGGGGAGCCCTGGGGAAAGTGGGGGCTGATGAGGTGGCAGCGCTGGGTTAGCACAACACACGCTTCTGACCTTCCGCGGTAACAGCCACCTCTCTCTGCAGGGGTATGAAGGGTCCCTGATCAAGCTCACCGCGAGACAGGTAATTTCTCTCCTAGGGTTTTCTTCCTCCCAGCCCAGACTGATTGCTGAGCTTCGAACAGGGGCCTGTTAACCTTTCCCTAATCTAGAGGCATCTGGCGGTAGAGACTTGCTCCATGTTGTCCCGTTTCTCACAGAGCAGCCTCTGTAGGTCCCACTGTCCCTTTACTGGCCATCTGAGCCCAGCCAGCTCCTGGTCCTCCCCGTCTGTTTCTTAGGAATCTGGGAACCCGGCTGGCTGAGGATAGTAGAGCAGTTAGCTGAGCTCTGGTTTTTTTTTTTGTTTTGAGACGGAGTTTTGCTCTTGTTGCCCAGGCTGGAGTGCAATGGCGTGATTGAGCTCTAGCCTTTGATACAAGGAGGCCAGGGCCTGCTAGCCTTCGGGGGTTGTTTGGGGTCTAGACTGATTCTTGGGAAAATGAAGTTGGAGCAGTTTTCAACCTATTGCTCCTTGATAGAACCGGAGTCTTCCCATGCCCTTGATACATTGATGTCTCCTTTCTTGCTGGGGAAAACACTGGGACTGACTTTTAGTTATCTGCATGCATTAAAAACAATACTTTTACTAAAAGGGCAATGTTTAATTCAGTGGAATTAAGCTCCGTTGGCATCATTTCCCACAGGGTATTCCTGGGGAGGGAGACTTGACTTCTGGTGCACGTTGAGCTGCTGTTCCGCTGAACATAGGGAGGACGTGGGCTGGAGTTTTGGGGGGCTTTTTTTCCTTTTGTATTCTCATCAGCAGGGCAAATACTGTTTCCACATGGGTGATACTCTTTTTTGTTGTTATTTTGGAGGGAGAGGTGGAATGCTGGGAGAGATATAAGGGTGTTCTCTTTTCTTCCTACTAGCCTGTTGGTTTTGTGATCTTTGACAGCCGGGCAGGAGCAGAAGCGGCCAAGAATGCGCTGAACGTGAGTAGGTGGAGAATGGGTCTTCTCTGACCCACAGCCCTCTTAGGCAGTGGGTGTGCAGATGTATCTTATTTCCCAGCCATCCCTGGGCAGAGTCCTTGGCGAAACTGTGCCAAAGGCCATTACTCAAGGCCTGAGCTGCCTTTCCTCTGCCTCAGCCACTGTGTGGGCAAGTCTTCCAGGTGAGCTTGTTTACGGGGCTCTTCTCTACTGTCTGCCATTAACACTCTGGGTCCTCCAGAGTAAGCCTTTCTCTTCTTTTCTCTATCCATGTAGGGTATTCGTTTTGATCCCGAGAATCCACAGACCCTGAGGCTAGAGTTTGCCAAAGCCAACACCAAGATGGCCAAGAGCAAGCTAATGGCAACCCCAAATCCCAGCAACGTGCATCCCACCCTAGGAGCACACTTCGTCGCACGAGACCCCTGTGAGTGGCACTCTGAGCTGATAGGCCCTCATGGGGTTGTATTCGGGGCAGACTTACAGACTCTTGCAGAGGGAAGCCCCTTTTCCAGGAGGCTTTTTGTGTCCATGGCCAACCATTTTTGAAACACCTGGTTTTCCTCCCTCCCCTGCAGCCTTCCTAGAGCTTCTGAGCTGCCAGGGCTTCCAGCTTCCCTGAAACCTTCTTTGATTTTTCATTTAAGACGGGCTGAGGCCTGCCTGAAAGCAGGAGGATGCACACCATGACAGGCCAATTTAATGTGGCTTCCTTGCCTGGTCTCGGGGTCCTTGGTGGTTGGGGGTGGTCTGGCCTCAGTGTGGGGCATATGGCTCAACCATAGTGCTGGGTCGCCTTCTCTGTTTGGAAGGGGAGCGAGTGTTCTGATGGTGGAGGCCGTTGTCTCCTGTTGTAGATGACCTGATGGGGGCTGCTCTGATCCCTGCATCCCCAGAGGCCTGGGCCCCCTACCCTTTGTACACCACAGAGCTGGCCCCAGCCATCTCCCACGCTGCGTTCACCTATCCAGCTGCCACTGCCGCTGCTGCCGCCCTCCACGCTCAGGTAAGCCCCTTCAGGTTGGGGAGGGCGAAGAACGAGGGCTCTTAGCTGGCCAGACTTTGCATGTGCCTGGCCACTTGGCCGCTGCTGTCCCAGAGCTGCAGCAGAACTCTTGTCTTCCTTGATGGTTTGAAAGCCCAGACCTATTTGTCCCTGCCCTTGGGTTTAGGATCTGATGGGGAGGGACAAGATAACCCACGAGTTCCCGTGGAGGATGCCAGGCAGCCCAGCTGCGGTTCCCCAGCCCTGAGCACTCCTGCCCAGCCACCGACTGTGTTCTCCCATGGTGATGGGACTATGACTCCAGTCCTAACCTGGGTATGATCTCTGGAGCCAGACCGTCTGCCTCTGCCCTTTCCTGTCTCTTTCATCAAGCTCTTACAGATTGCTGTGCCTCAAATCTTTTTTGTTTTTTGTTTTTAGTCATGTGAAAAATGGGAATGCTTGGATAATCTGCCTTAGGGTTGTTAATGAAAGTTAGATGTCAAGCGAAGTGACTAGTGAGTGCTAGGATGTAACCTGGAGCACCCTGAGAGCTCACTGAGTGTTGGCTCTCGCTTCCATGAAGTCTGGCCACTGTTCACTGTGAACCTGTGCTGGGCAGGAAACAGGGAGTGAATGCTTCTGGGGAGAGTCGGGGCTATTAGAGCAGGGCTAGGAAGGCTCTGTGTGGGGTGCTGGGCTGGGTGCCCAATGGGCAGGCAGGGGGTCAGGCTCTCTCCCCTGGCCATGCAGGCACTTCCTCTCGTCTGATTCGGCCACAAGTGCAGGTCACTGGAGCACACTGCAGGGGAGGTCTCTTCCCACTGTGTGTGTCGGGGAGCAGGGGGGTGCCTCACAGTGGCAATGACAGGATGTGGCCAGGCAGCCACAGGAAGGGGCTGGGGGGCACTTTTGAGCCCATCTCAACCTCTGACCAGCCAGCTGATGAGCGCTGATCCCCAGGAAGAGCTGCCTGGCCAGGGTGTGCTGTGTTGCTGCGAAGGAGAGAATCCAGGTTGCTGGGACCTGGCTGGGGAGCAGGAGGGGATGAGGAAGGAAAGCAGGAGAAGCCAGAAAGGAGGGTTCACAGGAGCCAGAGCTGAGGCGGGAAGAGTCGGGTGCTCTGCCCGAGAGCTGTGTGCACGTCCATTTTCAGGCTCTTCCAGGGGCTTAGTGACACCTGGGTTTGTCTAGTTCCAAAGCAGAAAGGGGCCGCTACCCTAGCAAACTGTTTTCCCCAGCAGGGGAGTGCTCCCTGGCTCCACAACATTCAGTTGTACTGAGGGGAGAATTGTGGTTAACCTTGGCACTCTTCCCCAGCTGAGCACCACAAATAGCTCAAAAATTGATCAGAGAATAAGGAAGGTGGTAAAGACCTTCCCCTGGAGGGAATTGTTGGGTATTTACTGCAAACTGGGTTCTGTGACTGGAAGAGAGCGGGCAGCAGGGAAGCCTATCCTGTCTACCCTGACCTAGGCAGTGACTTGATGCTTCAGGTCAAGAGGATGTTTAACTATAAGGCCCTGGGAGTCACTGAAAGGAATCACAGGCTCCCACCTCACTGGGCTCCTCACCTCTGATCCCAGCTTTGGCACCAGTTAGCTACGTGATCCTCACCTCTGGGCCTCTGTGTCCCCATCTGTAAAATGAGAGGGATAGACCAGATCAGGTGGAGAGGTTCTGCCCCGTCCTCTGAGTTGCTAGGCTGTGACAGAGGTTGGGAGCCAGGGACAATGAGTTTGTCAAATGAATCAGAGAGGGCACCTCTTCCCAGCCAACTGGGGGTGGCACTGCTCTCTCGCCCTGAGCTCCATACCATAGGGCTTCCTTCCTCCTGTTGGCTTCCCTCCCAGTTTTCTCCCACCCCGTCCACACTCTGCAGCTGTCCAACTCTGGCCTAAATCCTGGTTCTCAACAGCTGTGGGACGTAGGGCACGTTACCCACCGTCTCTGTTTCTGTAAAATGGTGATGATAATGCCTACTTGATAGGTGTGTTGTTCACATGATGGCGTGGAGTCACATGATGGCATGGAGGGAGTGCTGTGCAAGTGCAGATGGTCATCGTTATTTAATATCATTATTGTCTGGGTCCCCTTGGGTCCTCTTGGAGGCTGGAGGCCTCTTTGTGCCTGAGTTCCTGCCTTCTGGCCTTCCTTGGACAGGGACTGGGATACAGGCCACCCACCCCAAAGGACAGTGGCATTTTTGGGGAGGCGGGCTAATGGGAAGAGATTAGACCAGGGAGTCATTAGTTCTGTCCTTGCTACTCAGACTCTCTGGGCAGCCATTTCCTCAGTAGTAAAACGGGTTGTTTTACTGTTTGCCGACTAAGAACATTTTATTATTTTCCTTCCAACAGCCCCACTGCTTGCCCCCTGACAGTGCTGCCCCAGAGATGGGGGATAATAGTGTCTAAATAAAGGAAATATGGGCTGGGCGCGGTGGCTCGTGCCTGTAATCCCAGCATTTTGGGAGGCCGAGGAGGGCGGATCACGAGGTCAGGAGATCGAGACCATCCTGGCTAACACGGTGAAACCCCGTCTCTACTAAAAATACAAAAAATTAGCCGGGGCCGGGCGCGGTGGCTCAAGCCTGTAATCCCAGCACTTTGGGAGGCTGAGACGGGTGGATCACGAGGTCAGGAGATCGAGACCATCCTGGCTAACACGGTGAAACCCCGTCTCTACTAAAAAATGCAAAAAACTAGCCGGGCGAGGTGGTGGGCGCCTGTAGTCCCAGCTACTCGGGAGGCTGAGGCCGGAGAATAGCGTGAACCCGGGAGGTGGAGCTTGCAGTGAGCTGAGATTCGGCCACTGCACTCCAGCCTGGGCGACAGAGCGAGACTCCATCTCAAAAAAAAAAAAAAAAAAAAAAAAAAAAAAAATTAGCCGGGCGTGGTGGCGGGCGCCTATAGTCCCAGCTACTCAGGAGGCTGAGGCAGGAGAATGGCGTGAACCTGGGAGGTGGAGCTTGCAGTGAGCCGAGATGGTGCCACTGCACTCCAGCCTGGGCGATAGAGTGAGACTCCATCTCAAAAAAAATGAATAAATAAAAATAAAAATAAATAACTAAATAAAGGAAGTATGGGCACTGTTGATCTTGAGTGGATTGTTCTGAACCCAAAGGACCAATAGGACTGAGTTTTTCTGTGCCTGGGGGCAAGGAGGTGACTTCAGGAGAAGGCAGCAGCTAAAAGACAAGGGGATGAGAACAAGTACCTCTGTTATCTACCCCAGCTGCATGCCCTTTGCCATTAGCCCAGCCTGAGCCCACAGCTACGTGGCTGCGGAGACCAGACCTGCAGGAGGGGTCCTGGAGGTTGTTTGGTCCTGCTCTGTCTTGGCAGGAGGCCACCTTGCCTGGCCTTCTAACCCTCTTGATGGAATCTTCCCCTTTAAGAGGGTGAGGCACAAAAGCAACTGTGGATGGCAGGCCCAGTGGGGTTCAGCATAGAAAGATGGTGGCCTAAAAAAGCAGGGGTTCTCAGTGTCTTATTGCATCCCAGGGTCCTCCCAGACTGGATTTTATTTTCCATTCCAAACTGAGGATATGTGGGTCTTCCATGGCTTTTTCTCCCCCTTAAACTGGTTCATCCATTTACCAGTGACCTTAAGGTTACATAAACTCCCTTGCCTCTATTTTCTTATCTGTATAATGGAGATGATAATAGCATCTACTTCATAGGGTTTTTATGAGGATTAAATGAACTTAGTATATGATATCTACCTAGAAGAGCATCGGTCACAGTGGAAGTGCTTCATGAGCAATAGCTATTATTGTATTAGCATATCTGCATTTATGGAAAAAAAAGGCAGTTTTGTTCTCTTCCCTTTGGCTTATCATCCAATCCCCAGAAAACCTGTACTTTTAATTCTTCAATTTGGTAGGTAGTTTGGAGCAGGTGTGTAAGTAAATCTATAGGTATGAATCTTAGAAAAACTATAATACATATTTAATCTTTTAAAAACTTAAATATTAGCGCCAGGCACAGTGGCTCACACCTGGAATCCCAGTACTTTGGGAGGCTGAGGTGGGCAGATCACCTGAGGTCAGGAGGTCAAGACCAGCCTGGCCAACAAGGTGAAACCATGTCTCTACAATAATACAAATATTAGCTGGGCGTGGTGGCGGGCACCTGTAATCCTAGCTACTTGGGAGGCTGAGGCAGAAGAATCGCTTGAACCCAGGAGGCAGCGGTTGCAGTGAGCCAAGATAGTGCCACTGCACTCCAGCCTAGGTGACAGAGCAAGACTCTGTTTCAAAAAAAAAAAAACAACAAAAAACAACTTAAATATTAGGACTTAAAAAAAATATTAGTAAGTGTAGCTCTGCATTTTGGATGCCTGGCTAGTATACCATTGTACGAATGTGTGCACCTCCCTGTAGATGGTAAGTTGGTTTGTTTGTACAGTTTTTGCTTACTGATAGCTATACAACAATGGATATCCTTGTGCGTACTTCTCTGGGCACCTCTTCTGTTTTGTTTTCTTTTTTTTCTTTTTTCTTTTTTTTTTTTTTTTTTTGAGATGGAGTCTCGCTCTGCCGCCCAGGCTGGAGTGCAATGGCCGGATCTCAGCTCACTGCAAGCTCCGCCTCCCGGGTTCATGCCATTCTCCTGCCTCAGCCTCCCGAGTAGCTGGGACTACAGGCGCCCGCCACCGTGCCCGGCTAGTTTTTTGTATTTTTAAGTAGAGACGGGGTTTCACCGTGTTAGCCAGGATGGTCTCGATCTCCTGACCTCGTGATCCGCCCGTCTCGGCCTCCCAAAGTGCTGGGATTACAGGCTTGAGCCACCGCGCCCGGCCTTTTTTTTCTTTTTTTTGAGACGGAGTTTCACTCTTGTTGCCCAGGTTAGAGTGCAATGGCACTATCTCGACTCACCGCAACCTTTGCCTCCCAGGTTCAAGCAATTCTCCTGCCTCCGCCTCCCTAGTAGCTGGGGTTACAGGCATGTGCCACCACACCCGGCTAATTTTGTAGTTTTAGTAGGGACGGAGTTTCTCCATGTTGATCAGGCTGGTCTTGAACTCCCCAATCTCAGGTGATCTGCCTGCCTCGGCCTCCCAAAGTGCTGGGATTACAGGCATGAGCCACCGTGCCCGGCCGTTGTTTTGTTTTCTTTATGATAAATTCCTAGAACTATGACAAGGTCAAAGTGTAGACTTACCAATCTGGGTTAAATATTGTTTTAATTTCGGATGAGTGAGGCTTCCATAGTTTTGGTTGTTTATATCTTTTTTTTCTTTTTCTTTTTTTAGTTATTTTTATTTTTTTGAGACAGGGTCTCACTCCATTGCCCAGGCTAGAGTGCAGTGGCATGATCTTCGCTCTTTGCAACCTCTGCCTCCTGGGCTCAAGCATGATCCTCCTGCCTCAGCCTCCTGAATTGCTGGGATTACAGGTGTGTGCTACTAAGCCCAGCTAATTCTTGTATTTTTTGCAGAGACGGGGTTTCGTCATATTGGCCATGCTGGTCTCAAGGCTCAAGAGATCCGCCCACCTCTGCCTCCTAGAGTGCTGGGATTACAGGCATGAGCCGTCGCGCCTGGCCTTATATTTATTCTTATGTAGGTTCATCCCGTTTCTTGCTTTCCGGTGCATCTTCTCAACTGGTCAGTCCCAGGATCTGAGAGAGGGCTGAGTTTGCATCCTCCACTCTTTGTTTTGAAGCAGCCCTCTCGGAGCCTGTGGGGTGGACTCTCAGGAGCCGCCTCTACCCCTGGGCACAACTGGAGGCCCTGAAAGGACACTGTGGGCGCCCTGTCTTGCTGGCATGGTCCCCCGCAGGTCTCCTGTTCGGAGCTGGAGCAGAAAGAAGAGCTCTAGGAAGGGACTGTGTGGCTTCTAGAGGACCCAGGCCACTGGTCTGTGGAAAAGGAAGTGGAAAAGCAGCCCTTCTAAATGCATTCTGTCTGCTTCAGTGGCACAGCTGTCCCAGGCCCAAATATGGGAGCTTTCCTCTACTTTTTCCCCAAGGAGTTCCTCAAGCTGGAGGGAAAGTCGCTGCTTGGGAAGTAGGAGTCCGAGCACCTTGTAGCGAGAGTGTAGGGCAGGATCCAGCAGATTTGCTGAGGGCGGCCTTAAGCAGTCATTCAGAGGCCTCTGCTTCCCAGTGGTGAAAGCAGGTGGGTTGCAGGCCTCCTGAGCTCTTTCCACTCTGTCATCCATGTTCTCCCCTTGTCCGGCCCTGTGGGACACCCAGCCCATCAGAGACTTCCTTGCTGTAGGGCTGTGCCAGCTGGAGGCTACATGAAGGGCGGTGGTCAGGGCCCACTAAGAGGCTCCCTGAGCTGGTGCCAGCCGCCGGCTTCTCTGGTAGCAGCATTGCTGGTTTCCTCGTGTGTCCTTCTCTTGTGGAATAAGTGCTAGTGTCCAGCCAGGCGTCTTAACTTCCTGCCGAGCTCCTGGGAGGATGTGGTGGCTGGAATTCTGCGGTGTACAAAACGGCATCTAGAATTTGGCGGGGATAGGACAGGTTCTTAGGAAGCTTCCATCAGCCCCCAGATGGCCTGGCATGGCTTACCCAGGAAGCAGGAGTTCCCAGCAGCCAAGTGGGTAACTGGGTCTGCCTGCTCCAACCTTAAGGGAGCTGTCTGCAGACCCAGCTTCTACTCCTTTCCTACCACACGCTCATGTGCTGCCCCTTCCCTTCCTGAGGGGACTCCAGCTCCCCTCCCTGGATGCTCATCCCCCAACCCCAACTGAAGGTCCTGTGTTGTCCTGTCCCCCCACCCCCACCTCCTTCTCCCTGTCCTGGGTCAGGCTGGGACAGACATGCTTCACCGTGCATAACTGGGGCAGGCGGCCTTCCCTGCGGTCTTGGCAGTCAGCATACTTGCCTTCCAGATGACTGGCCCACAGGGAGGAGGGAACGTGTCATTTTCTTGACCAGTCTCTGGGAACCCAGCTTTGGAGCTACTTGCTCTGTGGGGCCTTCTGGCAAGTGCCAGGGTTTAGGCAGCTTCCAGGCACTGGTGAGGATGAGCTCAGCTAGCTGCCACCCGCCTGACATTATAGACCTCTAGACTTAGAGGCTTGTGATGGAGGGCATGGCACAGCAGGGGCAAAGGTCAAAATAGGGGAGCCTCAGCGGGTCTCATCCATGGCTTCTCAGAAGAATCAGGACAGATGGACAGATGTTAGAGAGTCCTTACCCCTTGGGGTCCACACGGACGTTGGGTTTTTTTTTTTTTTTTTTGAGACGGAGTTTTGCCCTTATTGCCCAGGCGGGAGTGCAATGGTGTGATCTCGGCTCGCCGCAACCTCTGTCTCCCAGATTCAAGCGATTGTCCTGCCTCAGCCTCCCGAGTAGCTGGGATTACAGGCATGCACCACCATTCCCGGCTAATTTTGTATTTTTTGTTGTTGTTGTTGTTTTTCTTCTTTTTTTTTTTTTTTGAGGCGGAGTCTCGCTCTGTCGCCCAGGCTGGAGTGCAGTGGTGCGATCTCAGCTCACTGCAAGCTCCGCCTCCCGGGTTCCCGCCATTCTCCTGCCTCAGCCTCCCGAGTAGCTGGGACTACAGGCGCCGCCACCACGCCCGGCTAATTTTTTTGTATTTTTAGTGGAGACGGGGTTTCATTGTGTTAGCCAGGATGGTCTCGATCTCCTGACCTCGTGATCCGCCCGTCTCGGCCTCCCAAAGTGCTGGGATTACAGGCTTGAGCCACCGCGCCCGGCCTGTTGTTGTTTTTCGAGACGGAGCCTTACTCTGTCGCCCAGGCTGGAGTGCAGTGGTGCAATCTCAGCTTGCTACAACCTCCATGTCCCGGGTTCACGCCATTCTCCTACCTCAGCCTTCCAAATAGCTGGGACTTCAGGCGCCCACCACCACGCCTGGCTAATTTTTTTGTATTTTTAGTAGAGACGGGGTTTCACTGTGTTATCCAGGGTGGTCTTGATCTCCTGACCTCATGATCCGCCCACCTCAGCCTCCCGAAGTGCTGGGATTACAGGCGTGAACCACTGCGCCTGGCCTGATTTTGTATTTTTAGTAGAGACTGGGTTTCTCCATATTGGTCAGGCTGGTCTCGAACTCCTGACCTCAGGTGGTCTGCCTGCCTTGGCCTCCCAAAGTGCTGGGATTACAGGCATGAGCCACCGCGCCTGGCCTTGTTTTAATAGTGACAGTGTCTCACTACATTGCCCAGGCTGGTCTTGAACTCCTGAGCCCATGTGATCCTCCCACCTCAGCTTCCCAAAGTGTTGGGATTACAAGTGTGTGCCACTGCACCTGGCCTTACTGTATCTTTGCATCCTGTCTTACCTGATCCTCACAACCACCCGTGTCTTCATCATTTCTGTCCTATAGCTAGATGAGGACACTGAGACCCAAAGAAGTTAAACAAAAATGTACGAGGCTCATTCTCTTCCTCCTCCTCCGTGGAATTAGTAATTCCGTGCTGTGTCAGTAAAGGGGAAGGGCGGGTTGCTGACACCACTGCCCTCAGCTGCCAGGGCTCCTGCCAGTATAGTGGCCCATTTGGATTGGGCTTATTGGGGTATGAGACGCCTGCGTGACCTTCTTTTGCTGGAACCTGTGTCCTGCAGAGGAGGCACATCAGGCAATGCACTCCCCGGATAGAGAAACTGATGCTTAAAGGTGAGTAACTGGCCCGATGTCTGCCAGCCAGTCAGTGACAGAACCAGGACTCCAACAGAGATACCGACAGCCATGGTTACCGGGCTTCCTGTTGAGGGAAGGGATGCACAGCTGGCTCCTGACACTGGCTTCTCTTGCAGGTGCGCTGGTACCCTTCCTCTGACACCACCCAGCAAGGATGGAAGTACCGTCAGTTCTGTTAGTTCTTCAGTAAGTGTTGGCCCCAGAGGCCCAGGACAAGTGTCCTAGACTCCGGCTCCCTGCAGGGCCGTGGTTCCTCCCTCTGCCCGGGTCTCAAGAGCTTAGCCGAGCCCAGAGCAGGCCTGGCTTTAGCTCTAGTCCCACGCCTCTGCTCACAGCCGCCTCTCTCCCTCCCTCCAGGTCTGGTCACCAGGGAGGTGGTTCTGGGAATCTGTGGTGGTGCCTGGACAGGCACCCTGAGTTCCCACTGCCCCTGGGCGGCCTGTGCAGAGCTGCTGCTGCCCTCCAGAGACTGTGAATCCTAAGCCTGACTCAGTGGACTGCTTCCTGTTCCCCTCCCTCCTTTTCCTCATCTTGTTCTGCACCCTCAAGCCTTTCTCCAATGCCTCCCAGGAGGATTTGGGGACCTTCTCGCTGGGGCACCCAGATCCAGCTCGGAGACCTCACTGGGACCTGGCCAGGCCTGACCTCCCGCCCAAACTTGCTTCTGTAGCTCCCCCTTGAGGAAGCGAGGCATTTAATTTTGCATGTTTTCTGGCATGAATTAAGACACTTCCACTTGTGTATATGTGAGTGTACAGTTTGTTCTCACACTGTCACCATAGCGACAGGTCCTGGCTCCCAGTGGTTCATCCTGCCTGGCCCTTCTCTCCTCACCCCACCCCTACACCCACCCTGCTTCAGGGAGGCCCAAGCCCCGTGGCCCCACATGCTTCCAGGCTCGGCTCCCACCTCCACCCAACAGATAGATGGGGTTTGCTTTTTCATTTCACACTGGGCTCCTCCGCTCCTGTCTTCTCGGATGGGCCAACAGTTGTAAGAAAGCCCTCTCTGCCCGTTCTGTTCACCTCTCCACAGCGCACCCGGCCTGCCACTGCTCCTCATTCTTTCCAGACCTCGAAACAACCAAAACGTGAGAAGTATTTTTGTACCCTGTGTAACAAAATATTTATGCATCATAAAGGATTTTTCATGTGTGTACCATTAATTATTAAAGCGACCTCGTTCGCCCTGTCAGATAAGTTTAATGTTTAGTTTGAGGCATGAAGAAGAAAAGGGTTTCCATTCTTCAGCAGTACGCCTTTGCGTCAGGCATTTGTTTAAGAAAATGAAATGAAGGAAACACTGTGCAATGTTTTTTGTTTTGAGCATATCAGTGCTTTACCGTCAGCCGCAGCTGTGACCGTCTGGCCATTTCAGACTTGGGAGATGAGGCGGCTGTTGTCATTGCTGATCCTGTGAGAATGTGAAACTGGATAATATATGAAATGCAAAATAAAACAAAATCAAAATGACTGCTCTCTGGCCTTTGCTTCCCCCTTCCGTGGACGCAGACTGCCATTGGGAAGGCAGAGCCAGAGAGACGTGGAGTCGGGGGAAGGAAGTGAAGTGGGCCTGGCCTGCTGGCAGCTGGCTTGTGACTGTAAAGGTGGCGGGGGAGGACCTTGGAACTCGCTTAGCCTCTTTGGCCTCCCTGTTTGTAAGCTGGAGAAAAAAAGTCCTAGGGAAAGTGACTTGCCTCAGGGCCTGGCAGCTGTGGCTTCACTTCCTCAGTTTCCAGGCTGTCAGGGTAGGGAGAGACTCCCTGCACCCAGAGCAGGCTCCCAGGTGGGACCTTCCTTTTTTCTGGGGCGCAGTGATCTACTTGGCTTAACCATTTACGGCCTGTGGTCTTTTCGAGCCTTGCTCTAGTAGAAGAGGACTGAGGTTTGGGCTCTTGGGCTCTGCCAGGTGGTATCTGTCCTTGGCTTGCCTCTTGTGAGGCTGTGCTGGCGGGAAGGCTAGGACCTGGAATCTTGCCCAGAAGGGGTTAACCTTATCCACCCTGTAGTCTATGGGCTGCAACTCTGATTCCTGGAGCAGGAGCAAATGGGTGTGAGGCTCAGGGAAACTGTGCAGTGCTAAGAGCCCAGGCTGGCCTGGGCCAGGTGTCAGGAATGCCTGCCATGGCCCTCAGGCTTCCCTTTTGTGACTTAGGGTCTTCGGTTCCTTGTCTGTGAAGAGGTGGCTTGAAATGCTTTCCAGCTCTTACTGGAGGGCTGGTGCGCTGAACTCAGGGTTTAACTGTTTGTTTTTTCATGCACTCCTGGAAGAGCTGCCCTGCACCCCACCCCACCTCAGACCCAAAGCCGTGCCTGGACAGGGAGGACAGCAGGGGCCCTGGAACCCCCCTCCCAATAGGTGTTGCTCCAGCCTTGCTCTGAGCAAAACTAAAGTGGCTGTGGCTGGCTGTGGTCACTTCCTCACTTGCTGGTCGGGTGACCGCTCCCTGCCTTACTCCCCTATCTTGAATCGCAGTCCTGCACCATGGGTTGGCTTGGGTCTGAGATGTCACTGCTGGCGATCCAGGTGCTGTGAGGGAGGAGGAGGAGGAGCCTGGCCAGGACCAGGCCCTGCAGGTAACCCTGGGTGGCTGTGGGTGTTACCTGGACCTCAGAGGGTGGCTGTGTTCATGCCTGGAGGAGTCTGGGGTTACTCGTCTGCCACGCTGTGCCCCTTGCCTCGCTGCAGTATCAGACCAGCTGGCAAGGCCGCCCAGCCTTCAGCCCCTGCCTGTGCCAGTGGGGAAGCTGCTCTGAGCCCTGCGGCCCCCACCCAGGGCCACCCAGGGCTGACCTACTTCATCTGTGTCAAGAACCAGTGGGTCTTCCTGAGGTGGTGAATTATTTAGTGAAGGTGCCTGAGCCTTTCTGAGAGGGGCTAAGAAAGCTGCTCTATAATTTACAGGCCCCTGTGCCTGCGGCTTCCCTGGGGGGCCTCCTTCACGCTTTAGCCAGCAGGGCCCAGGCCTGGGTCTGAGAGGAGGAGGAGCCGGGGAAGGAGGAGCCCTGCAGCCATTCCAGAGGGCGCTCTCAGCCGGACTGGGGGCTTTTCTCAGCGTAGGGCCTCTGCAGAAAGGACTTAGTGGACAGTCACGTTTAGACTGAACTTGGGTTGAGGAGCCGTCAGTAGATCAGGGCTTCCTGGCTGAGGTCAGAAGCATCTGTGTCCTGATTCCCTGTCCTGCTGTTTCCAGAAAGCAGCTCGTTTCCCCCAGAGGTGTTGAGTCCTGATCGCAGTTGAAAGTGTTCCTTCCCATCTGAAAGGCAGTTGGGCATCTGGGAACCACCAGGTTTCTTCCCCCCGCCTCTCCCACCCATGGATGATGGAGTCTCACTGTCGCCCAGGCTGGAGTGCAGTGGCGCGATCTCGGCTCACTGCAACGTCTGCTTCCCGGGTTCAAGCCATGCTCCTCCCTCAGCCTCCCGAGTAGCTGGGATTACAGGCATGCACCACCACACTCGACTAATTTTTGTATTTTTGGTAGAGACGGGGTTTCACCATGTTGGCCTGGCTGGTCTTGAACTCCTGACCTCATGATCTGCCTGCCTTGGCCTCCCAAAGTGCTGGGGTTACAGGCGTGAGCCACTGTGCCCAGCCTCCACCAGGGTTCTTTTGGTGTGGGGTCCCTTCCCAGCAGTGATGAAATCCCCCCCTCATTGGCAGGAGAGGCTGTCTTTCCATCTAACCCCCACCCCCTCCCTGTAAGCACACAAGTGAGGCCAGTACTAAACAGATGCTTGTGAGCCACTGGGAAGCCCCTGTTCCCCCCATGCCCTGGCCAGAGCCAGCTCTCCTTGCAACAGAGATGGTGCTTGTCATCCTGACTGGACCATCCTTGGGTGCTGCTGCCTAGCCAGCATTTTTCTTTTTCTTTCTTTTTTTTTTTTGGAGACAGGGTCTCTCTGTCACCCACGCTGGA
Source organism: Macaca fascicularis (assembly GCF_037993035.2). Taxonomy (NCBI): domain Eukaryota; kingdom Metazoa; phylum Chordata; class Mammalia; order Primates; family Cercopithecidae; genus Macaca; species Macaca fascicularis. The sequence goes on along the minus strand of NC_088381.1, from coordinate 41,315,493 downwards.
GTGTGGTGGTATGATCATGGTTCACTGCAACCTCTGCCTCCTGGGCTCAGTTAAACCTCCCACCTTAGCCTCCAGAGTAGTAGCTGGGACCACAGGCACACACCACCGTGCCTGGTTAATTTTTGTATTTTTTGTATTGACCCAGGGGTTTCACCATGTTGGCCAGGCTGGTCTCAAACTTCTGGGCTCAAGTGATCCACCTGCCTCGGCCTCCCAAAGTGCTGGGATTACAGGCATGAGCCACCATGCCCAGCCCTGGCCAGTGTTTTTAAGGGATGTGACTTATCTTGGAGCTTTCCCAGGCAGGTTCCTAGGTTCCAGGCTGTGTGGCCTGACATGATGTCCCTGGGGATCAGTGCAAGGTAAGAGTGCAGGCTGCATGGGGTCCAGAGTTCTGGGACAGGGGCGGGGGTCGGGGGGTGCCTCCCTCATGCCCACCGTTCCACCCCACCCTGCCCTACCCTCATGTGCCTCCAGAGCTCCATTTCCCGAGGTCTGGAATAAAGCCTTTGGATCTTGAGTTCTTTGTCAGAGGGTGGATATCCCCGAGAAACCAGGCTAAGTCCGTCAGAGGAGGGAAGTAGGGAAAGTGCCAGAAGGGGACAACCAAAGGGAAAGGTGGAAAATGGGAGGATAAAGACTCCTGCAAAGGTATCAGGAGGAGGGAGCAGAGCCGCCCCACTCAGCTGCAGGCCTGCCCTGCCTCACATCCTCTGCCAGCCTCCACCCAGGTGGAGCTGCAGGAGTGCAGGCCCCACCCCAACACCTGCTCTCAGGCAGAGGAGGGGCTCGGAGAGCAAGGCTGGACGGGATCACTGCCCTGACAACTTTCCAGCACAGCCGGGAGAGGGACATGTGCTCCTGGTCCATTCTATACCCCCTCCCTCACCTCCTTGACCGTCATCCCCCAGCTCCCTGGCCTCTGGTTGGGGTGAGGGAGCGGGAGCCTCTGCGAGAGTTTGGAGGGAGGTGAGGTGCCCTTGGCCATTGTCTTCATGACCTTCCAGCCATCCCCTTAAATCTCTTCTTCTGAGGGGCCCTTCAAGTGACCCCAGGAAACCAGGATCGGACATTGGCATTGAGGATTGAGTCCACCCAACTCTCCCATTCACGATGGAGAATGTGAAGCGCAGAGGTGAGTGGTTTGCCCTAAAGCAAGCCCTTTGTTGTTATGGAGACAGTGGCCAATGCATGCTCCACTGGTGTCTCCTGTCTTCCAGCCAGTCCAGCACCCCACACGGCAGGCAGGCAGCAGACACCTCACCCCACAGGCTTGGAAGCCTCTCCCTGCAGTGCTAGAGCCGTGGTTACAGCTCAGAGATGCTGGCTGCAGACCTCTTCTTGGCATGCCATACTTTCTTGTCTTCTGTCTTGGTCTAAATATGACCCCATCTTTCCCTAGGGCACTGGGTCTTACTCCCTGATTAAGGGACAAAGAGAAGCCCTCTGTGACCCATCTAGCCTCAACCTAGCCTTGTGTAGTCTCTGGCCTTTAACCCAGTGATTAGGGTTGTTGGACATGCAGGATCCATCTGGCTATCAGCTCGTGTAAGAACCAAGACAGTGTATCTCCATTTCTGCCTGTAGTAGAGAAAATGCAGTGGTTTAGTAGGAGGAGCCTAAGAGATAGGAATGGCTGTCTCATCCCAGAAAAGCCCGTGCCTTCTCTTGGAGTGTGTGTTTCTTTGTGACTCTGTTTCCTTCCCTCACAAGGTTTTGAGTTTTAATGATGACACAATAATGTGCCTAACACATAGTAGGTACTCCCTAAATGTTTCCTATGCTTATCTTTTTTTTTTTTTTTTTTTTTGAGATGGAGTCTTGCTGTGTCACCCAGGCTGGAGTACAGTGGTGCAATCTTGGCTCACTGCAACCTCCGCCTCCCAGGTTCAAGCGATTCTCCCTGATTTTTAGTAGAGATGGGGTTCGCCATGTTGGCCAGGCTGGTCTCGAACTCCTGGACTCAAGTGATCCATCTGCCTCGGCCTTCCAAAGTGCTGGGATTACAGGTGTGAACCACCATGCCTGGCCTGCGGTTATGTTAAAAAGATAATATTTCTTTCATCCTTAACAAGCACCGAAATTGAGTCGATTCCAATTGACGTACTCCTTGACTGTTTTTTCAATGGATCAGTAGTCATTGAAAGATTTTTAACCCCATGTTCTACCTGGGAGGGAGGTGAAAGAAGGACAGGGTAGGGCCCAGGAATCTAGAACACACATAAAACCCTGGAGCTAGTAGTTTTTGGCACTGACTCTAACTGTAGCTTTTTTTTTTTTTTTTTTTTGAGACAGTCTTACTCTGTTCCCCAGGCTGGAGTGCAGGGCATCATCTCAGCTCACTGCAATCTCCACCTCAGCCGAGTATGGTGGCACATGTCTGTAGTCCCAGCTACTTGGGAGGCGGAGGCAGGAGAATCACTTGAAACTGGGAGGCAGAGGTTGCAGTGAGCCTGAGTAGCTACAATTATAGGTGTGTGCCACCATGCCCGGCTGATTTTTGTATTTTCAGTAGAGACAGGGTTTCGCCATCTTGGCTGGGCTGGTCTTGAACTCCTAACCTCAAGTGATCAACCAGCCTCAGCCTCCCAAAGTGCTGGAATTATAGGTGGACTTCTAGCCTTTTTATCAAGCCATTTAGGGCTTCAGAGTTCTGACAGTAGTTGTATTCATATGCTGCTTCAGAGTTTACGATACATACATTCGCTATCTCCCATGATTGCCATAAAAAGCCTGCTGACGTACATAAAAAAGGTGTTTGCCAGGGCGGTGGCTCACGCCTGTAATACCAGCACTTTGGGAGGCCAAGGTGGGCGGGTCACCTGAGGTCAGGAGTGCACAATCAACCTGGCCAACATGGTGAAACCTCCTCTCTACTAAAAATACAAGAAGTAGCCAGGCGTGGTAGCATGTGCCTGTAATTGCAGATATTTAGGGAGGTTGAGGCAGGATAATCACTTGAACCTGGGAGGCGGAGGTTGCAGTGAGCTGAGACCATGCCACTGCACTCCAGCCTGGGCAACAGAGCAAGACTCAGTCTCAAAAAAAGGAAAGTTTACTCCACCCTGCCACCCAGGCTGGAGTGCAGTGACCTGATCTCAGGCCGCTGTACCCTCAGCCTCCCAAGTAGCTGGGACTACAGGCATGTACCACCACACCTGGCTAATTTTTGTATATTTTGTGGAGCTGGGGTTTCTCCATATTGCCCAAGCTGGTCTTGAATGAGCTCAAGCAATCTGTCCTCCTCAACCTACCAAAATGCTGGGATTATAGGTGTGAGCCACCATGCCTGTCAATCATCTACTTTTATTGCTGTGGAAACTAGAGTAAAAAAGGCTTCACCATGGCTGGGTATGTGGCTTACCCCTATAATCCCAGCACTTAGGGAGGCCGAGGCGGAGGATCACCTGACCTGAGGTCAGAGTTCAAGACCAACCTGGTCAACATGATGAAACACAATCTCTACTAAAAATACAAAAATTAGCCGGGTGTGGTGGCACTTGTCTGTAGTCCCAGCTACTTGGGAGGCAGGAGAATCGCTTGAAACTGGGAGGGAGAGGTAGCAGTGAGCCGAGATCATGCCACTGCACTCCAGCCTGAGTGAGAGAGAGACTCCTTCTGAAAAATAGATAGATAAATAAATAATAAAAACCATCAAATAGTAGCCTGGTTAAGAAATAGGCCGAAAATGGCCAGGCATGGTGGCTCACGCCTGTAATTGCACCATTTTGGGAGGTCGAGGCAGGTGGATCATGAGGTCAGGAGACCAGCCTGGCCAAGATGGTGAAACCCCGTCTCTACTAAAAAATACAAAAATTAGCCGGGTGCGGTGGTGGGCACCTATAATTCCAGCTACTCAGGAGGCTGAGGCAGGAGAATCGCTTGAACCCAGGAGGTGGAGTTTGCAGTGAGCCGAGATCTGCCACTGCACTCCAGCCTGGGTGACAGAGCAAGACTCCGTCTCACAAGAAAAAAAAAAAAGAAAAGAAATAGGCCGAAAACAAAAATAAAAACCATTAAACAGAAAAACCCTCCAACCACTTGAATATGTGAGGGGAAAAAGCTTTTAAAAACCCAGACAAGGGTGGGCAGATCCTAGACATCTCTCAAGGTAAACTTGCTTCCTAATTTGGCCAAACTAGATTATACATGTGCCAGTATCAGCTACCTATATCTGAATTTGTTTATCACTTCGGAGTTTGTGAGCAACTACATCTTCACAATGCCGCCTGAATGAGTCGTTTTTATTCATCAAGGTGAGCTGAGTTTGTTCTCCATCACTTAACATTACCAAGTGGGATAAGAGAGAAGGAAAGAGCTAAGTCCATAGGCTGCTACAAGGTAGTCCTGCTCTGATCCTCGAAGCTGTCCTGGGAAGGCTGTTTGGGAAGGATCACCTCCATCCCATGGACAGGAAGTTCAAGTTCAGAAAGGTGCCAAGGTCATGTCTGATCATGATGAACTGAGCCAGAGCCCTGAGCTCTGGGCTCCTGCCCTCAAGGGGGAAGGACCACGCTGACTGACCTTTGCATCCTCTCTCGTCCAGTCATTCTTTCCAGCAAACATTTGTCGTGCACCTGCCCTTCGCTGAGCCTGTGTTTGGTGCTGAGGTGGAGGATAAGGCACAGTTTCTGTTCTCAGGTGAGGCACAGCCTGCAGTGTGGGAGGCTGGGCTGTGGAGCTACTCAAGCAGGGAAAGCTGGGGGTTATTGGTTCTAAACCTCTGCTTCCCTCTTTCCCTGGACGCTGGGCTGCTGCCCGCCTTACCCCACAGGTCCAGAGTACTGCTCTGGGTCCCATAGTGTCATGGTTCTGTGCTTGGCCTCTCAGAACTGCCTGGGTGGTGTAAGAGCTGTGCACAGAGGGACATGCCCCATCTCCCACCTCAGCGTGACTGCAGCTTCTGCAGCAGGATACCCTCAGGCTCTGTCCCCTGCTGAAGGTGGTCTCTTAGATTAGAGGCTTCTCAGATGGGCCTGTGTCTCTCTCAGACCCAGGTTCTCATTCCTGAAAGCAGGAGTGTGCTTCCTAAAAACTAACTTGTGTCTCCAGAAAGACATGGAGGGAGAGGGGCTGGGAGGGTGGGGGTGGGAGGAGCAAAAGCCACCCCCTTTTGGAGCAGTGGCCTCTGCCAGGGTTCTCCCCAAAGGCCACACTCCTGAGTATCCATTCATGTGCGCTTCCCCAGGGCCTACGTTCTGAAATTTCTCCTGTCTGTGGCTGCCAGGTGAATCATGCCAAGACGCCACTTTCACAGGTTAGAAGAACTTCATTCCATGGTTCTGTACCGCATATGGGCTGATGGCCAGTGTCACACATTCAGGACACACCCGCACCTGGCTTCTGGCCCCTTCTTCTCTGTGATTGGAGACATTTGCTAACCACCGTCGGCTTCCTTGTACTGCAGGGCAGCTTTTCCCTTTCTTTTTTTTTTTTTGAGACGGAGTCTCGCTCTGTCGCCCAGGCTGGAGTGCAGTGGCCGGATCTCAGCTCACTGCAAGCTCCGCCTCCCGGGTTCACGCCATTCTCCGGCCTCAGCCTCCCAAGTAGCTGGGACTACAGGCGCCGTCACCTCACCTGGCTAGTTTTTTGTATTTTTGTAGAGACGGGGTTTCGCCGTGTTAGCCAGGATGGTTTCGATCTCCTGACCTCGTGATCCGCCCGTCTCAGCCTCTCAAAGTGCTGGGATTACAGGCTTGAGCCACCGCGCCCGGCCAGCTTTTCCCTTTCTACTAGATCGGCCATTGCCTTCATCTTCAGGTAATGGGAGACTGACCCCACCTGGGTCTCGTTCCGTGTCCTGATGTATCTGTAGGCATGCTCTGTGGCCCCAGCAAGTCCCTTTGGCCCCTCCCTCTCCTATGCCCACCTTTATTTACATCTCAGGCCCCTTGACTTGGCCCAGTGGTGACCAAGGTGAAATTTCTGCTCACCTAAGACTTAGCTCTAGGCAGGTACCTCTGGCACAGCCTCCTTCTTCTGGGAGCTGGCAGGGCTGTGTGATCCTAGGGCGCCCTCTCATGGTTGAAGATGCTCACAAGCCTCATCTATATTTTTTCCCTTTTGCTCTTCCAAATTAACCTTTTCCTGGGGTCATTTATTCTGGACTCTGTGGGTGCCTCTGTTCCCAGAGGCAGAGTCAGGCAGTTGGTCACAAACAAACACAAACACTCATGGAGTGCCTCCTGCATTTGTGCATACTTACATGCTAGTAGTCACTCTGCTGGCACTGGGGATACAAAAGTGAATATTGGGCCCAGAGAGATTTTGATCCAATCACCTCGGTTCACAGATGGAGAAGCTTCAGCCTTCAGAAGCAGAGAGATGTGCCAAGCTCATTTGGTTGTGTGGGCTTGACACAAAACTCAGGTGTCCCGACTATCACAGGAAATCAAGTCAGTTTCCATCTCACTGATGAAACCCCTGGATGTCGGCCGGGCGCGGTGGCTCATGCCTGTAGTCCCAGCACTTGGGAGGCCAAGGCGGGCGAATCATGAGGTCAGGAGATCGAGACCATCCTGGCTAACACGGTGAAACCCTGTCTCTACTAAAAAAATACAAAAAATTAGCCGGGTGTGGTGGCGGCCACCTGTAGTCCCAGCTACTCCTGAGGCTGAGGCAGGAGAATGGCGTGAACCTGGGAGGTGGAGCTTGCAGTGAGCCAAGATCGCGCCACTGCACTCCAGCCTGGGCAACAGAGACTCCATCTAAAAAAAAAAACAAAACCCTGGATATCATAGTAACAAAGCTTAGACCTCACTATTGATATTTTCAGGAATTGCATTCCTAATTTCTCATGTCTGGGAGATTTTAGCTATTGGAATGGGTAAAATCCAGGGGATAGACCCCCCTGGAAACTCAAATTTGGGCTGTTCTCTGTCAGTGTGCTGTTCTTAGGGGTCACTCCGTTGTCAGCACTGCCAGGCATTGTCTTGTCTGCAAACCTTGCTCGTGCCTGCACAGACTGGACATTCTTTCAGGGCATAGGTCATGCCATTGTCACTCACCAGCACAGTCCAGGGCCTTTGGTGATACCTAACACGTGACTGAGAAAGGCTACTTCACTTTTTTTTTTTTTTGAGACAGGGTCTTACTCTGTCACCCAGGCTGGAGTGCAGCAGCACAGTCAGCTCACTGCAGCCTCCATCCTGGGCTCAGGTGATCTCCTGCCTCAGTCTCCCAAGTAGCTGGGACTACAGGTGTGCACCACCACGCCTGGCTAAATTTTTTTCCTTTTTTTCTTGAGACGGAGTTTTGCTTTTGTTGCTCAGGCTGGAGTTCAATGGTGCTATCTCGGCTCAATGCAACCTCCGCCTCTCGGGTTCAAGTGATTCTCCTGCCTCAGCCTCCCGAATAGCTGGGATCACAGGCACCTGCCATTACACCTGGCTGATTTTTGTATTTTTAGTAGAGATAGGGTTTCTCCATGTTGGTCAGGCTGGTCTTAAACTCCCGATCTCAGATGATCCTCCCGCTTCGGCCTCCCAAAGTGCTGGGATTACAGGCTTGAACCACCATGCCCGGCCACACCTGTCTAATATTTTAAAACATTTTTTGTAGAGACAAGGTCTCGCTATGGTGCCCAGGCTGGTCTCAAACTCCTGGGCTCAAGTGATCTGCCTCCCTCATCCTCCCACAGTGCTGGGATTACAGGCAGGCAGTGACCTTCCTGTCCCTGCCAGTCTTTGAGTATATGCTGGCGATGCTTAGTGGTGGTACTCGGGAAGCAATTCAAGCACTAGATGCCTGGTGGACCCCTGTCCTGATACATATATATAATATTATCTATAATGTATATAATATATAATATATAAGTAGCTGGGATTATAAGTGTATATCACCATGCCTGACTGATTTTTGTATCAGTAGAGTCGGGGTTTCACCATGTCGGCCAGGCTGGTCTTGAACTCCTGACCTCAGGTGATCCCCCCAAACTCGGCTTCCCAAAGTGCTGGGATTACAGGCATGAGCCACTGCGCTGGGCGCTGTCCTGATATTTTTTGACCCTGCTCTCCATCATAAAGTGCTGGACTTAGTCAAGAGTTGGAAACTTGAACTCTGCAGGAAGTGAGGAGTCTGAGGGAAGCATGCTGGGTGACTGGGTGAAAGGAGAAGGGGGCAGTGGCTGCCCCTCAGCCCTGGCCAGCTGCTGCTCAGCAAGGTGGGAACCCCATGTGGCTTCATGTTTTGATTTTTCAGCAGAAACTGGACATTCAGATTTTAATGTGAAAAGTCCTGATTTTGGATGCTGGTAACTAACCAAATCATATAAAGCCATTTGGTGGGCTATGCTACCACCCATGTGCTTGTTACTTTGCAACTTCAGGTCAAAGATTCCTAGTTTTCACTCTGTGCAGTAACTCTAGGAACAAAAACTGCCAAGGGCACAGTTACACCCAACCCATAGGTATGACCCCTTCCTTCTCCCTCTTTTGTTTTCTTCTTTATTTGGTGGGCTGGGGGTCAGAGTCTTGCTCTGTCGCCCAGGCTGGAGTGCAGTGGTGCGACCTCGGCTCACTGCAAGCTCCGCCTCCTGGGTTTACGCCATTCTTGTGCCTCAGCCTTCCGAGTAGCTGGGACCACTAGCACCCGCCACCACGCCCGGCTAATTTTTTTGTATTTTCAGTAGAGACGGGGTTTCACCGTGTTAGCCAGGATGGTCTCGATCCCCTGACCTCGTGGTCTGCCCACCTCGGCCTCCCAAAGTGCTGGGATTACAGGCGTGAGCCACCTGCGCTTGGCCGTTTCCTTCTTTTTATTTTTACGCCATCGAAGAGCTGGGCTACCTGAGCACCTTGCCCTTACCCACATCCATCCCATCTCCCCTGAGGAAGAACCAGCGCTGGGCTTCCTTAGAACGCTGTATCTGCAATGCTTCCAGAGGCCACCAGAGGGCAGGGTGGAATGCTGAAAACTATCGGTTTGGGCTAGTGAGGGGGTGGGGGTTGTGATCTCAGTCTGGCATCCAGGTTTGAGGGTTTAGGAAGGCATCTAGGGTTGCTCCCTGAGGGTGCAGTGTGGCTCACCATTCCCAGACACACCTCCCAGTGGATGCCTATCACCTCGTTTCTGGACCATAGGAGCAACTTACTTTCTTAAAAAAAAAAAAGAAAAAAAAGCCACCCAGGCTGGAGTGCAATAGCACTAGCCACCACCACCAGCTAATTAAAATAAAATTTTGTAGAGATGGGGGTCTCACTTTGTTGCCCAGGCTGGTCCCAAACTCCTGGGTTCGAGCAATCCTACTGCCCTCAGCCTTTGAAAGTACTGGATTAGAGGCATGAGCCACTGTGCCTGGCCCATAGGAGTAATTTTCTATCGGTACTTTCTGTCCTTAGCTGTTTTCCCCTAACACACACTGTCCCTCATGCCCCCCAACCACCCAGAAGTCACTGATATCAGCTTGGTCTGCCCCAGACCCACTCGCTACAAACCTTGTCAAGAGCCTTCAGTAGCTCCTTGTTACATGAAGCTGGACCATCCAGTTTCTCAGAAGTGGAGCATCAAGATGCTGATCCCAGTTAGGTGAGTGGGAGTGAGCTGGAGAGGCTCTTATTTCCTTCATCTCAGTGTAATTGTAAGGGCAGGCCTTGCTGTTTCAACTTCATACATGAAGAGATGAAGCACGCGGAGAAAAGTGTCTGCCATCAAACTGAACTCAAGTATTTTCTGAGTGTCCGTGCTTCATTGTGTAGGGGATACAAAAAAACCTCCCACGTTTAAGAGATTCTCCTCAGGCAGGGCGCGGTGGCTCAAGCCTGTAATCCCAGCACTTTGGGAGGCCGAGACGGGCGGATCACGAGGTCAGGAGATCGAGACCATCCTGGCTAACACGGTGAAACCCCGTCTCTACTAAAAAATACAAAAACCTAGCCGGGCGAGGTGGCGGGCGTCTGTAGTCCCAGCTACTCGGGAGGCTGAGGCAGGAGAATGGCGTGAACCCGGGAGGCGGAGCTTGCAGTGAGCTGAGATCCGGCCACTGCACTCCAGTCTGGGTGACAAAGCGAGACTCTGTCTCAACAAAAAAAAAAAAAAAAAAAGAGATTCTCCTCAGCCTCTCTTGTAGCTGGGATTACAGGCATACAACTCCATGTCCAGCTAATTTTTGTATTTTTATTTTTATTTTATTTATTTGTTTTTTGAGGTGGAGTTTTTGCTCTGTCACCTGGGCTGGAGTGCAGTGGCACAATCTTGGCTCACTGCAAGCTCCACCTCCCGGGTTCAAGCAATTCTCCTGCCTCAACCTCCTGAGTAGCTGGGATTACAGGTGTGCACTACCATGCCCCACTAATTTTTGTATTTTTAGTAGAGATGGGGTTTTGCCATGTTGGCCAGGTTGGTCTCAAACTCCTGACCTCAGGTGATCCACCTGCCTCAGCCTCCCGAAGTGCTGGGATTACAGGTGTGAGCTACTGGGCCAAAGCCAAATTTTTAAATTTTATTATTATTTTAAAAATTTATTTATTGAGACAGAATCTTGCCAGGCTGGAGTGTAGTGGCACGACTTCAGCTCACTGCAACCTCTGCTTCCCGGGTTTAAACAATTCTTGTGCCTCAGTCTTCCCAGTAGCTGGGATTACAGGTGCACACCACCATGCCTGGCTAATTTTTTTTTTTTTTTTTAAGATGGAGTTTTACTCTTGTTGGCCAGGCTGGAGTGCAGTGGTGCAATCTCGGCTCACTGCAACCTTCACCTCCTGGGTTCAAGCAATTCTCTGCCTCAGCCTCCCAAGTAGCTGAGATTACAGACATGTGCCACCACGCCTGGCTAATTTTGTATTTTTAGTAGAGACAGGGCTTCACCATGTTGGTCAGGCTGGTCTCGAACTCCTGACCTTAGGTGATCCACCCCCATCGGCCTCCCAAAGTGCTGGGATTACAGGCATGAGCCACCTCGCCCAGACTTAAGTTTTGTATTTTTAGTAGAGATGGGGTTTCACCATGTTGACCAGACTGGTTTTGAACTCTGGGTCTCAAGTGATCCTCTCTCCTTGGCCTCCCAAAGTGTTGGGATTACAGGTGTGAGCCACTGTGCCTGGCTACAAAAAGAATTTTCTAAGGGTAGGTAGGGTTATGTTTAAGGGAATCAATTTCCAAAAAGTCTTTTTTTTTTCTTTTTCTTTTCTTTCCTTTTTGTTTTTTAGAGACGGAGTCTCGCTCTGTCGCCCAGGCTGGAGTGCAGTGGCACAATCTCAGCTCACTGCAAGCTCCGCCTCCTGGGTTCACGCCATTCTCCTGCCTCAACCTCCTGAGTAGCTGGGACTACAGGCGCCCGCCACCACGCCAGGCTAATTTTTTGTATTTTTAGTAGAGACGGGGTTTCACCGTGTTAGCCAGAATGGTCTTGATCTCCTGACGTTGTGATCCTCCCGCCTCAGCCTCCCAAAGTACTGGGATTACAGGCGTGAGCCACTGCACCGGGCTTTTTTTTTTTTTTGGCAGGGTCTCACTCTGTCACCCAGGCTGGAGTACAGTGGCTCGATTTTGGTTCACTGCAGCCTTGACTTCCCCGGCTCAGGCACTTCTCCCACCTCAGCCTTCCAAGTAGCTGGGACCATAGGCACGTGCCATCACACCTGACTAATTTTGTTTATTTTTTGTAGAGGCAGGGTCTCACTATGTTGCCCAGGCTGGTCTCAAACTCCTGGACTACCAAGGCTGATGTGACTTGTTTTGGCCAGTGAACTATGAGCAAAAATGTCTCTTCTGGGTAGAAGCATTTAAGAGCCAGTGTATGATTCTCCTTCTTACCTTCTCTCTGCCATGGTGACTGACATTTTAGCTGATAGAGTCTGGATCCCTGAGTGATGATGGCATGGATCAGAACCCCAACCAGCTTGTGATGGACATAGAGTTTTGGTGGGGAAGATGAAGAGGAACCTTTGTTGGTTTAAGCAACATAGATTTTTATGTTGGTTGTTATTACAGCATAATTTAGTGGATATGCTACAGAGGACAAATATGTCTCACCCATCCTAAATGTTTTTTTATTTGAGACAGAGTCTTGCTCTGTCACCCAGGCTGGAGTGCAATGACGCGATCTTGGCTCACTGCAACCTCTGCCTCCCAGGTTCAAGCGATTCTCCTGCCTCAGCCTCCTGAGTAGCTACAATTACAGGCGTGTGCCACCATGCCTGGCTAATTTTTGCATTTTTAGTAGAGATGGAGTTCCGACATGTTGGCCAGGCTGGTCTTGAACTCCGGACCTCAGGTGATCCACCCACCTTGGCCTCCCAAAGTGCTGGGATTACAGGCTTTTTTTTGTTTTGTTTTGTTTTTTGAGACAAGGTCTCACCCTATTGCCCAGACTGGAGTGCAGTGGTGAGATCACGGCTCACTGAAGCCTCAGCCTCTCAGGCTCAAGTGATCCTCCCACCTGAACCACCTGAATAGCTGGGATTACAGGCATGTGCCATCACATCTGCCTAATTTTTGTATTTGTATTTTTATTTATTTGTTTATTTTTTTGAGAGAGTCACGCTCTGTCACCCAGGCTGAAGTGCAGTGGCACGATCTCGGCTCACTGCAACCCCTGCTTCCTGGGTTCCAGCGATTCTCCTGCCTCAGTCTCCCGAGTAGTTGGGATTACAGGTGCACGCCACCACACCTGGCTAATTTTTTTTTTTTTTTTTGAGACGGAGTCTCGCTCTGTTGCCCAGGCTGGAGTGCGGTGGCTTGATCTTGGCTCACGGCAACCTCTGCCTCCCGGGTTCAAGTGATTCTCCTGCCTTGTCCTCCTGAGTAGCTGGGACTACAGGCGCATGCCACCATGCCCAGATAATTTTTGTATTTTCAGTAGAGATGGGGTTTCACCATGTTGGTCAGGCTGTTCTCGAACTCCTGACCTTGTGATCCACCCACCTTGGTTTCCCAAAGTGCTGGGATTACAGGCGTGAACCACTGCGCCCGGCCTAATTTTTTGTATTTTTATAGAGATGGGGTTTCGCCATGTTGGCCAGGCTGGTCTTGGACCCATTGCCTCAAGTGATCCTCCTGCCTCAGCCTCCCAAAGTGCTGGGATTACAGGCATGAGCCATCGCATCTGGCTAATTTTTGTATTTTTAGTAGAGATGGGGTTTTGCTATGTTGCCCCAGTTGGTCTCAAACTCCTGGGCTTAAGTGATACACCTACCTCAGGCTCCCAAAGTGCTAGGATTATAGGCATGAGCCATCATGCCTGGACCTTCATCCTAGATCTTAGGATATCTAGTAAGTTGTTGATCTGGTATTTGGTTTGTTGGGAGATCTGGTATTTGGTATGTTGGAGATCTGGTGTTTGGTATGTTGGTGATCTGGTTTTGGTATGTTGGAGATCTGGTATTTGGTATGTTGGTGATCTGGTTTTGGTATGTTGGTCTGCTATTTGGTATGTTGGGAGATCTGGTATGTGGTATGTTGTTGATCTGGCATTTGGTATGTTGGTGATCTGGTTTTGGCATGTTGGAGATCTGATATTTGGTATGTTGGGAGATCTGGTATTTGGTATGTTGGGAGATCTGATATTTGGTATATTGTCTTGATGTGTAAAAATCTCTGGGGCTTGAAACAAAGAAACAATTTGAAATATTGATTTCAATATTGAGAAAGTGAATGACTCAAATGACGGTATTATAGATGCTTCCTACAAACTAAAGCTTTCCCAATGTTTTGCTTTCAAATGGAAGGAGCTGAAACACATTTTGTTGTCATCTGCTTGATGATTAGGTGGTACTGAGTGAATTTGCTACAACTTCTTCCTTTCCCAGGTACTTATGTGAATAAGATACCTCAGCATTACCATGTATAAGACTGAAACATTGAACCAGGTGCGGTGGCTCAAGCCTATAATCCCAGCACTTTGGAAGGCCGAGGCCGGTGGATCACTAAGTCAGGAGATCGAGACCATTGTGGCTAATACGGCAAAACCCCATCTCTACTAAAAATACAAAAAATTAGTCGGACGTGGTGGTGGGCACCTGTAGTCCAGCTACTCAGGAGGCTGAGGCAGGAGAATGGCGTGAACCTGGGAGGCGGAGCTTGCAGTGAGCCGAGATCGCGCCACTGCACTGCAGCCTGGGCGACAGAGTGAGACTCTGTCTCAAAACAAAAACAAAAACAAAAACAAAACAAAAAAAAAACCAGATTGAAACGTTGAAATAAAATTGAAGCTAGCCAGGTGCGGCAGTGTGCACCTGTAGTCCCAGCTACTCAGATGACGGAGGCAGGAGGATCACTTGAGCCTAGAAGTTCAAGGCTGCAGTGAACTATGATCATGCCTGTGAACAGCTACTGCACTCCAGGCTGTGCAACATAGCCAGACTCTGTCTCTCAAAAAACAAAAAAAGACAACAACAACGAAAAAACAGACTAAGCATGATGACTCACACCTGTAATCCTAGCACTTCGAGAGGCCAAGGCTTGAGCCCGGGAGACCAGCCTGGGCAACAAAGTGAGTCCCCTCGCTCTGCAAAAAATTAGCTGAGCATGGTCATGCACACCTGTATTCCTGTCTACATAGGAGGCTGAGGCAGGAGAGTGCCTGAGCCCAAGAGGTTGAGGCTGCAGTGAACCATGTTTGCACCACTGCCCTCCAGCCTAGGCAACAGAGCAAGACTCTGTCTCAGCAAAACAACCAACCAGCCAACAAAAACATTGATGCTTATCACTGTCTCACTCTAGCATGAGAACATCTATCTCAATATAAGTTGTATTTCCTATACAATTTTATGTCTTATATTTAAGAATTCTTGGCCAGGTGAGGTTGCTCACGCCTGTAATCCTAGCTAGCACTTTGGGAGGCCAAGGCGGGCGGATCACCTGAGGTCAGGAGTTCGAGACTAGCTTGACCAACATGGAAAAACCCCATCTCTACTAAAAATACAAAAAGTGGCTGGGCGCGGTGGCTCTCGCCTGTGATCCCAGCACTTTGGGAGGCTGAGGCGGGCGGATCACGAGGTCAGGAGATTGAGACCATCCTGGCTAACATGGTGAAACCCCGTCTCTACTAAAAATACAAAAAAATTAGCTGGGCGTAGTGGTGGGCACCTGTAGTCCCAGCTACTTGGGAGGCTGAGGCAGGAGAATGGCGTGAACCCAGGAGGCAGAGCTTGCAGTGAGACGAGATTGCACCACTGCATTTCAGCCTGGGAGACAGGACAAGACTCCATCTCAAAAAAAAAAAATACAAAAAGTAAGCCAGGTGTGGTGGTCATGCCTGTAATCCCAACTACTCAGGAGCCTGAGGCAGGCAAATCTGGGAGGCGGAGGTTGCAGTGAGCTGATATCATTGCACTCCATCCTGGGCAACAAAAGGGAAACTCCATCTCGGGGCAGTGGGGGGATGGGGAGGGGGGAGTGCTGGGCGCCGTGACTCACACCTATTAAGTCCAGTACTTTGGGAGGCTGAGGTGGGTGGATCACCTGAGGTCAGATGTTCGAGACCTGCCCGGCCAACATGTGAAACCCTGTCTCTGCTCAAAATACAAAAATTAGCTGGGCATGGTGGCAGGCGCCTGTAATCGCAGCTACTCGGGAGGCTGAGGCAGGAGAATCATCTGAACCCAGGAGGCAGGGATTGCTGTAAGCTGAGATCGCGCCATTGCACTCCAGCCTGGGCTGGGCAATAGAGCAAGACTCCATCTCAAAAAAAAAAAAAAAAGAATAAAGTACATATTACATTAGGAAAGCATTATGTGCGAGAAGTAAAAAGAAAATACAAGTTTAAGGAGAAAAAGGAGTGATGTAAAATTTCCTATGCTAAAGAACTGCTTTCCTTTTCTTTTTCTTTATTTTTTTTATTTTTTATTTTTTTATTTTTATTTTTATTTTTTTTTGAGACGGAGTCTTGCTCTGTGCCCCAGGCTGGAGTGCAGTGGCGTGATCTCGGCTCACTGCAAGCTCCGCCCCCCCGGGTTCACGCCATTCTCCTGCCTCAGCCTCCCGAGTAGCTGGGACTACAGGCGCCCGCCACCTCGCCCAGCTAATTTTCTTGTATTTTTAGTAGAGACGGGGTTTCACCGTGTTAGCCAGGATGGTCTCAATCTCCTGACCTCGTGATCCGCCCGTCTCGGCCTCCCAAAGTGCTGGGATTACAGGCTTGAGCCACCGCGCCCGGCTATTTTTTTTATTATTATTATTTTTTTGAGACGGAGTCTCACTCTGTCACCCAGGCTGGAGTGCAGTGGCACGATCTCCACTCATTGCAAGCTTTGCCTCCTAGGTTCATGCCCTCTCCTGCCTCAGCCTCCCGTGTAGCTGGGACTACAGGTGCCCACCACCGCGCCTGGCTAATTTTTTTATTTTTAGTAGAGACGGGTTTTCACCATGTTAGCCAGAATGGTCTCAATCTCCTGACCTCAAGATCCGCCCGTCTCGGCCTCCCAAAGTGCTGAGATTACAGGCGTGAGCCACCGCGCCTGGCCTTCTTTCTTTTTTTTTTTTTGAGAGGGAGTCTCACACTGTCGCCCAGGCTGGAGTGCAGTGGCACGATCTTGGCTCACTGCAACCTCCGCCACCTGGGTTCAAGCAATTCTCCTACCTTAGCCTCCCGAGCAGCTGGGATTACATGCACGAACCACCATGCCCGGCTATTTTTTGTATTTTTAGTAGAGACAGGGTTTCACCATGTTGGCCAGGCTGTTCTCAAACTCCTGACCTCAAGTGATCCGCCCGCCTCTGCCTCCCAAAGTGCTGGGATTACAGGTGTGAGCCACTGCACTTAGCCTCTTTTTCTTTTCTTTCTTTTTTTTTTTTTTGAGACAGAATCTTACTCTGTCACCCAGGCTGGAGTGCACTGGGGTGATCTCAACTCACTGCAACCTCTGCCTCCTGGGTTTAAGCGCTTCTAATGCTTCAGCCTCCCGAGTTGTTGGGATTACAGGTACGCATCACTGTGCCCAGCTAATTTTTGTACTTTTAGTAGAGATGGGGTTTTGCTTTGTTGGCCAGGCTGGACTTGAACTCCTGGCCTCAAGCAATCTGCCCGCCACCTCGGCCTCCCAAAGTGCTGGGATTACAGGCGTGAGCCACTGCATCCAGTTTTAGTATTTCTTTTTTCTTTTTTTTTTCTGTTTTTTTGAGACGGAGTCTCGCTCAGTCGCCCAGGCTGGAGTGCAGTGGCCGGATCTCAGCTCACTGCAAGCTCCGCCTCCCGGGTTTACGCCATTCTCCTGCCTCAGCCTCCGGAGTAGTTGGGACTACAGGAGCCCGCCACCTCGTCCGGCTAGTTTTTTTGTATTTTTTAGGAGAGACGGGGTTTCACTGGGTTAGCCAGGATGGTCTCGATCTCCTGACTTCGTGATCCGCCCGTCTCGGCCTCCCAAAGTGCTGGGATTACAGGCTTGAGCCACCGCGCCCGGCCCAGTTTTAGTATTTCTAATAGAAAAAAATAGTTGCAAAGAAATCACATCCTTTGGAACTATCTTTATATTTTTGTGTGGAGACAGGGTCTCAGTCTACTCAGGCTGGAATGCAGTGGTATGATCATTCCTCACTGTAATTTGAATACTTGGCCTCAAGCAATCCTCCTACCATAGCCTCCCAAAGTTCTGGGATTACAGATATGTCCCACTGTGCCCAGCCTTTTGCAACTATTTAAACATGGTTAAACTTTTTTTAAATCAAATTTTAAAATTTCCTTTTTTTTTTTTTTTTTGAGACAGAGTGTTGCTCTTGTCTCCCAGGCTGGAGTGCAATGGTGTGACCTCGGCTTACTGCAACCTCCACCCCCCAGGTTCAAGCGATTCTTCTGCCTCACCCTCCTGAGTAGCTGGGATTACAGGCAACCGCCACCATGCCCAGCTAATTTTTGTATTTTTAGTAGAGACAGGGTTTCGCCGTGTTGTCCAGGCTCATCTTGAACTCCTGACCTCAGGTAATTCACCCACCTTGGCCTCCCGAAGTGTTGGGATTACAGGTGTGAACCACCACGCCCGGCCTAAAAATTTCACTTTTAAAACAAGCTTTATTGAAGGGGTACATAATTTAAAAAAATGTTGAGGGTATGCATGAGCTAAATTATTGAAAGACTACAGTCTTGAGAGATGAGCTAGAGGTTGCTTGGCAAAGGAGGAGGAGAAAGATTCTTTGTTGGAGAAAGAGAGGGTTCTGCGAGTGGACTTGTTCACGGAAGGGAGTAATCTGAGATAAGCTGGAAATGTATCCATCCTGGGCAACAGAGGGATACCCTATCTCTACAAAAAATACAAAAAGTAGCTGGGCATGGTGGCATGTACCTGTAGTCCCAGCTACTTGGGAGGCTAAGGCAGGGGCTATCGCCTGAGCCCAGGAGGTGGAGGTTGCAGTGAGCTGAGATCACGCTATTGCATTCCAGCCTGGGCACTGGAGTGAGACCATATCTTAAAAAAAAAAAAAAAAAGCTGGAAATGTAAGTTGCGGTCAGACTAACAGGAAGTAGGCTGAGGCATTTCTGTTTATTATTAATTTTAATTATGTAAGTTATGCATGATTACAATCTCCTTGTAAAAAACCGAAGCTTTATGAATAGCCTAGGACTGTCACTTCCATTTCTGGTCTCCAGAGGTGACCTTGGTTTTCAGTTGGTGTAAGTTCATCTGGCACATGCCACAGGTCTCTACGTGGCAGAATGTCCAAGCTAAGGAGTTTTAGCTTCGTTACAGGGTCATTGGCAACCGGGGGCTGGAGTAGAGCTGGGAATTTCTACAGGACTTACTACTCCTTTGTGTTTTGCACCTGGGGTTTGCTTGCTTGGATAATAAGACTTGTGATTTGGGAGTGAGGGAAGGAGTTGGGGGTAATCTTGGTGCAAGGCCTGTGACACTGTATTGTCAGCAGCTGTCATTAAGCACTGTGCCACTGGAAGGTAGAAGGTAGGGTGCAGAAAAGCAGATGGGAGGACATGAAATCCCATCTTTATTTGCTTATGAATAGGCCTGCCTGGGTAGAAATGTGCTCTTTACAAACAGGTGGCCCTCTTAGTTTCTTTTGTGTCCCCACTTTTTTTTTTTTTTTTTTTAAAACACCGTGTTACTCTGTTGCCTAGGCCTGGAGTGCAGTGGTGCAATCTTGGCTCACTACAACCTCCAACTCCTGGGCTCAAGCGATCCTCCCACCTCAGCCTCCCGAGTAGCTGAGACCACATGTGCACGCCACCACATGCGGCTAATTTTTTGTATTTTTAGTAGAGATGGGGTTTCTCCATGTTGCCCAGTTTGGTCTTGAACGCCTGGGCTCAAGTGATCCACCTGCCTCGGCCTCCCGAAGTGCTGGGATTACAGGCGTGAGCCACCACACCTGGCCATGTCCCCACTTTTGAATGAGATGAGGGTACAGAAAACTGTAATAACCATTCAAGTGTGATGAGCAACAGCAACTGATACTCGGCCTCAGTGCTGGAGACAATGCAGAGTGGTGTGGACGGTGGCAAAATGGACGGCCCAAGGTCTTTCTAAAGGGTGGTCATTATTCAGCCCCATCAACTGTGGTCCTGGGGCCATATGCATCAATGTTAGTCGCATCATCTGATTTTTCAAGAGACTGTAGAAATTGGGATTTTTTTTTTTTTTTTTTTTTGAGATGGATTCTCACTCTGTCACCCAGGCTGGAGTGCAGTGGTGCGATCTCAGCTCACAGTAAACTCTGCCCCCCCGGGTTCAAGCAATTCTCCTGCCTCAGCCTCCCAAGTAGCTGGGACTGCAGGCATGGGTCACCACACCCGGCTAATTCTTGTATTTTTAGTAGAGGCAGGGTTTTGTCATGTTGGCCAGGCTGGTCTCGAACTCCTGACCTCAGGTGATCCACCTGCCTCAGCCTACCAAAGTGCTAGGATTACAGGCGTAAGGCACCTCACCCAGCCTTGGCTCAAACATTTCTTAAATGCTGTGTTGGCCAAATAAGCCATGTGCCTGCGGGCTGCATTTGGCTTCTGGACTGTTAGTTTGTGTTCTCTGTTTCAGAGTTTCTTGTCTTTGTATATCATCCCCAGCGTGCCACTGGCTCTATGATCTACATGACTGTGGAGGATCCTGGCCTTCTTAGGTAGATGCTGTGAGAATGGTTGACTTCACTCCCCATGTCTAGTTTGCACCCATATTCTGATATCCAGCTAGTAATAGAGCTCTGCCAAGAAGCTGGGGGCCTAGCAGAAGGTTCCAGAAGCATCCCAGGGAAGTCAGCCAATCTAGATTCATTAGACGCCAAGACCCCTCCAGGGAGTTGGTCCTGAGGCCTTCAGAGTCTTTCTCTCAGGCATCAGGGCGGGTTCTTGTGCCTCTCCCAGGACAGAGCCCAGTGGGAACACAGGCTGGTGACTATTTCTCAAAGGGCTTTGTCCTGTGACTGAAGCCAAGCCAGGGAGTCAGACACATGAAAACACACACACACACACACACACACACACACACACACACACACCATCCCCCACACTTCCCAGACCTTTTCCCACACAGTCCCAGGACGGCCAGAAGGGCAGCTGGTCGTGGGAATGAACCGCAGCCTCCTCCCCCAGTGGCAGCTCCACCCTGCTCCATCTACTCCTGGCCGTGCCGTCCCACCCCCAACCCCCTTATTACTTCCAGAGAAGGAAGTAGCAGAACAATGTGGCACATCAGAGAATGGGCACAGAGCCCAGAGCCCCGTGCCCAGGATGGGTCCTCAGCAGGCTGTGGGCTCTGACCCCTGGCTGCCCTGCTCCCACTCAGGCGGCTTCCCCAAGGTGACTTCCTAGGCCTTCTCTCCACCCTTGGAAGCTCGGCCTGGCAGCCACTCTTCTGCCTTTCCGAGGTTGGCCTCTTCCCCGTTGTGTGGTGGCTAGCGTGTGACCTATTTCCTTCCGTCCTTCCTTACCCACACTCCCACACTCCCACACTCCATTTGGGTAGAGTTCCCAGTCTGAAGGGCTGAAGCCAGGCTTTGATGGAGATTTTGGCCAGCGGGAGCAGGTGGGAAGAAAGCATGATTTTTTTCTAAAGTTTTTCTCCAGAGGTCAGGCAAGGCAAGTTGTGAGAACAGAGAGGGGGTTGGCGCAAGGGCGCCAGGGCCCCGAGGTCTCATTCTCGCTTCTGGATGGGGCCGTCTCTGCCTTGGCAGACAAGTGGAAGTGCTCACAGGCCAGAGGAACAGAAAAAAAAAAATCACTAGTCATGCCCAGCTTCCTGGAGCTGGGAAGTTGGTGGGAACCACTACTTTTGTTTTTCCTGTTGGTCTAAAATAATGTTTTGCCTGGGACCGGAACCCTACACCCCAGGCAGGACTACCCCTTGCTCACTCCCAACTCTAGTGCTTTCAACTGCTTCACCTTCCGCCAGGCGCTTCCTGCCCTGTGAGCCAAGGGGCAGGGTTCCTTGCAAGTATTTTGCTGCCTCTAGAAGCCAGTTCCTCCCCCTGCCCCCAACCACGATCCTGACTCAAGGGTTGGTAGCGGGATCCAAGCTAGACCCTATGAGGTGGCTCAAGTGACCACTTGGAAAAGTCTTTATCGTGGAAAAGAACCCTAAGAGTCTACTCCCAACCTCAAATTTTAGCCGAGAAACAGGTACAAAGAGCACGTGTGCCTTGCCAGGATCAGCAGGCAGGAAAAGGGGGAGAACCAGGACTCGCAGGTTTTCTGACTCTTTGGTGATGTCTTTTAGGAACACCGTGCAATGTTGAAAGGCAGCTTTGGGAGGGAGCAGAAGAAAAACGCCAGGCTCTTGACATCCTGATCTTGCTTGGGCCTCGGAGAACCTTTATTTTTAATCTCCTTTTTCACCTCGAAAAAGTGGCGTTTCAATTGTCTTTGTTCTCCGCAGAGAGCTAACACCCATTCATCTCAGCACCTCCTGCACTCGCGGGCTGAGCGGCCCACTTCTGCACTGATGCTGCCGTCTTCTCGTGCTTCTGCCTTGTTTCAGATACGTAAGTTACATCTCTCCAACTCTGCTGTAAGCTTTCATGCTTTACATTTCTTCACTGAATTTTACCAGACACAAAAGTATTCACTGAGCACCTAATGTGGCCCAGGCTTTTCACTTCTCACCCACATGGAGCTTTCAGTCCAACACGAGTGTCACACAGTGAACACAGAAGCAGCAGATGAATGCATTACAGATATGGCCATTGCCATGAGAGAATACACAGGGAACAGGGATGCTGCCAAAGGCTGTGTGAGGATGGGGAGCCAGCCCTGCCTCAGGAGGATCTGGGGAAGGGTGGTCCAGGTCAGGGGATAGTAAGAGGCTGGTCCTGTTTGAGGTCCTGAGAAGAAGCCAGGGTTGCTCCACCAAAGAGAAGAGCACAGGATGAGGCTGGAGGGGCAGGAGGGCTTAGATCCTCTACGACTTTTTGTTTTGTTTTGTTTTTAGAGACAGGGTCTCCCCCTGCTGCCCAGAGGTCTCACTCTGCTAGAGTACAGTGGTGCAGTCATACATAGCTCAATTGCAGCCTCAAATTCCTGGGCTTATGTGATCCTCCCACCTCAGCCTCCTAAGAGTAGCTGGGACTACAGGTGTGTACCACCATGCCTGGCTAATTATTAACTTTTTTTGTAAAGACAGGCTTTCCCTATGTTGCCCAGGCTGGTCTCAAACTCCTGGGCTCAAATGATCCTCCCACCTCAGCCTCTTGAATAGCTAGGACTACATGTATGCACCACAACACTTGGCCAGCTTTTTTTTTTTCTTTTTTTTCTTGAGACTGAGCCTCAGTCCGTTGCCCAGGCTGGAGTATAGTGGCGCGATTGCAGCTCACTGCAACCTCCCGGGTTCAAGAGAGTCTCCTGCCTCAGTCTTCTGAGTAGCTGGGACCACAGATGCGCACCACCACGCCTGGCTAATTTTTGTACTTTTAGGAGAGATGGAGGTCTCAAACTCCTGACCTCAAGTGATCCGCCCACCTCAGCCTCCCACAGTGCTGGGATTATAGGTGTGAGCCACTGTGGCTGGCCTAATTTTATTTTTTGTAGAAACAAAGTCTCACTATGTTGCCCAGGCTACTCTTGAACTCCTGGGCTGAAGTGATCCTCCTGCCTTGACCTCCCAAAGTGTTAGGATTACAGAAGTAAGCCTCTGGGCTCAGCTCACATTTTTGAATACATTTTATTACATTTACATGTATGGTTTTACCTACATGCAAACTTAGCACATTTTATATATATATTTTTTTTTTTTTTTTTTTTTTTTGAGTCTTGCTCTGTTACCCAGGCTGGAGTATAGTGGTGTTGATCTCAGCTCACTGCAACCTCCATCTTCCAGGGTCAAGTGATTTTCCCACCTCAGCCTCTCAAGTAGCTGGGACTACAGGTGCATGCCACCACGCCTGGCTAATTTTTGGTGGACTCAGTGTTTCACCATGTTGGCCAGGCTG
Source organism: Macaca fascicularis (assembly GCF_037993035.2). Classification (NCBI taxonomy): domain Eukaryota; kingdom Metazoa; phylum Chordata; class Mammalia; order Primates; family Cercopithecidae; genus Macaca; species Macaca fascicularis. The sequence goes on along the minus strand of NC_088381.1, from coordinate 41,292,195 downwards.
GTCTCAAACTCCTGGCCTCAAGTGATCTGCCCCCCTTGGCCTCCCAAAGTGCTGAGATTACAGGCGTGAGCCACTATGCCCCGCCAATAAAATGTTTAATTTAAAAAACTGAGAGGTCGGGCGCGGTGGCTCACGCCTGTAATCCTAGCACTTTGGGAGGCCAAGGCGGGCGGATCACAAGGTCAGGAGATCAAGACCATCCTGGCTAACACGGTGAAACCCCGTCTCTACTAAAAATACAAAAAATTAGCTGGGCATGGTGGCGGACGCTTGTAGTCCCAGCTACTCAGGAGGCTGAGGCAGGAGAATGGCGTGAACCCGGGAGGTGGAGCTTGCAGTGAGCCGAGACTGTGCCACCACAGTCCAGCCTGGGTGACAGAGCAAGACTCCATCTCAAAAAAAGCAAAAACCAAAAAAACCAAAAAACTGGCCAGGCGTAGTGGCTCACACCTGTAATCCCAGCACTTTGGGAGGCTGAGGCGGGCGGATCATGAGGTCAGAAGATTGAGACCATCCTGGCTAACACAGTGAAACCCTGTGTATACTAAAAATACAAAAAATTAGCTGGGCATGGTGGCAGGCACCTGTAGTCCCAGCTACTTGGGAGGCTGAGACAGGAGAATGGCGTGAACCTGGGAGGCGGAGCTTGTAGTGAGCCGAGATTGCACCACTGTACTCCAGCCTGGGCGACAGAGAGAGACTCCATCTCAAAAAAAAACACAAAAAACCCAAAACCTATATAGCCTGGCCATCGTGGCAAAACCCCATCTCTACTAAAAATACAAAAATTGGCAGGGCACAGTGGCTCACGCCTGTAATTCCAGTATTTTGGGAGGCTGAGGCGGGCGAATCACCTGAGGTTCAGAGTTGGAGACCAGCCTGGCCATCGTGGTAAAACCTGGTCTTTACTATTAATGCAAAAATTAGCTGGGAGTGATGGTGCATGCCTGTAATCACAGCTACTTGGGAGGCTGAGGCAGGATAATCGCTTGAACCTGGGGGGCAGAGGTTGCAGTGAGCCGAGATTGCGCCATTGCGCTCTAGCCTGGGCAACAAGAGCAAAACTGTCTCAAAAAAAAAAGGAGTTGGGCGTAGTGGCGTACACCTGTAATCCCAGCTACCCAGGAGGCTAAGGCACAAGAATTGCTTGAACCCGGGAGGCTTCAAGAATTGCAGTGAGCTGAGATGGTGCCACTGTACTCCAGCATGGGCAACACAGCAAGGCTCTGCCTGAAAAAAAAGAAGAAAAGGCCGGGCGCGGTGGCTCACGCCTGTAATACCAGCACTTTGGGAGGCTGAGGCGGGCAGATCACGAGGTCAGGAGATTGAGACCATTTCTACTAAAAATACAAAAAAAGTAGCCGGGCGTGGTGGTGGACACCTGTAGTCCTGAGGCAGGAGAATGGTGTGAACCTGGAAGGCGGAGCTTGCAGTGAGCCAAGATTGCGCCACTGCCCTCCAGCCTGGGTGACAGAGTGAGACTCCATTTCAAAAAGAAAAAGAAAAACGCTTTATTGAGGTAATTGTAGACTTACATGCAGTAAGAAATTATAGTGAGAGATCCCTTACACACTTTTCCCAGTTACCCCAGTGGTAACATTCTACAAAATTATGACACACTATCATAACCAGGATATCGACATTGATAACATCCACCAAACTTATTCAGATGTCCCCAGTTTTATTTGTGCTCGTGTGTGTGAGTGTGTGTGTATGTGCATGGGTGTGTAGTTCAGTATAATTTCATCACACATGTAGGTTCGTATATCCTCCACCGCTGAACGGTTCCAATACCACCAAGATCCCTCAGGGTTGCCCTTTGATATCCACACCTATTTCCCTCCTGACTCCTCCCAGCCCCCATTCCAAACTCCTGGCAACCTTCATTTTGAAAATGTTGTCATCTTTTTTTTGAGGGGACGGAATTTCGCTTTTGTTGCCCAGGCTGGAAGCAATGGAGCAATCTCAGTTCGCTGCAACCTCCGCCTCCCAGGTTCAAGAGATTCTTCTGCCTCAGCCTTCCGAGTAACTGGGGTTACAGGTGCCCGCCACCACAGTGACTAATTTTTTTTTGTATTTTTAGTAGCAATGGGGTTTTGGCATATTGGCCAGGCTGGTCTCGAACTCCTGGCCTCAGGTGATCTTCCTATCTTGGCCTTCCACAGTGCTGGGATTACAGGCGTGAGCTACCATGCCCGGACAAAAATTTTGTCATTTCAAAAACTGTTATATAAGGCCGGGTGCGGTGGCTCACACATGTAATCTCAGCACTTTGGGAGGCCGAGGCGGGCCAATCACCTGAGGCCAGGAGTTTGAGACCAGCCTGGCCAACATGGTGAAACCTCATCTCTCCTAAAAATAAAAAAATTAGCCAGGCATGGTGGTGCACACCTGTAATCCCAGCTACCCAGGAGGCTGAGGCAGGAGAATTGCTTGAACCCAGGAGGCGAAAGCTGCAGTGGACGAGATTGCGCCACTGCACTCCAACCTGGGTGATAGAGTGAGACCCTGTCTCAAAAAACAAAAAAAACAGGCCAGCGTGGTGACTCACGCTTGTAATCCCAGCACTTTGGGAGGCTGAGGCAGGCGGATCACAAGGTCAGGAGATCAAGACCATCCTGGCTAACATGGTAAAACCTGGTCTCTACTAAAAATACAAAAAATTAGCCGGGTGTGGTGGCAGGCGCCTGTAGTCCCAGCTACTCGGGAGGGAGGCTGAGGCAGGAGAATGGCATGAACCTGGAAGGCGGAGCTTGCAGTGAGCCAAGATTGCACTACTGCTCTCCAGCCTGGGCTACAGAGCGAGACTCTGTCTCAAAAAAACAAACCAAAAAAAAAAACCAACACCAAAACTATTGTATAAATAGAATCATACAGTATGTAACCTTTTTAAAATCAGGGCCAGGCTCGTTGGCTCGTGTTTGTAATCCCAGCACTTTGGGAGGCTGAGGCAGGAGGATTGCTTGATTCTGGGAGTTTGAAACCAGCCTGGGCAACATAGTGAGATCCTATCTCTACAAAAAATTTAAAAATTAGCCTCATGTGGTGGTGCACACTTACAGTCCCAGCTACTTGGGAGGCTGAAGTGGGAGGATCACTTGAGATTGGAAGTTCAAGGCGAGGATTCAGTGAACTGTGATCATGCCACTGCATGCCAGTCTGGGTGATAGAGTGAGACAATGTCTCAAAACAACAACAACAAATAACCAGCATAATTCCTTGGAGAGTCATCCAAGTTGCTGTGTGTTGATAGTTCATTCCTGTTTGTTGCTGAGCAATATTCCATGGTGTGGATGCACCATGGTTTCTTTAACCATTCACCTACTGAAGGATACCTGAGCTAATTTTAAGTTTTTGCTATTATTATGGGTAAAGCTGCTATGAACATATGTGTACCGGTTTTTGTGTGAACATAAGTCTTCATTTCTCTGGGATAAATGCCCAGGCATGCAATTTCTGGGTCATGTGGTAGCTGCACGTTTAGTTTTCGAAGAAAATGCCAAACTGTTTTCCAGAGTGACTGTGTTACTATTTTTTTTTTTTTTTGAGACGGAGTCTCACTCTGTTGCCCAGGCTGGAATGCAGTGGAGTGATCTTGGCTCACTGCAACCTCCACCTCCTGGGTTCAAGCGATTCTCTTGCCTCAGCCTCCTGAGTAGCTGGGACTACAGGTGTGTGCCACCACGCCTGGCTAATTTTTGTATTTTTAGTAGAGACGGGGTTTCACCATATTGGTCAGGCTTGTCTTGAACTCCTGACCTTGTGATCTGCCCGCGTGGCCTCCCAAAGTGCTGGGATTACAGGCGTGAGCCACTGCACCCAGCCTGTGTTACTATTTTTTAAAGACTAGAGAGCATGTTTGTGTGCTGAAGGGGAAGATTTAGATTTTAAGAACCAGGTCCTTGAAGATGGGAGAGAGGAAGTTTCTATAGGTTTTGCAGAGGGATTGGCTAGTTTTTTTTTTTTTTTTGAGGCGGAGTCTCGCTCTGTCACCCAGGCTGGAGTGCAGTGGCGCGATCTCGGCTCACTGCAAGCTCCGCCTCCCGGGTTCCCGCCATTCTCCTGCCTCAGCCTCCCGAGTAGCTGGGACTACAGGCGCCGCCACCACGCCCGGCTAATTTTTTTTGTATTTTTAGTGGAGACGGGGTTTCATTGTGTTAGCCAGGATGGTCTCGATCTCCTGACCTCGTGATCCGCCCGTCTCGGCCTCCCAAAGTGCTGGGATTACAGACTTGAGCCACCGCGCCCGGCCTAGTTTTTTTTTTTTTTTTTGCTTTTTTTTTTTTTTTTTTTAGACAGGGTCATCCGGGCTGGAGTGCAGTGGCATGATCACAGCTCACTGTAGCCTCGACCTCCTGGGCCCAAGCTATCCTCCTACCTCAGCCTCCCAAGTAGCTGGGACTGCAGGGGTGTATCAGCATGCCTGGCTAATTTTTTATTACTAGCCAATGTAGAGATGGGGGTCTCTCTACATTGCCCAGGCTGGTCTCAAACTCCTGGGCTCAAGCAATCTGCCTGCCTTGGCCTCCCAAACTGCTGGGATTATAGGTGTAAGCCACCATGCCTGGCCAGGATTGGCTAGTCTTTAGTAAAGGGACATCCATTGGGCGACAGAGTGAGACTCCATCTCAAAATAAAAAACAAAAAACAACAAAAACATTAAGAATAGAACTACTGTATGATCCAGGAATCCTACTACTGGGTATATATCCAAAGGAACTGAAATCAGCATGTCAAAGAGGTTTGTATTCCCGTGTTCACTGCAGCATTATTCACAACAGCCAACACATGGAAACCACCACAGTGCCCAACAACACACGAATGGATAAAGAAAAATGTACATATGGACAATGGGGTACTATTCAGCCTTGAAAAAAGAAGGAAACTATCATTTGCGACAACATGGATGAACCTGAGAGATGTTATGTTATGTGACACAAACCAGGCACAAAACAAGAAATACTGCATGATTTCACTTACATGTAGAGTGTGAAAAAATCAAACTCAGACCAAGAATGGTGGCTCAGACCTGTAATCCCATCCATTGCTTTGGGAGGCTAAGACAGGAGGATCCCTTGAGACCAGGAGTTTGAGACCAACCTGGGCAACACAGGGAAACAAAAGAGTAAAAAACAATTAGCTAGGCATGGTGGCATGTGCCTGTGGTCCTAGCTACTCGGGAGACTGAGGATCCTTTTGGGCCAGGAATTTGAGGCTCCAGTGAGCTATACTGGTTCCACTGCACTCCAGCCTAGGCAAAAGAATGAAACTCTGTGTCAAAAAAACCAAAAACTCAAAAAGTCAAACTCATAGAAATAGAGAGTAAAATGATGGTCACCAGAGGCCGGGGGCGGGTAGAGGAATTGGAAAAGTGTTGGTCAAAGGACACAAATTTTCAGTTAGACAAGAGGAGTAAGTTCAAGAGATCTATGTTACATCATGATGGTTAGAGTTAATAACAACATAGTGTATATTTGCAAAAAATGATAAGGATGTAAGATAATAAATATGTTAAAAAGCTTGATTTGGCTGGGTGCAGTGGCTCACGCCTGTAATCCCAGCACTTTGGGAGGCTGAGGCATGTGGATCACTTGAGGTCAGGAGTTCGAGACCAGCTTGGCCAACATGGTAAAAGCCCGTCTCTACTAAAAATACGAAAATTAGCCTGGCATGGTGGCGCACGCCTGTAATCCCAGCTACTTAGGAGGCTGAGGCAGGAGTATCGCTTGAACCCAGGAGGTGAAGGTTGCAGTGAGCCGAGATTATTCCACTGCATTCCAGCCTGGGCAACAGAGCGAGACTCCGTCTCAAAAAACAAAAACAAAAACAAAAAACAAAACACTTTATTTAACCATTGATTAACTCTTCTACAATGTATACATATATGAAACATGATGTATGCCATAAATATATACAATCTCAGTTAAAATTTTAAAAATATGCATAAAGAAATAATGATTTTTGTGGGAAATATTTTAACATAATTTTACACTTATGGTGCACGACTACTTTTATAATAAACTATTATCTCTCTTTGCCAAGAGAAACTGAGAAAAAAAAATATCATTAGCTGGCAGTGGACTCAAATAGGAGAGTTTCAGTTATTCCAAATTTTTTGGCTTACTGTATAATTCAGTCCTATGTAAAAATCTGTAATTGGTAACAATGACTACTGAGTTTGGACCCAAGTATTTGCACTAAAGCTTTGACACATTAGGCAGTAGTGCAATCACAGCTCACTGCAGCCTTGACCTCCCGGGCTCAAGTGATCCTCCTGCCACAGCCTCCTGAGTAGCTGGAACCACAGGTGTGTGTCACCATGCTGGCTATTTTTTTTTTTTTTTTTAATTTTTATAGGGTCTCCTCATTACCCACAGCTAGTCTTAAACTCCTGGGCTCAAGTGATCCTCCCACCTGGACCTCTCAAAGTATTGAGATTGTAGGAATGAGCTGCCATGCTCAGTCATAGACAGGTTACTTTCTAATCTCTCTTAACAAGTTTCTTCCTCTTAAAAAAAAAAAAAAAAAACTTAGGGCTAATGAATAGTGAGAAATTAGTGAGGTCAAGCGTTAAGCTCCTGATACAGGTCAAAGACTTATTGAGGGGTTTAATTAAGGCAAAGGTTATGGTTGGAGAGTCAACAGTTTGGACGTGAAATGATTTTTGGTGAAAACAAAGTTGAGGGTGTAACTACAGGAGTGAGCAGCTGCTGTGGAGTGCTGAAAATCTCACTGGAGATGAGAAAGTCAAGGAAGTGAGAGGAGCGTGGCTGAGAGGACATCACGTGGACCTTGGGCTCACCAAATATGACAACATTTGGGGCGAAGACAGAGGCAGAAAGGCATGAGCCAAATAAGGGGCATCAACCAGGAGGTTGGCTGATGACGTGAACCAAGATAGTATATCTAGAGGGTGAAGCCCCAGTGGAAGAGGGATTTTGTGGGAGGGAGGGGAAGCTAAACACTGGTCTAGAAATGGCATTGGGGTGGCATTACCCACTTCTGATGCTGAGGCACGTGAGAATGAGAAACAGAATTCACCTAATAGAGCTGCTGGAGAAGCAGCAGTTAGTAGATAGCCAAGTTTCAGATAAAGCAAAGATGCTGAGAAAAGACTGAGGATGTGGAAGAGTTTGCTGATCACACGTTGCAGAAGGCACAGTGGGAGGGTATGGCTAGGGGCAGGCAGCCGAGTCTGATAGATTGCCAGTGTGAGGGCAAGGATGCAGTGACAATAGATGAGAAGGAACTTGAACCTGTGGTGGTGACTGGGGTAGACAGGGATAGAAGGGTGATGGGATATAGTGCTGTCGTAGAAGTTTCTGTGATGATAGACATGTTCCATATGTATACTCTGTAATACTGTGGCTGCTAGCCACATGTGACTATGAAGCATATGAAATGTGGCTAGTGGGCCGGGCGAGGTGGCTCATGCCTGTAATTCCAGCACTTTGGGGGACCGAGGCAGGTGGATCACCTGAGGTCAGGAGTTCGTGACCAACCTGGCCAACATGATGAAACCCCGTCTCTACTAAAAATATAAAAATTAGGCCGGGCATGGTGGCTCACGCCTGTAATCCCAGCACTTTGGGAGGCCGAGGCGGGTGGATCATGAGGTCAAGAGATTGAGACCATCCTGGCTAACACTGTGAAACCCCGTCTCTACTAAAAATACAAAAAGCCAGGCGTGGTGGCGGGCACCTATAGTCCCAGCTACTTGAGTGGCTGAGGCAGGAGAATGGCGTGAACCCAGCAGGCGGAGCTTGCAGTGAACCAAGGTGACGCCACTGTACTCCAACCTGGGAGACACACTCTGTCTCAAAATAAATAAATAATAAATACATAAAAATTAGCCGGGTGTGGTGGTGGGCACCTGTAATCCCAGCTACTTGGGAGGCTGAAGCAGAAGAATTGCTTGAACCTGGGAGGCAGAGGTTGCAGTGAGCTGAGATCATTCCACTGCACTCCAGCTTAGGCGACAGAGTGACACTTGGTTTCAAAAAAAGAAAAAGAAATGTGGCTAGTGGGACTGAGGAATTGAACTTTTAACTTTATTTCATTTTAATTAATTTAGATTTAAAGACCAGTTTTTGTGAATTTTTCACTTGCCAGGTGGCTATCAGGGTGGCCACTCCTTCAAACAGAAAGCTGTCCAGAGAGCTTCTGACTCTTCCACAATGCATATCCAGACAAAGCACAGTATCAGGCAACTTGGGATCCAAATTCTAACTACACCACTTAATCGCTTTGAATTAAAGCTAGCATGTTAACATGTCTGGTATAGACAGACCCTCATTAAATATTGGATGACAGAATAAATCTCCCTGAGGTTTAATTCTCTTCATCCTTAAAATGAGGGTGGAGAGCTGTTCTCAAATGTAGTACTTTACCCATGATGCTCAATAAATGGTCGCTATTATTGACATAGTGAGTTCTCAATATTTGTTGATTCATGGGTCAAAAACTGCCCTTCAGGTCAAAGGGTTACTTGTCCAGGAACGGGCTGGCAGAAGTGAGACATTCCAGCTCCCTTTGAGGGCCAAGAGGATTGCCCAGGTCTCTGGGACTATGCGATGGGGTAGGTCAGGGCTGGGTTTAAGTGTTCAATTTTGCTAAGTACTAATGTAAGAACGTACCTGACTTGAACCTGGAGGAGTAGGTAGGGATAGCTGAGGGACAAAGTGGAGGATCTTAAAGTGAACCAGAGTATAAGATCAGCCTTGCCTGAATATCTCGTGATAATCTGGGCAGTTTGGGTATCATTTACCACTTTAATTTGTGCTGAAAAAGCCTTAGCTTGGCAGCTCCAACCTTTCTTCTGTACCTCCATCCCCATCATCCAAAACCCAAAAGCATGCTGTTTGTGAAGTAGAGTAACCATATCCTGGGATGACTCTGATGTGAGACATTTGTGAACTGAAAGTCATAGTGACCACCGATCTGGAGTATCACCCTTTCTCCAAATTACCACCCTTTCTGCAAAGCTGTCCTTAATTCCCTAAATTACTCTCTCTGTGGCATTCCTCAGATTGAGCACGCACTTACCTGGTATTGTGATGGCCTGTGTCTCTTCCCTTGACCAGATTGTGACATCCAAGGCAGGAACCTTGCCTGGTTTATTACGGAGTATTCTTGGACTTTAGCACATGCCTGGAGCGCACAGTAAGTAGCTATTCAATAATTATTTGTTGGCTGGGCACGGTGGCTCATGCCTGTAATCCCAGTACTTTGGGAGGCCAAGGAGGGTGGATCACCTAAAGTCAGGACTTCAAGACCAGCTTGGCCAACATAGTGAAACCTCGTCTCTACTAAAAATACAGAAATTAGCCGGGCATGGTGGTACACGTCTGTAATCCCAGCTACTCAGGAGGCTGAGGCAGGAGAATTGCTTGAACCCGGGAGGTGGAGGTTGCAGTGAGCTGAGATCGTGCCACTGCACTCCAGCCTGGGCCACAGAGTGAGACTCCATCTCAAAAATAAATAAACAAAATAATTATTTGTTGAATAACTGAATGGATGTAATCTGAGGTGACAGTGACCCACCGTGATGTGAGATAATGTGACCTCTGGATTGCAATCTGGGTTGACTGTGAACAAAGTCGGGGCTTTTGATGATTATGTTGAAGTGCCTGTGATTGTAACCTGCAAGGACTGTGATCTGAGGGGTCTGCGCACCGGTGACTGTGGCCTTCAGGCACTAATCTGTGATAAGGACCAGAAAGGGATAACTGAACTAGTAACCTTGCATGATCGATTGAAGTAACTTGCACTGATTGTGATCTGAAGTCACTGTGAACAAGTTAGTGACGACGCTTTCCACAACTGTCTTGCTGTAACTGTGCTCATGATCTACAGAGTTCTGGCTTCAGATGACCGACCCTAAGCCAGTGCTTGGAGCAGCCTTGACGATTGAGATGTGTGCCAGATGCTGAGATTGTTGATCTACGCTGACAGCTGAGGTTCTGCATTATGAGTTGAGATAACAGATCTGTGGGCCTGGACTCAGACTGGTAATGGTGCTAATATGTGTGTAGTTCTCTTAGATTTCTGATTTTGTTTTAATATCCTCCCAAATGGCACAGCCCTGTTCGGCCCCACGCAAAAGAGCAATAGGGATGAGGACCAGGTTGAGTCAATCCTCACAGAAAACTCTACAGGAAACACAACGCATCTTCCGGGCCGCGCTGCCGCAGCGGCGGGCAAAGCCACCGCCTTGGCCATGGCCTCCATCACAGCCTGCCCTTCATTCGGACCCCCTACCCCCACCCCCACGATTGGTCCCTGGTGCGCCTGCTCGGAGGCGGGGCGGAGCTTTGCCCTTTGTTGTGGGCCCCAGTTTCCCAGGACACCGCGCGGCGCTGGGGTGGGGCTATGCAGATGAGGCACTCGGGGGCGGGGCAGCGGCGTCGGCGGCGGCCGGGGAGGGTCAGTTGGAGGCAGGCGCTCGCTGAGGCAGGAGGAGGTGCTCGGCCCGCGGCCTGACAGGGACTTAGCCCGCAGAGATCGACCCCGCGCGCGCGACCCCACACCCACCCACTCATCCACCTATCCACTCCCTGCGCCGCCTCCTCCCACCCTGAGCAGAGCCGCCGAGGATGATAAACACCCAGGACAGGTAACGGCCCGGCCCAGGCTCCCCGCCCCCATCCTCCCTCATCTGCTCCAGAGGGCCTCTCCCATACCCCCAGCCGGCCCCCGCCCCCCGCAACGGGGCCATCCGCCCCAGCCAGCTCCCTTCACCACTGTAGTCACCCCAGTCCGGTCCTCAGCCCTGCAGCTGGGCCTTCTTATGTCCTTTAGCCCCTTCTCTTCAGTCGGGCCCATCCCCCTCATCCGGGCTTCCTCCTCCCCTAAAGCCCCCAAAAGCCGGAACCCAACCTTCCAACCAGGTCCCCTTTTTTTCCTTAGCCCCACCGAACTGTGCCCCATTCCCCAAACTGGGCTTTCCCCCGCATCCAGATTCCCCAAATTGTTTCCTGTCTTCCTCAGATCTTTCTTACTCCCCTTATAAGTCACTTAACCCTTCACTTTGAATCCCCTCCCTGATGAAAACTGCACCCCCCACCCAGACTCTTCTCGTATCACTGCCCCCCGCCCAAAGTCAGCCTCCACCCCTCAGTTCTCAGTTACCCCCACTCATCACCCTCCCCCCATTCTCTTCAGGCCTAGCAGTCCTTACACGTATGTCCAGCCTTCCTTCTGGTCCCATACTTCAGCTTTATCTTTCCCCCACCTTCCTCCCTCCACACCCCTCTCCCAGTTAGGCCCCATTTTCCCAGTCTCCTAACGTCATTCCTTTTATTTATCAAACACTGGGTTTGATTCTGTGCTCCATCCTATTGCCCCAATGGTATACCCCTAACACTCTTGGAAACATTCTTACCCTGTAAACATCTTTCAGCTGGGACTCATCCTTCTCCTTCCCCTCTTAACTGAACCCCATCTTTGGATCATCAGATCACAGGACTCAGCCATCCCGCTTCCAGTGAACCTTCCCCCTGTACCTCCAGTGCCTTCAAACCAAGCTCTATATTCTGGACGCTAGGCCTTTGCAATTTCCTCCCTCAAAACCCGACCCTAGTCTTCCCCCATTAATTAGAGAAGGGCTGCACATCTTTCTCAGACCGAGCACCCTGGTTTTCCAAACTTGCATGGTATACCCTTCCCCCTGCAGATAGCGGCTCAATTTTCCTTTCTCTGCATGCCTCTCTTTCTCCAAGGCAATCCTTCTTACCTGTCTTCCCTCAAATTTTAATATATTCCATATTTCTGCCTCTGTTCTCTGAAACTGTTCCACAATTTCCTAATTCCCCAGAATTTTTAATTTCAGTTGCTCCTTATACATCAGAATGGCTTTCATTTACAATTTGGACCTAATTCTCTTCCTCATTTTTTCCCCAGACTTGTTGCTGTCCTGTCCAAACCGTGTCTGAAGCTCATTAGTTCCCCACACCAGACCTTTTGTCCCCAGATTTGGCCTTATGGCCTCTGCCTCTCACTTGGGCCTCATTATTTTGCAAGCAGATCCATTCCCTGTAAATCTTTCTTAAATTGGGCCATGTTCTATTCAGAATTAGACTAGTTTCTCTTAAAAGCTATTGCCTTCTTTCTTGCTTTTCTTTGCATAGAGCCCTCTAACTGCCACTCAGGGTTCCTCTCAAACTTAGGCACTCTTCTTACTGAAATAGGCTATCAACTTTCCTTTCGTACTTGTTAACAGCACCAGCCTTAAATATTCCAACTGGGTTTTCAGCTATTCTTGTATTTCAGTGTTTCTTTCCCTGGCTTCACATTTGAGAAATCAGTCACTTGGGCCCCACCTTCAAAGATTGGTCTTATTGGCCTACAGTGTCCTGATTATTAGCATATAGTTTTAAAGCTCCCCAGGTAATTATAATACGAAGCTGGGGTTAAAAACCACTGCTTCCTTCCCGCAGCTTTTCCTATCCTATTCCTGTAGTGGGTGTCAGCTCTTTTTCTACTGACAAGGGCCTAATTTTCTTGGAGGAATTTTTTTTTTTCTTTTTTTTTTTTTTTAGACAGGGTCTCACTCTGTGGCACAGGCTGGAGTGCAGTGGTGCGATCTGGGCTCACTGCAACCTCTGCCTCCTGGACTCCATTTCTTCAGGGATTTCTTAGTCTTTTCTCTCTCAGGTACTGTCCAGAAGTACGCAAGATACAATACCTGCAACAGCCTCTGAAGTTCCTGTCTCTAGTTACTTAGTTCTCAGCTATTGGCCATTTTCTTCCCCCAAGTCTCAGACTCTTACCCAGTGCTCCCACCTCCATTTCTTCTTTACATGTAGAAAGAAAATTCATTCCCCATTTGATAATTTGTTATGGTCTTATTTGACCTGTTATCCCTGCCTCCCAAGTTCTCTTTACCCTATAGCCCATCAGCTGTTAGAGTTTCCTTTTCCAAGAGTCTCCATGTCCATTCCCTCTGCATTCCCCTCTTTCACTCCATCTTCTGTAACCCAGCCCCTCTGGAGCTGAGGAGGTGGAGGCGGATGTAGACTCGGAGAGTGCTGGATGCAAAGGTGTTAACGTGTGGCAAAGGCGCTGTGTGTGCTGAGGATAGATGGCAGGTATGAGAGAGGGCAGGATGAAGCACGGGTGGAGGGAAGCAGAGGGACCTACAACAAAACCCACTCAAGGGGGTATGTGAGATGGACTTTTTTTCCTCTTCTTTTTGTGTGTCTGTAGTGGGGGTTGGAAGGTGGGGTGGTCTCAGCAGTCATTCTCTGGAGTCCTCTGGACTGAGCTGGTCGAAATGCCGAGTCTTTTGCAGGCTGAGCCCTAAGAGTTGAGCAACTTGGAACCAACATGTAAGTGTCTTCACCAACTGTGAGGTTGAAAGACCTGAGTTCTGGCTGAGCCAGTGTGCTTACATGTGTAAAGAAGAGGGGGTTGGGTTAACTTGACTCAAAAATTCTTTCTAGCTTCCTAAGTGGCAAAACAGGCTTGCTTGTCTCCAGGGCCCTTGCTTAGCGTGTTGGTAATTTGAGGGGCCTGGCTGTATGAGAGGCAGGTGGAGAGAGGAGCCAACTGGCCTGCCAGGGCCTGGGTAGGAGCTAGGCCTTGGATCAGGCTTCTCCACTTGGCCTGGGGGTGGGGTGTTGTGTGCAGGGTGTCTGATTTCTTTGAGTGATGGCAATCCTGTTTCCATAGCATGTTTCCTAGCTTCCTCGGGCCTGCCCCTAACTTTCTAAAAGGAATCCTGGTAGAGTCCTAACTAGGGATTCCGATAAGAGCCGGATGTTCTTCCCAGTCAGTGTTCTCGGGTGTTTCATATCCACAGAGCGGGGAGCTGGCTGGGTTTAGTTCCCATTGGGTGGGGGATGGGATTTTCAGCTTCCCTGGCTCCAGTGAAAAACTCAGGAGGTGGAGGCTTGGTTTCCTGGAAGAAATAGTTGCAGAGGACCTGGCACCATGTTTTGAAAACAAGGCTCTTCCTTTCCAGTGTTGTTCTGATTGGTACTTCCAAAATGTCAGAATTCCTGATGGTGGGGGAGGGAAGAAGATACAAGTACAAGCACCTTTATTACCCTTTTTGAACATGAGGTTTAAATCCAAGGAAATCAAGCTTCCTGGCCTTTTTGTCCCTGGATTTGCGGGGGCAGAGAGACAGTATCTGTCTAGGGCTTGCTTTGTACCTGTGACAGTATAGTATGTAGAGAAGCACTAGCCCTGGTTTGATAGTGATATTATTATCAATCTGTGCTGATGGGCTTTGAAGAGACACATTTGGTTCTACAGGTGGTTTTTGGGGGAAAAGGGGCAGAGCACAAGAACATATCAGAACTATCAGCATCTTCACTGAGTGGTTTCCTGGGTAATGGAATTTCTGTCTCTTCCTAAAGAGTCTGGTTTCAGTTATTCCTTATTTGTTGGCACTATGGCTTGTTGGGCATGGAGTGGTAGGGAGAGCCAGTTTTCCTATGATGTGCCTTCAAGGTCACCCTATAGGTAGGAGGGTTGGGGGAGAGGAGAAGAGGGGGGAGAGAGAGGAGAGAGTGAAAGAGGAGAGAGAGAGAGAGGCACTCTCCTAGTATAGTCAGGAATCCCCCCAAATCAGAGCTGAGCTTCAGAAAGCAGTGTGGGCTAATAATAGCAATTCCTCACTCTGCCAAGAAATCCAAATTTAGTCTCAGAGCTGCTCAAAAATATAAAAAACGGGACTGAGGAGTGGGATAGAGGGATGTTACAAATGTGCATTTCTAGAAAAACAAAACGAGTAATTCATCCCTTTTTGAAAGAGTATACAGTGTTGATTCAAGTTGTGCCACGATTTAGAAGGTTTTGCAGCCTAATTGAAAGTTACAGACCAGGCCAGGCATGGTGGCTCACACCTGTAATCCCAGCACTTTGGGAGGCTGAGACGATTGCTTGAGCCCAGGAGTTCGAGACCAGCCTGGGCAACATAGTGAGAGCCCATCTCTAAAAAAAAAAAAAAAAAAAAAAGTTATAGACCAGAAACGGACAAGTAGGCAGGCAAGAATTTTGTCACTTAAAGTGAACAAAACAGGTAGTGTCCGGTTAGCAGCAGTAGCATAAAATGCTTTGTATTAGATAAACCTTAAGAAAATTTCTTAGGCCTTTGATACTATACAAACAATGATGTAATTCTATCCTGGGAAGAGGCTGGCACTGTGTGATGACCTTACTCTACAAACTAGATTGAGGTACTAATATGTAAAAGTAAAGTCTTATTTTAAAGCTTGATTACCTAGCTATCCACTCACCTCTGGTAGCATATGTGATTGTGCCTACCTTTGGCATATGTATCAATATCAGCTGTGTGATAAGCAAACCTCAAAGGCACAGATATTCTCGCTACCACTATAACTGTTTCTTGTGGAGAATCAACCAAAACCCAATTTTGCTTTCAGCCTGTGATTCAGAGTGGTGATGTCATTTTCTTTATAATTGTGCTTAGCAAGAAGACTCCCTGTGGAATGCAGAGCAGCCCTAGTGAAATGACTTATGCCTGGCGTCTGCCAGGGGCCCTTTCTCAGATGGAAGGGGCATTGACAGCTGGAAATCAGCTTCTAGGGCCACACTAGACTGGAGGTGGTCATCACCCCCCACCTTTCTTTCTTTCTGTTTTGCTAAGTGATGACATGTCTTTTTGCATAGGGATTAGTCATCAAAGACATTCCTAGTCTCAGAGTAAAAGCAACCTGTATGAGGGAAGTGAGGGCACCTTTGGGTGTTCTGTGAGACAGGGCCTGAGAAAGAATGGGTCAGAAGAGGTTGAGAGGGGGAAATGAATGTAGAACTGTGTTGGGAATGTGGTTTTCCTGTCTTCATTTGATACCAAAAGGTAGTTAATATCAAGGCCATCTGACTTTCTCCGGCAGGTAATAGAAACCAGAGAGAAAGGGTGCAGAATTGAATGAGCGAAGGAGGCCACTGATTCAAGTGAAACATGATCAGAAGTATATTAAGGAGAATTTGAATTTAAGTATTTTTTAGATGTAGCTAAGTGGAAGTTACTCACAGAATTACTTTTATGTGGAATCTCTTCTCTTTGTACTCTGTACTCTTTCCGTAGCCATCTGTGGGGGATTGGTTTCAGGACCTCCCCGTTACTAAAATCCAAGGGTGCTCAATTCCATTATATAAAATGGTGTAGTATTTACATATAACCTACGTATATCTTCCCATATACTTTAAATTATCTCTAGATTACTTATAATACATAACACAATGTAAATGCTATGTAAATAGTTTTAGTGCTTTTTTATTTGTACTATTTTTTTATCTGAGTATTTTTGACCCATGGTTGGTTGAATCCACGAATGTGGAACCTGTGGATATAGAGGACCAACTGTGTGTAAATCAAAACTGACTTAAAGACAGCCGGAAGTGAATCTTTTTTTTTTTTTTGAGATGGAGTCTTGCTCTGTTGCCAGGCTGGAGTACTGTGGCGCGGTCTTGGCTCACTGCAACCTCTGCCTCCCGTGTTCAAGCGATTCTGCTGCCTCAGCCTCCCAAGTAGCTGGGAATACAGGTGTGCACCACCACGTGCAGCTAATTTTTGTATTTTAAGTAGAGACGGGGTTTCACCGTGTTGACCAGGATGATCTCGATCTCCTGACTTTGTGATCTGCCCGCCTCTGCCTCCCAAAGTGCTGGGATTACAGGCGTGAGCCACTGCGCCCAGCTGGAAGTGATTCTTTAACAGAAGATCCTTTACTTTTATCAAGAGACTTAAGGGTTAATTCTAAATAGTAAGTACCCTAGAGATTTAGAAATAACATTTGAATTATAAAAATTTTATTTACCATCATCATTGCCCAGCTATACATCTGCTGCATACACTGCCTATCTGTAGTCAGTGTGTGAAACTGTAACCTGCTAAGGGCATTTCATACAACAGTTTCACAGACACTTTAGAGACAGCAGGATGTGATATGTTAGTAGCACTCATATGTATTCTGAGGAGTGTTTCCAAGGGCATGTCCTATCACTGAGAAAATAAAAGGCACTAACAGATTGACTCTAATGTTCCATCTCTCTTCTGAATTGCCTTGTATGCTGGATACCTGACACGTTAGTTTCCAGCATGGTGTATTTCTTTTTTCTCCTGCAAAGCAGGACCAGCCCAGCTGGATGTTTGGGTTCAGTCTGATACATTTGATTCTCCTTAATCAGCCTGATCTTTTCAGCCTCTGAAAAGGAGAAAAGGACTGAGCTGCCTTTTTTTTTTTTTTTTTTTTGAGACAGAGTCTCGCTCTGTCACCCAGGCTGGAGTGCAGTGGTGCGATCTCAGCTCACTGCAGCCTCCGCCTCCCTGGTTCAAGCATTTCTCCTACCTCAGCCTCCCAAAGTGCTGGGATTACAGGCATGAGCCACCGTGCCCAGCCTGTTTCTTAAATCATCCTTTCGGTGGTTGAGATTAAACCATGCCTGCCCTCAAGTGGTGTGACCAGGAGATGAGGAAGGATTGGAAAAAGCTGGGGATAGGAGCCAGTTAGAAACAAGACTAAACTGAATATGAAACCCAACCTGGTTTGGATCTTAGGATAGGAATACTTGTGTTTAGAAGTCACTGTCTGTTGTGCTTAAATTCTTCCAGGATTCACTATTCCTAATGAGCTTGGTGGCGGATCTTTAATACCATTTGAACACTAAAGCCATTATTAGAAGAGAAGGCCATTACTGGGTAATTTCATGCCCCTTAATGTCTTTAACTACCACATACGTACCCATCCGCCTTCCTTTCTCACTTTAGAAATGACAGTCAGGTTTTTTGGAAGAGAAGCAATTTGCCATTCACAGCAAGTAACTAATAACAGATGCTTTATGTGGACGATGAAGATAATTATTGTGATCTACTGTCTACTAAGCTTATCCCAAACCCCAGCTGTTTCTTTTAGGGAACTGGAACTAGTTCCCAGAGTGGGGGCTTGAAACACCCCTCCACCCCCACTCACATACACACTCGCTTTCCTGCACAGATTTATGGGGGAGGAGCAGAGCCTCCAGGATCCTTGTATGTGAGAGTGGGGAAGTAAATGACATGTTACCATGGCGTAGATATCTTGCATTTATTTGAAGAGAAGAGAGATCAGGAAACCAGAAATATCACAAGCCCCACTGCTAAATATGACTAGCTTAAAAAAAGAAATATCACAAGCTCATAGATTAGTGCTGGACACAGGGTAGGCTGGCTCCAGGGATTATTTCTAGGAAGACAAAGGGGATTATGGTCTAAAAACAATATCCTCACTTTATTCTCTTCATTTCAGTGAGTTGGCCCCGTTGCTTCTGCTGTTTGCAAGTAAAAATTAGCTAAGAATCAAGATGGTAGTTGGAATGCAGGGCAGAGGTTGAATGTAGCTCTCTTATCTAAAGACCATTTGAGGAATAATTCCTTTGGAAGTAGGAGCCTGGCACCAGAATTCTAGAATTGCAAGGGCCTTCGTGATTGATAGGGTTATGCTGTGAACCTAATTAATTCTCCTCGTATACAAGATGATAATCTGTCTATCTCAGAGGGGTTTGCCCCATCTTTGGCTAACTCCATTGACCAATAGAAGCAAATCAGCTTTCTCCAGTGGCCCAACCCTCCTCATGCCCCTGCAGGAACCTCAGCACAGGCCAGAAGTGGTCATTGGAGAATGAGAAGGGAATCATATGATGTGGTGCATGTGTGTGCATTTGCTTGGGGAAACTCCCCGCCGTCCCCAACCCCTGTCTTATTTTTTCTAGTCTGGACACTGTTATTCTGCCCCTTAACACATTGGAAGGGGGAATCACAATAGCTCATTGTCCCCAGCAGAAAATAACTCCTGTCTTGAAAACAGTAGCATAGTCCTCTGTTAAGCCCTTTCTGTTTGTTTGTTTTTGTTTTTTTGAGACAGAGTTTTGCTTTTGTTGCCCAGGCTGGAGTGCAGTGGTGTGGTCTTTGCTCACTGCAACCTCCACTTCCCAGGTTCAAGGGATTCTCCTGCCTCAGCCTCCTTAGTAGCTTGGATTACAGGCACGCGCTACCACACCCAGCTAATTTTTGTATTTTCAGTAGAGATGGGGTTTCACCATGTTGGCCAGGCTGGTCTCAAACTCCTGACCTCAGGTGATCCACCCACCTCGGCCTCCAAAACTGCTGAGATTACAGGTGTGAGCCACTGCGCCTGGCCATTTTTGTTTTGAGCTGAAGTTTTACTCTGTCACCCAGGCTAGAGTACAGTGGCACAATCTTAGCTCACTGCAGCCTCCGCCTCCCAGGTTCAAGCGATTCTCCTGCATCAGCCTCCTGAGTAGCTGGGTCTACAGGTGCACACCACACCTGGCTAAATTTTTTTTTTTGTATTTTTAGTAGAGATGGGGTTTCACCATATTGGCCAGGCTGCTCTCAAACTCCTGTCCTCAAGTGATCCACCCGCCTCAGTCTCCCAAAGTGTTGGGATTACAGGCATGAGCCACCGCGCCCAGTTCAGCCCTTTCTGTTAACAGCTGTTGGTGAGGCCAAGAGTGGAGGAGGTGAGGATGACCTGAGGTTTTCCAGAGGAGGGAAGAGGTGGATATGTGGTTACAGCCCTAGATTTTTTTTTTGGAGGAGGAGTCTGGCTCTGTCACCCAGGCTAGAGTGCAGTGGCGCAATCTTGGCTAACTGCAGCCTCCACCTCCTGGGTTCAATAAATTCTTCTGCCTCAGCATTTTGAATACCTGGGATTACAGGCGCCTGCCACCACATCCAGCTAATTTTTGTACTTTTAGTAGAGATGGGGTTTTGCCATGTTGGCCAGGCTGGTCTTGAACTCCTGAGCTCAAGTGATCCTCCCTCTTTGGCCTCCCAAAGTGCACCCCTAGATAATGACGCTGCTCCTCACCCATGGACACTTTTGTGGGAAATCCATTTCTCAAAGAAATTTCCAAGAATACTTGTAGGCCTCCATTTGAAATCTTTGAGAGAACAGACCCTAGGAGCTGAGCAGTGATGGATTTGGACTTCCATTTTCAGCTGGAGTGCAGATACAGTTCTGCTAATAGGACTGCCCCTTTGGTTATTGTACCATTGCCATGTTAAGTGTGAGTTCAGTTTGTTGTTCTTCATTTAGGAGAGTCCAAAATTGGCATGCCATACTATATAAAGCAAAGGACAGTGTGAAGAATAGTTACCTCACACCATTTTACAATGGCTTTCAGGGGGAAAAAAAGCCCTAATTTACAGCATTTGGGGACTTTTGCAGTATAAATACTCCTCCTCTGGCCAATTCAAGGTATCAACATGACATCATTAAACACATACTTGGGAAGAGATGTGCACGATTGTGTGAGCTGGCCCCAGCACACCACTGCAGTACCCCCTGTATGTGTCCACTGCATTCCAGCTGCTCTGAGGCTGATGTGTGGTGGCTGGGAAACAGGCCTGTTGCTGAGTCGTGGTGTGTACACGCACACACAATATACCTCTTTCTCTGCTTCACTTGCCCTTGGCCTAGGGAATGAACTACATCTCAGCCTAAGGAACCACTAAATTGGATTCAAAGACAGTTGAGCAGATCTACAGCCCTGTTGGGTCCATCCGAAAATCAAGGTGGCCAGTAAGGTGACAGGGAGCTCCTTTAGGAGCCTTTTACCTGCTATAATCTGATTATTGGATTCCTTACTCAGGTCATAGCATGTATCCTCTCCCAGCACATACCCTGCACCCAGCACATCTGAATTTCTGTTCTGACCACATCACTATTACCTGACCTCCCACGCTCAGGTCACAAAAGGATCAGCAAAGAAGGGCAAGAAGGCCCCGCATTTGGTGGCATACCAGGGGCAAATCAGATATCACAGTATTCTATGTACTATTGTGTACCTCTGCTCTGAGAGCTAAATCCCTGGATTTAGTTTTATTCTTAACCGTCAAGGGATTTAGTTAAATGATTTCTCACTCCAGCCGGGTGTGGTGGCTCACGCTTGTAATCCCAGCACTTTGGGAGGTTGAGGCCGGTAGATGACTGGAGGTCAGGAGTTTGAGACCAGCCTGACCAACATGGTGAAACCCCGTCTCTACTAAAAAATACAAAATTAGCCAGGCGTGGTGGCACATGCCTATAATCCCAGCTACTTGGGAGGCTGAGGCAGGAGAATCACTTGAACCTGGGAGGCGGAGGTTGCAGTGAGCCAGGTTCATGCCAGCTTGGCCCTCCTGAGACTCCTTCCCCATGCGTCTGCAACACGGTGGGTTCCCCCTAAGACAGCAGTGTGGTTCTGGAAGCTGAAGCCCACAGGACTGGGGCAGTTGGGGAGCCTTCATAAGCCTTCCCTTGTTTAGAGAGAGCCGGGATGGATGGGGGTGGGATTTGAGTTATACCTTTACATCTTGGCCGGGCGCCGTGGCTTACGCCTGTAGTCCTAGCACTTTGGGAGGCTGAGGTGGATGGATCACGAGGTCAGGAGTTTGAGACCAGCCTGGCCAACATGGTGAAACCCCATCTCTACTAAAAATACAAAAATTAGCTGGGTGTGGTGGGCGCCTGTAGTCCCAGCTCCTCGGGAGGCTGAGGCAGGAGAATTGCTTGAGCTTGGGAGGTAGAGGTTGCAGTGAGCCGAGATCATGCCATTGCACTCCAGTCTGGGCGACACAGTGAGACTCCGCCTCAAAAAAAAAAAAAAAAATCTTCAAGTCTTGGTGTTTACTGTCTCATTCTCTCTGTCTCTTACAGTAGTATTTTGCCTTTGAGTAACTGTCCCCAGCTCCAGTGCTGCAGGCACATTGTTCCAGGGCCTCTGTGGTGCTCCTGATGCCCCTCACCCACTGTCGAAGATCCCCGGTGGGCGAGGGGGCGGCAGGGATCCTTCTCTCTCAGCTCTAATATATAAGGTAAGGAGGACCCTGGGATGGAAGGCTGGGTGTGGAGCCTTCTCAGACTCCACTGAGCTGCTGCTCAAGGGCAGTAATCATTTTCTGTAGTCCTCTGGCTCTTAGCCTAGGCCAGTGGGGGTACTGTGAAGGACTCTTTCAGCTGAGGCTGTTGCATGGCTTATTGGGAATACTAGAGGAAAGATAACAGCACTATTTGTTGCCTTTTAATCTGCTGTAATTGAGGCCCAGAAGTTAGTTTAGCTTCTCACTAAGACTGGGATGGAAGGTTAGCAGGGTAGCTGAATTCTGGGCTTTTAGGATTGTGCCCAAGGGAGGTAACACATAAGATAACACGGACCCTACAGTCCACTTGGAATCAGACTTTGGCTGACTGGGGCTCCAGCCAAACCCTCACACATATCATCATTTGTTTTTGATGTTTCCCTTTCTGACAGGGAAGGAAAAGAACGTGGTGTTGGGGGAAAGTGTGGGCTTTCAAGTCAGGGAGACCTGGGTTTGAATCTCATCTCTGCCATTCACTGTCTTTGGAGCCTCGGGTCAGTTGCTTCATTATTCTCAGACTTAAAGTGGAGTTGTTAATTACCATCTGAAGTGCTTGTCATGGTGATAAAGGTAAATATATGGGACAGCACTTTGTACTTGGCACCTAGTGGACAATTGGTAAATATTTCCCTTCCTACCTTGCTAGCTTTTACTACCATCAACTGGTTTTAGTTTCTGGTAAGTGACAGCTCCTTTTAGCCATCATGACACTCTGCATTTTCAGCATGGCCTCTATCCAACGCTACCCTGAGACTGGCCTAAGGGGACTCCCGGCATCACCTAGATTAGGGAGTGGATGATATGGCCAGAAGCAGTAGTGACCTGGTCCTCTGCCCTGCTTTCCTTCCCAGGACGAGAAGCTCACTGTGACCCAGGACCTCCCTGTGAATGATGGAAAACCTCACATCGTCCACTTCCAGTATGAGGTCACCGAGGTGAAGGTCTCTTCTTGGGATGCAGTCCTGTCCAGCCAGAGCCTGTTTGTAGAAATCCCAGATGGATTATTAGCTGATGGGAGCAAAGAAGGGTAAAGAGCCAAATGCTGGGGAAGGGAAAGGAGTTCCCATTCCAGAGAAGAGTATATGTTTACTGTGGTAACAGAATTGTAGGGGAGTCTGTGCCTTCTCCCTTAGCTCTAGACTCCCCAAGCAGATACCGTTTTGTAACAGGTTATTTTTAGCCAGTAAGACAGGCCTGCTCTAGGTTATAATTAAAGCAGATTGTTATCACATTAACCAAATGCCTGCCGGTTAATCGCCCCATGGTTCACTCTTCCCAGCAGACACTAAATCCCCCTTTAGCTACACAATGGTATAGTTTAAAAGGCCAGGAAGCAAAGAGAAGTACTTAGGCCCATTACCACCTTCCTAGACCTCTCCCCTCCCATTCACACCCCACCCAGGAAGCTCAGAGGTAAGTGGGATTTCATTGGATTGGGCAAAGACCCTCCAAGCGGCCAAGAAGTGAGGCCAGGAAGCTCAGAGGTAAGTGGGATTTCATTGGATTGGGCAGACTCTCCAAGAGGCCAAGATGTGTAAGAAATGTCCTGGGGACAGAGTTCCCGAGTGGTCCCAGCCTCTTTAGAAAATCCTTTTAGGCTGTGTTAGAGCCCAGAGTGTCACTCTCAGTGGCAGGTGATCATATTGAACTTGGCAATCTGGCGGACACCTGAAGAACTGGGTTTTCTTTCTAGGCCCCAAACTCTGTCTTGTGAACAGCATTACTTAAGATGGGTAGTGTTGCTTTCAGATGAAGAACTCCCATTACAGGAAAAGTCAATAACATTTTTCTCAGGTGCTGTGGCCCTTTTTTTTTTTCTGAATTCAAGGCTCTTGAGGTCTTGACATAGGAATCTTCCTCCTGGAGCTTCTGCATTTTTTTTTTTTTTTTGAGACAGAGTCTCGCTTTGTTGCCCAGGCTGGAGTGCAGTGGCACAATCTCGGCTCACTGCAAGCTCCACCTCCCGGGTTCATGGCATTCTCCTGCCTCAGCCTCCGGAGTAGCTGGGACTACAGGTGCCCGCCACCACACCCGGCTAATTTTTTGTATTTTTGGTAGAGGTGGGGTTTCACCGTGTTAGCCAGGATGGTCTTGATCTCCTGACCTCATGATCCGCTCGCCTCAGCCTCCCAAAGTGCTGAGATTACAGGCATGAGCCACCGCACCCTGCCCGGAGCTTCTGCATTTATACTGCTGGTTGTAGGCCTCAGAAAAGCCTTTGGGTTGGTGGGGGTGGGGTGTGAATGGGAGGGAGGTCTAGGAAGGTGGCGACGGGCCTCAGTACTTCTCTTTGCTTCCTGCAGATTGTTAGCACTGCTAGAGTTTGCTGAAGAGAAGATGAAAGTGAACTATGTCTTCATCTGCTTCAGGAAGGGCCGAGAAGACAGAGGTGAGGAGTCAGAGCCGCCTGAGCCTTATAGCCCAGACAGTGGGGCCTGGGGGAGAGAAGGGAGCACCTCCACAATGAGGTGGGACTCTTGAATTTGCCTTTCAAACCCTGGGAAATCATGGTGGTAGGTCAAGTGCCCAAAGGGTTAGTAAAAGCCTAGTGCTTATTTGTTCCATCTTTGTTTGGGGTTTTGATTTCAGCCTACCCTGTGTTTCTCATCAGACTTTTTAACACTCTGTCTTCTGCAGCTCCACTCCTGAGGACCTTCAGCTTCTTGGGCTTTGAGATTGTACGTCCAGGCCATCCCTGTGTCCCCTCTCGGCCAGATGTGATGTTCATGGTTTATCCCCTGGACCAGAACTTGTCCGATGAGGACTAATAGTCATAGAGGATGCTTTGCCCAAGAGCCACAGTGGGGGAAGAGGGGAAGTTAGGCAGCCCTGGGACAGGCGAGAAGGCTCCTCGCTGTCTAGGGAAGGACACTGAGGGGCTCAGGATGAGGGTTGCCTATTGTGTTCTCGGAGTTGACTCGTTGAAATTGTTTTCCATAAAGAACAGTATAAACATATTATTCACATGTAATCACCAATAGTAAATGAAGATGTTTATGAACTGGCATTAGAAGCTTTTTAAACTGCGCTGTGTGATGTGTTCTATCTAGCCTAGGGGAGGACATTGCCTAGAGGGGGAGGGACTGTCTGGGTTCAGGGGCATGGCCTGGAGGGCTGGTGGGCAGCACTGTCAGGCTCAGGTTTCCCTGCTGTTGGCTTTCTGTTTTGGTTATTAAGACTGTATTTTCTTTCTTTGCTTCCTGTCACCCCAGGGGCTCCTGAGTATAGGCTTTTCAGTCCCTGGGCAGTGTCCTTGAGTTGTTTTTTGACACTCTTACCTGGGCTTCTCTGTGTGCATTTGTGTCTGCCCTGGAGTAAGCAGGTCAGACCCCTCCTTCTTTACAGCTTAGTGTTATTCTGGCATTTGGTTAAGCTGACTTAATCTGTTTAATGTTATCAGTACATTTTAAATAGGGGCATTGAAATTTATTCCCACCACCAGGGCTTTTTGGGGGGATGCCTGGGCCATAAAAACACTAGCCAAACTCTAATTCTCAAATCACTGCCAGGAGTTATTGCTCCTGGCTGCAGGCCCAGGCCCCAAGGTCTCCTTCCTGGGGGTCACAAAGAGCAGAGAGGAAGAGGAATATATAGCAACTCAGGGCCTGGGAATTGTGGGGGAATCTGTTCTTAGGGACTGGATGCCTCTGGCTGGCTGAGCATAGCACTAGCTGCCTCCCCACCAGGTTCTGAGTAGTGCCTGAGACCCTGCTCTGCAGGGCCTAGGGTAGCGCTGGGAGTGTAGAAGTGGCCTGCCCTTAACTGTTTTCACTAAACAGCTTTTTCTAAGGGGAGAGGAAGTGGGAAGAGATCTAGATTTGGTGAGGGGGACGGGGATGTCAGGGAGGCAAGTGTGTTGTGTTACTGTGTCAATAAACTGATTTAAAGTTGTGGTTGGTCTATTCTTTATTTCTCAACTAGGACCAACTCCCTACCAAACTGTTTTGAGTCCAGAGCCTAATAGAGGTGTGGTGCATGCTCCTTGGGAAAAAAAGCTGCAGTGTAGGACGACAGATAAACTGGCCTAGGTCTCTGGGGCCATATTACACTGTGAAATGCAGGGTTGCTAGGAGTCTGAGACTCACTACCAGAGCCCCCTGGAGAGACAGATGTGTACACATCAGCTTCATCTAGGAGAGGCTATACCCAAGATCCAATCTGCTCTTAGCTCTTCCTTTTCTATAAAAGGCTGGGGAGGTTGGGTCCTGAAACTGGGTTTTGGCACATGGAGCTCCTGACATTCCCATTCCTGAGGTCTTTGAAGGGTGCAGCACACACCTTCCCTAATCTAGTTTTCTCCTTTTGGAGCTCAGTGTCCTAAGGTGTGGTTTCCAGTCCCCCACACCACAGCCTGATGAATAAGCTCTCAGTGGCACCCAGGGGGCTGGAATCCTCCTCACCACAGTTTTTTAAATTTCTCAAGGATTTACTAGCACTTTTTTTCTTTTGCTTCTGTTTTGCCAAGTGAAGGGCATGTTCTTCCACCTCCTACATTTTTGCAACTGTCTACTGTTCAGCTGTGGCTCTCACATTGCTCTTTATGGAGCCTGCTTGTGTTTTCACTGTGGGCCAAGTCATTAATCTTGGACTCTTTAACTTGTATTCGTTAAAAGTAATGAGCTCCACTCCCAAGTTTTTTTTTTTTTTTTTAAAAGATGGAATCTCACTCTGTCACCCAGGCTGGAGTACAGTGGTGTAATCTTGGCTCACTGCAACCTCTGCCTCCTGGGTACAAGTGATTCTCCTGCCTCAGGCTCCTGAGTAGCTGGGATTACAAGTGCCCACCATCACGCCCAGCTAATTTTTTGTATTTTCAGTAGAGATGGAGTTTTGCCATGTTGCCCAGGCTGGTCTCGAACTCCTGGCCTCAAGTGATTCACACGCCTCAGCCTCCCAAAGTGCTGGGATTATAGGCGTGAGCCACCGTGCCTGGCAGGTGTTACTAGAACAAGTCTGGGACTACAGACATTCAGTCGAAATCAGATGTCCCCCACTGGGCAGGTAATTCCTAGAGGCAGCTGGCAATTTAGGATGCAGATACTAAACTCAAACACAAGGAATTTACAAGACAGATGAAAAAGAACCAATACAAAACTCAGTCCCTTACTTTTTCCCAAGAAACCTGCTTGAGATTCTGCTGCCACCTATTGGTGGTTCCTCTTCAATACAGCTAGAGTCAGAAAGGCTAAATTGGAAACCCAGGCACCCAGTGGAAGATTTTCCTTTTCAAAAAAAACTTGTTATTGAAGACCACTGACAGGAAAGAAATATGGTACCCAAAAGGCTGCACTACAGTTTAAAAAGCAACTTAGAAGGTAGAATATTTTGGGGGTGGGGTGGGAGTGGAGTGTGAAAGGCAAACTAAGTCTAAATTTAAGAACAGGGACATTAAAAACTTTATTCAATAAATACAACAAATAATTTAAAAATATACTTCAATTCCAAAGCCAATTAAGAAGAGGAAGTAGAGGGGAAAAAGGGGGGAGGAGGAAGGTAGAGGAAAAGAGAAAGAGGCCAAACAAATGGTTTGGTTGGGCTGTGTTTCAGAGTGTACCACCCTTTAAAATTCTGATCAAATACTCTTGACCCATAAACCCTTAGCCCTTGTTCTGATGGGGTAGCCACAGAGTCCACCAGCTGGGAATCATCCACTGAGCTCTGGATCAGAGCATTCTAGAGGCTGGAATGTAGGGGGAGTTTTAGGGGTAGTTTCCTGGTCATTCCTAAAACCATCCGTCCTAACTCCCAGGCAGGTTTAAATAGTGCAAACTCTTAGGCAGAGAGCTCCCAGCTGCATAGTTTCACAGGTGAGTTTCCCAAGCCAGGGCCTCCAGGAAACAGGTCCCAGAGTACCCAGGGGTCCAAAGTCACTTCGGTGAATGGAATCTAAAGGTGAAGAGAGGGGAGGCCAGGGCACAGACTAAAGCTCCTGGGCTAAGCCACTGGCCAAGCCAGAAAACAATGCTGGGCAGAAAAGGGTTACAAGGCAGGTAGTCTGGACACTGGATTCAACAACTTGCCATCAGCCAGGGAAAGTGAAGCTGAGGATGCATATGGAGCAGGGCCAGGAAGATCAGGAAAGCTGAGGGGGAACAGGAAAGTTGGGAGGAAGGAAGAGGCAGCTCAGCAGCAAACTCCAGGAGAAATAACCAGCAGCCCTCACAGATTTGTGATTGTCTCTTAAAAAGATTTATTTTCTCTTCTTGCCTGAATGTACAAAGGCAAAAAGAGTACAGTTTGTATATATATATATTTATATATATATATAAAAAAACAAGGAACTTGGTAATGTACACTTTACAGAAGGGAAGAATCAGGAAGACTGAAATTAAATCCAACAGAGCAACGCCAATGGAACAAAATCTATGAACAGCAACACTGCCCCTCCAGCCCGGGCCTCCAGCTCGCCCCAACCTGCTCCCAGTGGGAGGGCTGAGCACCAAGGCAAGCGGGTGGGCTGGGGCAGGAGGGGCTGGAGACAGGGCCTGGGAGGGGCTTGATCCCAGGAGGGCCCCATGGTAGGAGATCACTGGAAAGCTTCCTGGGAAGTCCAAATAATAAAACAAACAACAAAGGCCCAGAATTACGGGGCCAACTAGCTGCCCAGTTGCATCTTGGGGGCATCAGAATAGACAAGGGGATGGTAGAGGGTATACGGGATAAGTGACATGGGTGGCCTCAAAACCTGTATACAATACTTTCCTAGCCCTCTGCAGTCTTCACTCGCAACTCTCTAAGTCCTCCCATGGCCCCTTGAAACCTGGAAAGAAGAGACTCAAGAAATCACCATTTCATTTCATAGGGTGCCCTCTTACCCTTCTAAGCGTGTGGTTCTTTGATCTTGTGATGTATGGAGAGAGTTGGGTAAGAGAAGGAAATTTCATACATGTACATGTACAAGGCAGGAAAAGGGGATGAAGGAAACTGCCATACCTTAAAATGAGGAAGTAGTTGATGTGGATCTTAAAGAGCAGCTCTCCAAGCCTTGCCTGATCTATCTGGGGATGAGGCCCCCTCTCTCTTCAGCTTCTCCTCGATGGGAAGCCCAGGGAGCAATGTCTGTGAGGGCCTGGGCAGGGGTGGCTCAGAGACAGGCTTGGTCTGGTGGTCTTGGCCCTTGGTAGCAAATTTTTCCAGCCTTTGTTTGTGGGGTGGGATAGGATGGGGATCCCTGCTGAGCATCTCATCCCTCTGACTAGATCATGGATGCCACAGGTAGCTCCCACCTGTGTTTCTCCTCCCCATGTAGAGGTGGACAGCAAATCTTTCACTCAGCACTTGTCAAGAATCTCCACAGCTGCTGCTTCATGTTATTTTGGAGGGAAGACTAGGCCCGGCAAGCATCAGGATCTGCCATTGAGGCTTTCACCTGCTCTTCTGAGCAGCTCCTACTCTTCAGGGAGACTTGGATATGAGGATCAAAGAGCCAAATGTTTAAGAAGAAAATTTAAAAAGGAAAAGAAAAACCTGTTCTCTTCTGGAGAACCCAAGGCTGCCCAGAGGAAGTTCATCCTCTGTTACAGAACGAGTGGAAAGGGCAGGAATGCAGGGCCATACCTGCCCAATGCAAAAGAAAATTACTCCAAACGGTTTCTTTACAATATGTACAGAGTATGCTGCAGGCCAGTGCCACAGATACAAAACACACAACAATATTTTAAAACAAACAGGAACAGAGAGGGGCCCTTGGCTCCACCTCACAGGAGCTCCAGGAGGGCATAATCAGGCCGAAATTCAGTCACCCTCTTGGTTGAGGGGACTCAGGTGAGGTGGGGTGAAGGTGTCTGCACTAGCTACTTCCATGGAGGAAAGGGAGGTCACTGCTCAGAGCACTGCCCACGAGGGCAGCAGGAGGCAGAGGGAATATGATGAGTATGAGGGAGGTTGTTTTGGGGCCCTGCCAAGAGGTTTAAAACAATGGTTTTTGGGGAGGGCTCAGAACCCAAATTGAACAAAAATGAGGATGTAGACACCTAGGGGAAAGGCCTGTAGATCAGAGGGGATCCTCTTGAGCAGATGGTGACCCTAAGCCTCTCATGTGTAGGGTTCCAGGGTCCTTGGAAATCAAGTACTACTGGGCATTGTGCTTACTGTCCCATTTCCCATTCTCCAAACTGAGTCGGAGCAGTACCTGCTCCTAGTCATTTTTGGCACTCTGGTCACACACTCCCTTTTCCAGCCTACGCTGGTGTCTGTCAGTCTTTACCTCTCTCAATCCAGAGGGTCATGGAAAGACAGGAGGGGAGAATAGAGGGATGATACCTCAAAAGCCAAGTAAGCTAAAGCTCCCCACACCTTGGGGAAGACATGACCCCAATAAAGCTATCAAATCATCCTCACTTTCCCAGTACAAAGAGCATAAAGCTTCCATTGGGAGACTGCATTTCTAAGGAGAGCAGAGAAATGTTTGCCTCAAAGCACAGCTCCACTGAGTACATTCTGAGACTCTAACGTAATGGCTTGGATGTGTTATTCCAGGGTCTAAGGAACAAATAACCTCCCACGGCCAGTGGCCCCTCAAACAAAATATGTGTTACCAAGAAACACAGCTTATATTGGCCCATATGGAAGTTATAGACTGAGCTATATAAAATCATGTACTTGTAGACAGAGGAATTGGGCTGTATACATTTGTGGCCCCAAATGAGGAAGATATCAGATGGCTAGATGACAGTACATCTCCAAGAACTGCTGGGTGCTCCCAGGGGCTGCCTTCTGGGCCTTGCCCTAAGGTGACCTGGCAGACTCCAAGGTTCCCCATGCTGGGGAAAATACTAGTTTATCTGCCTGAGGCTTAAGAGCCAAGCAGTGGAAAAGAAGAGGCAAGACCAGTGTGGGGATCCCCCTGGGAAAGGCACCAAGGGGTTAGGAGGGAAGGGAAAAGGGCAAGGAGTTGGGGAATAAGAAGCAGCAGGACTTAGTGGGGACGCAGGTTCTACTTCACAGATGCCATTCATGCTCCAGCACCAGCTTGCTCCCAGTGTCCCTGGGGAGCCCTGTGCTGGTGGTGGAACCCCTGCCCCCTGCCTCACAGGCAGCTCAAGGCCATATTGGGGCAGATGCCTTGGTCTTCCTTTCCAGGCTAGGTTGTGAGCGTTTACATGTGCTCATGTAAATGGGGAGAAGTCTCCACATTTGAAGACCTTGTTTTCACAATTACGTAGAAAACAACCCCCAATTTCTTTCCTGAGATTCTAGTTCCTCCACATGCTGCCAATTCCCAGGGTGCAAAGCACTAGGGAGATGCAGAATCTGGTGATGGTGGTAATGATGGTGAGGGGTATGGCTGCTGTGCTGTCTTCAGACCTTACCCAGTGCTTGGGGGTGGGGGTCCCTCCCTGGTGGGCGGGGGGGCTGGCACTGCTCTGGCAGCAGACCAAGGGCTTGGGGAACAGAGCGGTGGCTTCTCTGGGCTGAGGCCATGTTCCCCTGGTTGCTTCCCGTGCCTTCATCTCCACAGAGGCCACAACAGTCATGACTGTGGCTGAGAGAATAAATATTTTTGCTAAGTACCAGCTCTCCAGCTCCTGAGGAAGATGGAGGGTCAGGTAGTCCAGAGGTCTGGTGGAGGTGAGATAGCCAAGGGTCTGCCTTCAGTCATGGAGGAAACGGCAAACAGGATGATCAACACCATTTAACTGATGTCTAAATGGCACCTTCAGCACCTCCTTGGGTGAGCCAGTCCGGGCCCATGAAGCTGATTTTATCCGGGCACTTGATGTCTGCAAGGGAAACATGGACAGATAACCAGGCACTCAGCCTGTTGGTAAAACAACCACAAGGTGGCACTCCAAGAAAATGAACTGCAGAAGTGGCCAGTACTGGTCCCTAGGGGACACTGTGTTCCACAGGTCCTCTCAGAGGCACATGGCTTCATGGGAGACTCTTGTACAAGAGGCTTGGCCAGGGTTCTATGGATTCCAGACCGCTGACCCCTCAGAGCTATTCCTCACCTAGGGATTCTGTGATCCAGGTAGCAACTATCCCAGCTTTACGTGTTGCCCCAAATTAACAAAAGTTACTTACCATTCTCACCTCCTGGGGGGTGGGTAGAGTGAGGGAGTTGAGCCTTGTTGGCTGGCAACAATGGCTGTAGAAGAAAGCCCTGAGTGAGCAGGAGAACATGTTAGTGCAGCACTCACAGAAACCTTCCATTAACCATTTTCCCTGAGTTTTGGGGTGCTGACAGAAAAAAAAAATCTGATACTCAGCCAGATATATTTGCTGGAGATAGATAATAAGGCTGTATTTCTCAGCTGATTGTTTCTCTTTGCCTTTGGGGAACACCTGTTCCATATTCTTCTGAATATCAAGGCTAGTATTCTGGAGGAATTTAAGAGTTCCCAAACTCCAAAGGAGGAATAAATATCATATGCTTTAATGACAGCAGGAGGTTAGGACTGTGTACAGATTAGAAGCTCAAAAAAAAAAAAAAAAATTAAAAAAGGATTCTTATGAGGCAGGGAGGAGGGTCCTAGCTGTGGACATACTACTGGGATGAAGATAAACAAAACAAGACAAAACAACAGGTGGTAGGGAAAATAGGCTTACCTGCTGCATAGGGTAAGTTGTACTGTGCTGGGAGCAATGAGTACCCCAAGTGGTGGTGGTGGTGGTGTGTGGACATCAGGCGCTGGGAAGGAGAGGTGCGGGGCCGGTCAACACTCCGTTCACCCCCACCTGCTCCCCCAACGCTGCTACAGCTGCCAGCACCCCCAACCACCCCACAGCCTCCTCGATCTCTCTCCTGAGAAGTTTTATCACTTATCTGGAAAGGAAACCAGAGACACAAAAGCACTATAGTGAGACACACATACATACAACCACACACACACACACAAACACCCACACATGAGTGAGATGCCCAGGGTGCCACCTTATGACCCCTAAAAGTGCAAGACATGTAAGAATCAAGAAGATGCCCTGGGGGCTGCCAATGTCAAGTCAGCCAAGCTGCACTGTGGTCAGGACCTGAACTTGCCCACCTTCTCCCAGACCCTGGATCTGGCCTTACTGGTCTTTGGGTAACAGCCAGCGTCCCTGTACTTCTCTTACCGTGGGAGACTTGCTCTTGTAGTGACTGGCATGCTGCTGCAAGATGTCCAGGGCTTTGGACTCTGAGCTGGATTTACAACTGACACTGGGGCTGGCTCGTGCCTTGTCAGCATCTTCACCACCTGAGACCTTGCTGCCATATGGAGAAAAAGAGTAGCTGGAAGGCAGGTAGGAACCTGTGGAAGGAGAAATCAAACATTCAAAGAGATGGGGGAGGTAGAGGAAGCTCTGCTTTAGTGAGCTTGATTAGGCGGGCATCAGCTTTCCAAGGCACAGGCTGAGGTATTTTCTAACATAGTGTCTTTGGCTGAGACTGTTGGCTTGACCTTTCCTTACTGAGCTCTACAGGAAAAATTAGCTAAGGGATATTAGGAACACAGCCCTGTTTCCTGCAGCCAACTTCCATAGATCCGATACTGTTCTTTGAACTGGTCTCAGATTCTTCTTGGAGAAGTGATATGATAAAGTGGAAAGATCACAGGATCTGGAGTTAGAGCCTTGGGTTCAAAACCTTATTCTGGCCGGGCGCGGTGGCTCAAGCCTGTAATCCCAGCACTTTGGGAGGCCGAGACGGGCGGATCACGAGGTCAGGAGATCGAGACCATCCTGGATAACACGGTGAAACCCTGTCTCTACTAAGAAATACAAAAAACTAGCCGGGCGTGGTGGCGGGCACCTGTAGTCCCAGCTACTCGGGAGGCTGAGGCAGGAGAATGGCGTGAACCCGGGAGGCGGAGCTTGCAGTGAGCTGAGATCCGGCCACTGCACTCCAGCCTGGGCTACAGAGCGAGACTCCGTCTCAAAAAAAAAAAAAAACAAAAAAAAAACAAAACCTCATTCTGAGACTTACCAGCGTGGTAACCTTGAACAAATAAATAACTGTTTTGAGCTTCAATTTCTTCATCATCAAAAATGAAGATACCAATACTTATTACTTAAGGTGATGGGGAGGATTTAAAAAGATAATATGCATAAATCTCAGAGGACAGCGCCTGGCTGTCAGGGAGCACCCAACAAATGCAACTGTGATTTTTATATTGACAGGTGTGAGTGACAGGGAGAAAGGAACACCTCAAGGGTAAGAAATTTCCTATTTCTGTTTGAAACGCTTACTTCTATTTAGAGTGTGCTTTATAATAATGTCACCAGAATGTTGAGACTATTTAGGCTGCTGTAGGAAGCTGGAAGCTCTAAGGAGTGAGACTAAAGAGGCTAAAGACTATCATTATGGGTCATTCAAGGAACTATGGGTTAGGGTGGCTACCTCATAGAACGACTCAGTGAAAAAAGGGCTGTCATCTAAGTGAGCCTCAATATGCCTTGGGGCTGAGCAAGAAAACTCTGGACGTGAAATCTGTGCTTCATTCCCCCTTCCAGTGAATGGAATAGCGGCTGGCACTTGGTGCTATACCTGGGTAGTTCTGCATCATCACAGCAGGCATGCTCCGGTAGCTGGGGTGGTTGGGGTCGTAGGACTGACTGTAGGAATAGCCGTGCATGTAGGGGATGTAGGACTGGTGCTGGGTGAGTGGGGAGGACACAGGCACATGGACACTTGGCCGGGGCTCCTTGCTCCCAAGGCGAGACTCCTCCGACGTGGGCAGCTTGCAGTCACTACTTGTGCTTTCCTTCCCATCTTCCTTGGGGACAGAGTCCTTACTCCGACTCCTTTCCTCCTTCAATTTGCGGTCCCGCTCCTCCTTCCACCGCTCATCCTCTGACTTGATGTCTGAGTACTTGGCAGGATAAACATATGTCCACATCCGGGGCTCTGCCTCCTACAAAAATCACAGAACAACGACTGGGTGTTGTAGAGATAAGACAGATCTATTTCAAGCCCAAAGTCCCAGTAGAATCACCAGAGCAGATAATTACTAGACACCTGGGGCAGAGTAGGATCTTGGCCTCTATTGATCTTGTTTATATTCCAACTCTGCTCCCTTTTGGTTAAAAAGCCCCCGCCCCCACCTCTGCACCCACCCACAGGGAACAAGATGGGGCAGGGGGAGAAAAGGAAAATCCGTCCATGTATCAGTGGATGTTTTCTAGGTAAGAACAAACATTCTGGGGAAATGATTGAAATAGGAGAGGCTGCCCCTTCCAAGATGTTTAGGTTGTTTCACTATTTCAGAGCATGCTCAGTGGGGTGGAAAGCTTGTAAGTGACACTCAGATCGGAGGAGGGAGGGAGGCATAACTATTATACCAAGAGGGAAGGGAAGACATTCTAAGTCTCATGAGCAGAGCAAGATATGAGATTCCAAGTTCCTAGTTCTAACTCAACCTATAAAATCCTTGTTAAAGAAACTCAGTAACTGAGTATACTTTGTACCCACTCTAAAAAATAGAGAGACCATCAATACCTCATTTCACAGGAACCAAACAGTGGAAGAAACACAGACAAGGAATCGAGATACCTTGGTTCTAATCCTGGCTTGGCTAGTGAGGTCTTAAGAAACCCTAGACAAATTAAGGTAACTTGTCTGGGCCTTTCTTGTCAAATGGAAAAAACACCTGCTGTGGATATAAAAGTGCTTTTTAAAAAACATTAATATGAATCCCAGTGCTTTGGGAGGCTGAGGCGGGAAGACTGCTTGAGGCCAGGAGTTCAAGACCAGCCTGGGCAACATAGTAAGACCTCTCTCTACAAAAAATTAAAACATCTGGGTGTGGTGGCATGCATCTGTAGTCCTGGTTAATTGGGAGGCTGAGGCAGGAAGATTGCTTGGGCCTAGGAGTTGGAAATTGCTGTGAGCTATGACTATGTCATTGCATTCCAGCCTGGGCAATAGAGAGGGACTCTGGTCTCTATAAAAACATAAAAATAAAAAAATTGGCTGGATGCAGTGGCTCATGTCTGTAATCCCAGCACTTTGGGAGGCTGAGGCAGGTGGATTACTTGAGGTCAGGAGTTTGAGACCAGCCTGACCAACATAGTAAGCCGCATCTCTACTAAAAATACAAAAAAAAATTAGCTGGGTGTGGTGAACGTTGCAGTGAGCCAAGATAGCACCACTGCACTCTAGCCTGGGCAACAGAGTGAGACTCCCATCTTGAAAAAATAACATTAAAATAAAATAAAAAACATTAAAATGGTTTATAAAGGTAAAGAATCCTTAAGATTACACATCTCTCCTGCTAATCTCAATTCCGTTGAACCCCTATATAAGGACAGCCCTTATTTGTGAGGAAGACAGATGATTATCATACGGTATTTCCACTTCCTCCCAGAGCAACAGTTACCTGTCGGTACCAGAGTATTGGATCCACCTCTGCCTGTCGACCACACTCAGCGCCTGTCTTGGCCTCAGAGGCCTCCTTGCTTAGGTGGCTGGCATCACTCAGCTTCACTTTAAGGCCTTCAGGGGCCTGGCCTGGGAGTTTTGAAGAGTCATCTAACTTGGGAATGATGACTGATTTGGCTGAGTCAGCCCCTGGCTCCTTGGCCTTGCCAGGTCCTGACTTCACAAGGTCTGTCAGGCTGGGGGCCTTGGTGAGAGTTGGTGGAATTGACGGCTTTTGCTTCCACTCTTCCTTGAGTGCTGCCTCACGCTCCTTCAGGCCCATCTCTGCCTTCTTGTCCACTCCCCGCTGCTGCTGTTCTAAGCTCTGGCGTTTCTGCTGTTCTTCGTACTGCTGCCGGTAAGCCGTGTTAGTGCTCAGAAGGTGGGTGTGGTAACTCTGGTCGCTGTAGCCATAGGGGGGCACATAGGCATACTGGTTATAGTACAGGGACTGCATATACATGTTGGGACGCTGCTGGATGACCGAGGGCTGCTGACTGGAACTGCTCAGCTCAGGCTTCTTTTCCTCACAAACATCGTTCTTCACTTTTCCTTCGATGCTCTCAGGTTCCTCATCCTTTTTTGTCTTCAGGGCCTGGCTCTCCACTCCTGCCTGGCTGCTGGGGTTCAGAGCCCCAGGGCTGGACTGTGCGTAGCTTGGAGAATAGTAACTCTCAAAGCCTTGGTAATATGGTGAGTCTTTGCTCTGAGGCTGAGGGGGAAAAAGAGTTTTCTTAGCCCCTTCTTTAACCAACTGTTCGGCATCCTTTGATTTGACACTGTCTGCCTTGCCCTCCCCATCCTCCCCAGCATCAGAGATGTCAGAGTATGCAGGGCTGTTGGTTTTGACTGAGCTGGCTTCAGCTCCATTCTGGGTCACTACATGTAAGGGAGTCAGGGGCTGAGTAGGGGTAGTGTTTTCAAGGCGGCTACTTCCTCCAATGGAAGGGCTAGGGGCATTATCTGTGAAACTGTAGATCTTGTCGGCTTCAGCCTTGATGCTAGCCAGTCGGCTTTGGTGGGGATCTGATGAGCCATTTAGGAGTCCCTCCATTTTCATCCCATCTCCTGAAGATTCCCTGAATGGACTTTTGCCTTCTTCTACTCGACACACCTTCCCAGGGGTCAGAGGACTTTCAAGTTCCTTTGAAGATTCCTTCTTTTTTTTGTCTTTCTTTTTCTTGTCCTTGGCTGGAGTCAAGGCAGGGTTGACTGTGAAAGGTTCTCCCATAACAGTGGGCTTGGGCTGAATGGGCTTGAGTTGGGGACTGTTGGGCATGGCTTGTGCCACTGTGGCGGTCAAGCCTGAGGAAGAGCCTGGGCTCGCTGCTGTGAAGGTGGCTGTCTGGAAGGTGTAGATTTGCTGTGGGGGGATGGCAGGGGCAATGGGACGGGCTGACTTTAAGCTCTTGGAAGGAATCTTTTCAGGTTTTAAACTAGAGGGTTTTTTACATTTTTCTTTTTCCATACACTTCCTTTCTAAAGAATCAAAGGCATCATTGCTTGTTTCATCCATCACTGAGGGTCCATCATCAGAGCCATCATTGGACAAGGCCCCAAGGTCTGTGTCCCCTTCCCCACTCAACTTTTTCTTACAGAGGCCTTTTGTGCTGAATTTGCTTGAGGGAGAAGGGCTGTGGGGCTCTACAAGTCGAACTTTGGGGGTAGCTGAGCGGGCAGGGGACAAGGAACCTTTTTGTGAGACAGACGCACCATTGCAGCTCCCGAGATCTGCATGGAGAATAGGTTCCTCTCCGTACTCACTGTCCCCATCCGCTTCCGGCTTGCTGTCATCATCTGTATGGGCATGAGCTTGGTGGTACTTAAGTCCATTGATGTGCTTGTACTTCTTGTTGCAGTTTGGGTGGGGACAGTCAATCAGGACTGGGGAGGGACAGTTTCTGTCCAGAACAGTGGGTTCTACCTTGGTCCCAGGAAGGGGGCCAGTGGCTGAGCCCATGGAATTAGTACGGACACGCTTGCTCCCTTTGGAGTCCTCTGAGCTAGAGTTCAGCTCCATGTCTGAAAGGGGTTTGTTTTTCCGCTTATTAGCTGAGGAAGGGCTGGCCTTGACATCCTCAGAAGTGCTGCTGGCAGGTGGGCGATGCTCTGAAGAATTCTGGCTGCCCCGTCGGCCTTTGCTATTGGCTCCTGCTCGGGTTTTGCTGCTGCTACTGGTCCCTTTGCTGTCAGAGGCTGTGGCTGTCTCATTGACAGGAGTGTTACTGTTGGGACGCATGCGTTTGCCTCTACCCCGACCATTGCGCATTTCCAGGTCACTGGTCGGGGAGTCACAGAACCTTGGCAAAGGATAAACACAACAGGATATTATTAAGAAGAGAAAACATCTTCAAACCAGTTTAGCTGTAGGCTCCAGAACTGTCCAGATGGTGACTATCATTTTCAATGAATATGATTTGTTACAAGAAATTCTGATTGGGAACTGCACTAAATGGTGAACTCCTGGGATGCATGTTAGCTGCAAATTATTCTCCAACATTTACCTCTAAAGCCATGCAGTCTGTTCCATAAGACAGTCATGTCTACATTTCCTATATACAGCCATAGTCATGGTTTCAGAAAATTGAGGCCAGGCATGCTAAGTGACTTGTCCAAGGTAACATCATTGATTGATGGCAACATATGACAAGACTGTAGCTCTATCTTTAGCCCAATGCCTTTTTCTTACATACCTCACTGTGAAGATATAGAAAGGTAGAACAAAGCACCTATCCATTTAAGAGTTCCCTAAACATCAGATATAACCAAGAGTACACGAGTTCTTTGAATGTCTGGAGATCTGCACCTAGGGGTCATTCCTCATAGGCCCTAAAGTAGCTTCTCATGGAGCTTAAAACACTGCTTAGAATTAAACCTTTAGCTAAGATTGGTTCCCTTGTAGATCTAAAGATGGTTTTGACTCTCTTGTCCCAGGGGGCAACGGGAGTAGGTTGTTTCTAAGACAGTAGGAACCAAAGCTATTGCAGAAAAAAGGCAAATTTTGTCAAATACCTCCTTCGGGTTCTCAGAACAGTCCTACTGTAAAGCTACTTATTGCTTCCCTGTTATCAACCTACTCACTCAGCTCCTATCTCTCTGGATTCTTGTATGCCCAAAGCAGAAATAAGTCCTTCCAATAGGTTTCTCAGAAATGCAAAGGGAGGGTGTAAAGAACTTTACTAACTTGTTTTAGCTCATCTGCTTCTGATTCTTATCAGGGCAACTATTATGGTCTGAATATAGTCTTTTTTTTTTTTGAGACGGAGTGTTGCTCTGTCGCCCAGGCTGGAGTGCAGTGGAGCGATCTAGGCTCAGTGCAACCTCCGCCTCCTGCGTTCAAGCAATTCTCCTGCCTCAGCCTCCCCAGTAGCTGGGATTATAGGCATCCGCCACCACGCCCGGCTAATTTTTGTATTTTTAGTAGAGACAGGGTTTCACCATGTTGACCAGGCTGGTTTCGACCTGCCTGACCTCAGGTGATCCACCCGCCTCAGCCTCCCAAAGTGCTGGGATTACAGGCGTGAGCCACCACGCCCAGCCTAAACATAGTCTTATAAAAGTCTAAGCCTCTAGAAACCTGGCCCAGCATCTCTGAAAATTAGGAGGCATAAATAGCCCTCGGTAGAGCCTAATCACATCTGAGAAAAGGAGAGTGGTATGGAATCAAGAACTTTACAATACTTTTCCTTGGGACATTTCTGCCCATCTTAGTTTCATGGGAACAATGGGCAGATGAAGGTTTAAGATACTTTTCGTAAAAGAACTGTCCAGATAGTCACTACCATTTTCAATGAATATGATTCAATAAAGGAACTTGTGACTGCATGGGAATGGCATTAATTGGTAAGCTCCTAGGATGTTACGTGCATGTTAGTTGTAAATTACCCCCAATGCCTGGGTTCCCCAAACCCTGACAAACTGGGTACTAATATTAGGAACAAGCTATTAGGTGCCATTGATTGAAATATCCATCTAAAGGTCAAATTGCAACATGAAAAGGTCCTTGTGAAACCCATATGTTCTAGTAGAGTTTATAAAACTAAACATGTTCTTGAGTTCAAATTTCTGAGAAATAGCTACTATCAATGAATGTTTGATCACCCATGGTTAGATGGTCTCAAGGTGGCTTTAATAATTCCAGTCAAAGGCTTAAATAGGATTTTCTCCCCATTCCCCCAATGCATCCCCTCAACAATTTTTTTTTGCTAATTTTAAAAATATGGAACACTTCACAAATTTGCATGTCACCCTTGTGCAGGGGTCATGTTAATCTTTTCTGTATTGTTCCAATTTTAGTATATGTACCTCTGAAGTGAGCACCCCCTGAACACTTTCATACACAATTCATCCTCTTTTTTTTTTTTTTTTGAGATGGAGTTTCGCTTTTTGTTGCCCAGGCTGGAGTACAATGGCGCGATCTTGGCTCACTGCAACCTCCGCCTCCTGGCTTCAAGTGATTCTCCTGCCTCAGCCTCTCGAGTAGCTGGGATTACAGGCACGCACCACCACACCTGGCTAACTTTGTATTTTTAGTAGAGATGGGGTTTCTCCATGTTGGTCAGGCTAGTCTTGAACTCCCGATCTCAGGTGATCTGCCCGCCTCAGCCTCCCAAAGTGCAGGGATTACAGGCGTGAGCCACTGCGCCCAGCCATTCAGTCTTCTTGAATGTCAGATAAATACAGTGCTTTCCCTGGTTATCTACACCATCGTGTCCCTTAAAAGCTGGGTGTACAATTCTAGCAGGATAAAAGTATAAGAGATCACCAATTAGAATGGTTCAGACTTAATATAAACTAAATAGCTGTAAGTGCTTACCTTGGGGGTGCCCAATCATGTCGTGTGCAGTCAAGGAGTGTACCTACATATGTCTTGTTCCTCCACGTTACATTTACCACCAACATCCCTGGAAAATAAGAGCACATAGATATAGACGAGACACACCCCATTTGCCACTGAGAAGAGTATTCTTTTGTCAGCACTGTGACTTCTATAAAAGGGTTTAGGAGGTGCTCTGGGTACCAACGGGACAAATAGGATTGGGCCAGAATAGTTCCATAGGAATTGCCTACAATGCTACTGAGGCCCCTTAGGATGGTTAACAGTTGTAAAGACTTCATGGTTTTGTCAAGACACATTTTATTTTATTTTATTTTATTTTATTTTTTTTTGAGATGGAGTCTCGCTATGTCGCCCAGGGTGGAGGGCAGTGGCCGGATCTCAGCTCACTGCAAGCTCCGCCTCCCGGGTTTTTACGCCATTCTCCTGCCTCAGCCTCCCAAGTAGCCGGGACTACAGGCGCCCACCACCTCGCCCGGCTAGTTTTTTGTATTTTTTAGTAGAGACGGGGTTTCACCGTGTTAGCCAGGATGGTCTCGAACTCCTGACCTCGTGATCCGCCCGTCTCGGCCTCCCAAAGTGCTGGGATTACAGGCTTGAGCCACTGCGCCCGGCCAAGACACATTTTATTTTTATTTTTGGAGATGGTCTTGCTCTGCTGCCCAGGCTGGAGTGCAGCCTCAAGCGATTGTCCCACCTCAGTCTCCCAAGTAGCTGGGACCACAGGAGCATGTCACCACACCTCGATAATTAAAAAAAAAATGTTTTTGGCCAGGAGTGGTGGCTCACACCTGTAATCCCAGTACTTTGGGAGGCTAAGGTAGACAGATCACTTGTGGCCAGGAGCTCAAGATCAGCCTGACCAATATGGGAAAACCTGTCTGTACTAAAATTACAAAAATTAGCCGGGCATGCTGGCACGTGCCTGTAATCCCAGCTACTCAGGAGGCTGAGGCAGGAGAATCGCTTGAACCCGGGAGGCGGATGTTGCAGTGAGCCAAAATTGCGCCATTGCACTCCAGCCTGGGCAATGAGTGAAACTCCATCTCAAAAAAAGAAAAAAAAAAAAAAAAGCTTTTGATTAGGTAATATAGCCTTACTCCAAAATTCAAAAGGTAGCCCCCACTCGCCCCTGCAAAAAAAAAAAAAAATCCCCACCAAACTCTAACATAAAATTAAGTGTCCAGTGGGCCGGGCGTGGTGGCTCAAGCCTGTAATCCCAGCACTTTGGGAGGCCGAGATGGGCGGATCACGAGGTCAGGAGATTGAGACCATCCTGGCTAACACGGTGAAACACCGTCTCTACTAAAAAATACAAAAAACTAGCCGGGCGAGGTGGCGGGTGCCTGTAGTCCCAGCTACTCGGGAGGCTGAGGCAGGAGAATGGCGTAAACCTGGGTTTACGCTGAGATCCGGCCACTGCACCCCAGCCTGGGTGACAGAGCGAGACTCCGTCTCAAAAAAAAAAAAAAAAGAAGTGTCCCTTCCATAACTGTTCTTCAGTCTTCCAGCTCCCCTACTTGGAAACATCCAAAAGTATTCCACAGATATTTTATATGTATATATGCAAATATGTTCATACATTCTTCCTTAAATGATAGCAATATACATACAATGTTCTGCACACTGCTTTTTTCATGTACCCAAATATTTTGGATCATTCCATATGTGTAGACAGAGAGCTACTTCATTCTTTTCAATGGCAGCATTTGAATGGACATTTAGGTTGTTTCAATCTTCTGCTGTTACAAATAAACTGCAATGAATAATCTTGTACAAATGCTTCATTTTACCTACACGAATACGTCTGTAAGATGAATTCCTGTAAGTAAAACTGTTAATCACAGTGCACTTGTATTTGGAGTTCTGATAAATACGGCCAAACCATCTCCAAACTGCCTCAAAGAAGATGTACTCAT
The DNA here is from genome assembly GCF_037993035.2 of Macaca fascicularis. Classification (NCBI taxonomy): domain Eukaryota; kingdom Metazoa; phylum Chordata; class Mammalia; order Primates; family Cercopithecidae; genus Macaca; species Macaca fascicularis. The sequence continues at coordinate 41,249,227 of NC_088381.1, read as the reverse complement.
TCATATACCCATTTATAGTAGCCCATGAATACTTCTCGCCCTTTTCCTTTGGCAACATGGTGTTCTCATTTTGTTCTTTGCCAATCTGATAAAAGAAAAATTGTTTTATATGGTTTTTTTTTTTTTTGGCATTTTAATTCCTTTTTTTTTTTTTTAAACGGAGTTTCGCTCTTGTTCCCCAAGCTGGAATGCAATGGTGTGATCCCTGCTCACTGCAACTTCCGCCTCCTGGGTTCAAGCAATTCTCCGCCTCAGCCTCCCCAGTAGCTGGGATTATAGGCATGCACCACCATCCCCAGCTAATTTTGTATTTTTAGTAGAGACAGAGTTTCTCCATGTTGGTCAGGCTGGTCTCAATCTCCCAACCTCAGGTAATTCGCCTGCCTCGGCCTCCCAAAGTGCTGGGATTACAGGCATGAGCCACCGCGCCTGGCCGGCAATTTTAATTCTTTTAGAGACAATGTCTTGTTAATGTTGCCCAGATTCGGCTCAAACTCTTGGCCTCAAGCAATCCTCCTGTCAAGACCATTTTGCCCAGGCTGGTCTTGAACTCCTGAGTTCAAGCAATCCATCTGCCTTGGCCTTCCAGGGTGCTGGGATTATAGACATGAGCCACCACACTTGGCTCCATTCAGTCTTTTTTTTTTTTTTGAGACAGAGTCTGGCTCTGTCGCCCAGGCTGTAGTGCAGTGGCGCGATCTCGGCTCACTGCAAGCTCCGCCTCCTGGGTTCACACCATTCTCCTGTCTCAGCCTCCCGAGTACCTGGGACTACAGGCGCCCGCCACCACGCCCAGCTAATTTTTTGTATTTTTAGTGGAGACGGGGTTTCACCGTGGTCTTCATCTCCTCACCTTGTGATCCGCCCGCCTTGGCCTCCCAAAGTGGTGGGATTACAGGCGTGAGCCACCCCGCCTGGTGGCTCCAGTCTTTTACCATTAAATATAATATTCAGTTTTAGCAACATATTTGGGATATTAGAGACAAAAAGAAAACCCAGGGAACTCATCACCATGTTGTTTCTAAGGTCTTGCGACCCTTAGAGCTGGTGTGCCTTCTTTCTTCCACCTTTCACAGTCCTGTTATATTTGTTTTATAAATAATTTCCAGAGTTTTTAGTTGTATTTAGTGGGAGTGGGAGATCTCGGCTCACTGCAGCCTCTGCCTCCCAGGTTAGCGCCATTCTCCTGCCTCAGCCTCCTGAGCAGCTGGGACTATAGGCATCCGCCATCACATCCGGTTAATTTTTTTTTTTTTTTGTATTTTTGGTAGAGACGGGGATTCACCGTGTTAGCCAGGATGGTCTCGATCTCCTGACCTCATGATCCACCCGCCTCGGCCTCCCAAAGTGTTGGGATTACAGGCAAGAGCCACCACGCCCGGCTTTAGCCTCCTTTCATAAGGCTGGTTGGGGGTTAGCATCTCACTCTCCTGGCCTCACATTCTTAGTCTATGAGTATTTTCAGTATCTATTTACCCCTCTGAAATCACCTCTCATGCCCTATTCTTTGTTCCCAGATCTGGAGGTCAGCCAGTCCACAGATTCAGCCCCACTTAGTGACTTGCATCTCTGTTTCTTTTTTCTTTTTTTTTTTTTTGAGACGGAGTCTCGCTCTGTTGCGCAGGCTGGAGTGCAGTGGCGCGATCTCGGCTCACTGCAAGCTCGGCCTCCCGGGTTCACGCCATTCTCCAGCCTCAGCCTGCCGAGTGCCGGAGCCCGCCACCACGCCTGGCTAATTTTTTGTATTTTAGTAGAGACGGGGTTTCACCGTGTTAGCCAGGATGGTCTCGATCGCCTGACCTCGTGATCTGCCGGCCTCCCAAAGTGCTGGGATTACAGGCATGAGCCACTGCGCCCGGCCTGTTTCTTTCTTTCTTCCTTTCTTCCTTCCTTCCTTCCTCCCTCCCTCCCTCCCTCTTTTCCCTCCTTCCTTCCTTCTTTCCCCTCCTTCCTTCCTTCTTTCCTCCCTCCCTCCCTCCGTCCCTCCCTCCCTTCCTTCCTCCCTCCCTCCCTTCCTTCCTTCTTTCTTTCCAGACAGTTTCACTCTTCTTGCCCAGGCTGAAGTGCAATGGCGCAATCTCCGCTCACTGCAACACCTCCCAGGTTCAAGCGATTCCCCTGCCTCAGCCTCCCAAGTAGCTGGGATTACAGGCATGCGCCACCATGCCCCAGCTAATTTTGTTTGTTTGTTTGTTTGTTTGTAAGTAGAGACGGGGCTTCTCCACCTTGGTCAGGCTGGTCTCAAACTCCTGACCTCAGGTGATGTGCCCACCTCAGCCTCCCAAAGTGCTGGGATTACAGGCATGAGCCACCACGCCCAGCCCCAAGGCACATTTTCTATGGAATGTATCAAGACAATAAATCTGGGGGATCTGGAATTAGCCTTTTGTCTACAGCCACGCACTAATAAAATACTTTTTGATTTGGCACTTCCAGGACCTATCTCTAGTAACTCACTTATATTCATTTCTTCTTTGACATACAATGCTGTCTGAAGATCACCGGACATGGAGTTAGAAAACCTTAGTGCAAATCCTGGCTTTGTTACAGTGTAACCTTGAACAAGTCACTTGATTTCTACAAATCTCAGATTTTTAAAAATACAGGATTAAGCCAGGTACGGTGGCTCATGCCTGTAATCCCGCACTTTGGGAGGCCAAGGCGGGTGGATCACAAGGTCAGGAGATGGAGACCATCCTGGCCAACACGGAGAAACCTCATCTCTGTGGTGGCATGTGCCTGTCATCCCAGCTACTTGGGAGGCTAAGGCAGGAGCATCACTTGAACCAGCGAGTCGGAAGTTGCAGTGAGCAGAGATTGCGCCACTGCACTCCGGCCTGGCGAAAGAGCGAGACTCCATCTCAAAAAAAAAAAAAAAAAAAAAAAAAGAAAAGAAAGGCTGTGCGCGGTGGCTCACGCCTGTAATCCCAGCACTTTGGGAGGCCGAGGCGGGCGGATCACAAGGTCAGGAGATCGAGACCATCCTGGCTAACACAGTGAAACTCCCGTCTCTACTAAAAATATAAAAAATTAGCCGGCTGTGGGGGGCGGGCCCCTGTAGTCCCAGCTGCTGGGGAGGCTGCAGCAGGAGAATGGCGTGAACCCGGGAGGCGGAGCTTACAGTGAGCCGAGATCGCGCCACTGCACTCCAGCCTGGGTGATAGAGTGAGGCTCCGTCTCAAAAAAAAAAAAAAAAAAAAAAAAAAAAAAAAAAAAAAAAAGGATTAAGACAGAAATAAATTATAAAATTATTAAATTAGACAACTGGCCAGGCACGGTGGCTCACGGCTGTAATCCCAGCACTTTGGGAGGCCGAGGCGGGTGGATCACGAGGTCAGGAGATCGAGGCCATCCTGGTTAACAGGGTGAAACACCGTCTCTACTAAAAATATAAAAAAAAATTAGCCAGGTGTGGTGGCTGCCCCCTGTAGTCCCAGCTATTTGGGAGGCTGAGGCAGGAGAATGGCGTGAACTCGGGAGGCGTAGCTTACAGTGAGCAGAGATCATGTCACTGCACTCCAGCCTGGGCTACAGAGCGAGACCCCATCTCAAAAAAAAAAAAAAAAAAAAAAAAAGGAAAAAAATAAATCAGACAACTAACCCACAGTAGGTTTTCAATAAATAAATACAAAGGGAGTGCTTTATACAAAACTATGGAGTATCAGGACTTGAGTTGGTCATGACTTTAAATAAGATCTTATTCAGCCTTTTTTTTTTTTTTGAGATGGAGTCTTGCTCTGTCCCCTAGGCTGGAGTGCAGTGGCGCGATCTCGGCTCACTGCAACCTCTGCCTCCCAGGTTCAAGCAATTCTCCTGCCTCAGCCTCCTGAGTAGCTGGGATTACAGGCGCCTGCCACCACGCCCAGCTAATTTTTGTATTTTTAGTAGAGAAGGGATGTCACCATGTTGGTCAGGCTGGTCTCGAACCCCTGACCTTGTGATCCACCCACCTTGGCCTCCCAAAGTGCTGGGATTACAGGCATGAGCCACCGCGCCTGGCCCTTAGCCCTTGTTTTCTTTGGAATTGAAATTTAGGGTGCTTTATCACAAAACCAAATCAGACAAGGGAGAGGGAGAAAAAGAATTATCCTACTCAGGAAGTCTCATTCTAGTAAAATTAGGGCAGGAAAGAACTTTGGTTTAGTAAGTTGGATTCTTTTTCAGTCTTACCAAGTGAAGCAGAACAATCCATTGGATTGTGATTCAAACATTCATCAAACATATATTATGGGTGTGGCACAGTGGCTTATGCCTGGAACCCCAGCGCTTTGGGAGGCTGAGGCAGGAGGATCGTTCAAGGCCAGGTGTTCAAGACCAGCCTGGGCAACACAGTGAGACCTGTCTCTACAAAAAAATTTAAAAACTAGCCAGTTGTGGTGGTGCCCACCTGAAGTCCCAACTACCTGAGAGGCTGAGGTGGGAGGACCACTTGAGCCCAGTAGTTCAAGGCTGCAGTGAAGCTATGCCTGTGCCACTGCACTCCAGCCTGGGTGACAGGGTGAGACTACATCTCTAAAAAAAAAAAACTTGGTCAGACGCAGTGGCTCACGCCTGTAATCCCACCACTTTGGGAGGCTGAGGTGGGTGGACCACCTGAGGTCAGGAGTTCGAGACCAGCCTGACCAACATGGTGAAACACCATCACTACTAAAATACAAAAATTAGCTGGGCATAGTGGCAGGTGCCTGTAATCTCAGCTACTTGGGAGGCTGAGGCAGGAGAATCACTTGAACCCAGGAGTCGGAGGCTGTAGTGAGCTGAGATCATGCCATTGCACTCCAGCTTGGGCAACAAGGGCGAAACTCTGTCTCAAAAAAAAAAAAAAAAAAAAAAAAAGGAAGGAAAAGAAAAGAAAAAACTTTCGGCCAGGTGCAGTGGCTCATGCCTGTAATCCCAGCACTTTGGGAGGCGGATGGATCACTTAAGGTCAGGAGTCTAGGACCAGCCAGGCTGGCCAAGATGGTGAAACCCCATCTCTACTAAAAATAAAACAATTAGCCAGGCATGGTGGTGGGTGCCTGTAGTCCCAGCTACTCAGGAGGCTGTGGCAAGAGAATTGCTTGAACCCAGGAGGTGGAGGTTGCAGTGAGCTGAGATTGTGCTACTGCACTCCAGCCTCGGTGACAGAGCAAGGTTTCATCTCAAAAAATAAATACAATAAAGTAAAAAAGAAAAAACTATTATGTGCGAGATGTTTTCATATTATCTTATTGAATATTTACAGCCTTAAATCAGTTTTATTTTTATTTATTTATTTTTATTTTAGACAGAGTCTTGCTCTGTTGTCCAGGCTAGAGTGCAGTGGTGCAACCTTCGCTCACTGCAACCTCCGCTTCCCAGGTTCAAGCAATTTTTGTGCCTCAGCCTCCCAAGTAGCTGGGATTACAGGTGTGCACCACCACGCATGGCTAATTTTTGTATTTTTAGTAAAGACAGGGTTACACCATGTTGGCCAGGCTGGTTTTGAACTTCTGGCCTCAAGTGATCCACCCAACTTGGCCTCCCAAAGTGCCGAGATTACAGTAGTCACTGTACTTGGCCAATCACTTTTACTTGTATTTATGTGTGTGTGTGTGTGTGTTTGAGATGAAGTCTTGCTTTGTTGCCCAGGGTGGAGTGCAGTGGCACGATCTCTACTCACTGCAACCTCTGCATCCTGGGTTCAAGCGATTCTCCTGCCTTAGCCTCCTGAGTAGCTGGCATTTGTTAATTTTTAAAAATTTTTTGTTTGTTTAAAAAGACACGGAGTCTCACTATGTTGCCCAGGCTGGTTTCGAACTCCTGGTCTCAAGTGATCCTCCTGCCTTGGTTTCCTAAAGAGCTGGGATTACAGGCATGAGCCATGGCACCCGGTCTTAAATCACTTTTTGAGGAAGGCAGGCCGTTAAGTGGGTGCCAAAAATCGTGTCATATAAGGATTGTTAAGGCTACTTTGCAAAGGAGGAGATGAAACACCAGAAGGATAAATCATTTACTCAAGGGTTCACTATTAGTGGTCAGATCTTTCAGACGCTAAGGCCTGACACAGCTATCTCTAATGGATTCTGATTCTTTTCACACAATTTTCTTAGAATATTGTTACCTTCACCTTAGATAAAAGACATATACACATACAGGATTGCAGAGGGTCATCCAGAGGGGAAAAGGATAGGAATCCTACCCCTTTTCAGTGCCCTGACATCTTAAGGGAAACGGCATATCTCCTAAAGAAGTAATTAGACTAAATTCTCTCTAGCTATTAGCAAAGTGATTTCAAGTGAATGTCTCCCCCAAGCGATGGCCTGCTCTGATTACTGCATAATCAATTTAATAGGAACAGAGTCCATTTATTTCTAGACAAGGTAAGACTTAGAGATAGGCATCTCATTTACAAGGGCAGATGAGCACAGCTGTACACAGAGAGCAGGCACACAACTAGAAGATGAATGTCATTACTATTCTTGAAACAGCTGGGTGGGAACACATGTTTATAAATCTGGCTTCTTCCTTTGGTATAATCTGCAAACTTTAGCAATAATGAATGAGCTGAAGAGAAGACAGGTCAAACAAGGTGCTGGAGATGGCAGAAGGGAAGAGAAAAAATTCTAATATGGAAAGACAAAATGGAGGCTTGTTTAAATGTCAAAGGAAACACACACTGATGAGGTGTAATACTCTTCCTACAAGGTTCCGAGTTGAGACAGCTGGGAGAATAGGACGATAGGAAAGAAGCAGCAAATAACACTTAACAGACCTAGTTTCCCTATTAGGGGCTAGCTTTAGGGAAGCAAGTAGGCTGAAGAGAAAGAAAAACTGGTCTTCATCTTGGAAAACTTACTATTTTTCATAAGTGTTCACAAAATAAGGAAAGGCTCAGCTTGTTTGAGGATAATACTGCTAAAAAATAGCAGTAATAAAGAGTGCTCCATGTTTCTCTAGAATCTTACTTTCAGATTTACCGAGAGTCTTATGGACATAATCTAATTACCCATTATTAGGATTCAGAGTACTCACTATTCTCCCTTCTTAAAGGTTATCAATATTGGAGCAGAGTAAAGGGGAAATGATGACATTTATGAGGCACTAGTCAGGTTCCCCTAGTTATTATTATTATTTTTGAGATGGAGACTTACTCTGTCACCTAGGCTGGGGTGCAGTGGTGCAATCTCAGCTCACTCCAGCCTCCGCCTCCCAGGTTCAAGCGAAACTCCTGCCTCAGCCTCCTGAGCAGCTGGGATTACAGATGTGCACCACCACACCTCGCTAATTTTTGTATTATTAGTAGAGATACAGTTTCACCATGTTGGCCAGGCTGGTCTCGAACTCCTGACCTCAGGTGATCCACCTGCCTTGGGCTCCCAAAGTACTGGGATTATAGGCGTGAGCCAACACGCCTGGCCAGGTTCCCACAGTTCTTAGGAGTGAAATGCTGAGACAAACCCAATCCCAAAGCAGCACTGCTTTGTTTCAGATAAGAATTCAAAACCTCAAAACATTTGTGTAGTCAAGGCTGATCCAAGTATAATAGTGGAAAGAGAGAGAGAGAGAGAGATTTTTTCTAGGTCCCTCATTTTTACTATTTCCATTAGTACACACTTTCTCTCGGGGATCTGGTACCTTCATGCTCAGCTCTTTCATGCTCAGATCAATTCAGTTCTTGAAACACTTCCTTCACTTGGCTTCCAGAACACCATATTCTCCTGGTCTTCCTCCTATCTCTCTGGCCATTCCTCAGCATCTTTTGCTGGTACTTCAAGTGTAGCTGATGACTCAAACTTCTATCCCTAGCCCCACCATCTCCCCTAAACTCCAGATTCATGTATCTAATCACAAACTTGACATTTCCATTCGATGTCTAAATGTAGATCGCAAACTTAACATGTTCCAAACTGAGCTCCTGATACCCATCCTCTCCTTAACACCAAGAATAACAAAAATAACTTGATCTGAGTTCTCCCTATCTGAGGTAATGGCATGTACATCCTTCTAGGTGTTCAGGTCAAAACCCTTAGAGTTTTACTTGATTCCTCTCCTACTATCACGTCCCCACATCTGACCATCAGCAAATCTTTTTGGCTCAACCTTCAAAATATATCCAGATTTTGATCATTTCTCATTACCTTCGCTTCTACTGCTCCAAGCACTCCTTAAATTATTGCAATAGCTTCCTAACTTGCTTCCATCCTTATCACTTTCTGACCTGTTCTCAACACAGAGGCCAGAGAGATCCTGCTAAATAAAACCTCTCAAATCCTATCATTTCTCTGTATAAAACCTTTTAGCTTTTGAACTGGTACATACAGGTATAGGTAATAACATACATCTGTATACCTCTGTATACAATAGGTAATACATACAGATGTATGTATAAAAAAATTAGTTTTAGTAGAAATATCTCAATGTTTTAAAAATGCTTCATGGCCAAGCATGGTGGCTCATGCCTGTAATCTCAGCACTTTGGGAGGCCAAGGCAGGAGGACTGCTTAAGCACAGGAGTTCGAAATTAGCCTGGGCAATGCAGTGAGACCCTGTCTCTAAAAAAAATTTAAAAATTATCTGGGCTTGGTGGCATGTGCCTGTAGTCCCAGCTACTATGGAGGCTGACGTGGGGGATCACTTGAGCCTGGGACATCTAGGCTGTAATGAGTCGAGATGTTGCCCCTGCACTCCAGCCTAAGTCACAGAGGAAAAAAAAAAGGTGGGGCCTAATTGTCATCCCCTGGAGTGTGAGCTGCCTTTAGCAACTTGCAGAAGTGATGGTGCATGACTTTTGAGACAAGGCGATAAAAGGTATTATTGTGGGTTCCTCCTTGCTTTCTCTCTGGGATTTCTTCCCTTAGGGATGACAGCAGCCATTTTGTGAGAAAACTTAAGCAGCCCTGTGGAGAAGTCCATGAGGCCAGCAACTGAGGCCCTCTGCCAATAGTCACGTAGTAAAGCAACTTGGAAGAGGATCCTCCAGCCCCAGATATGCTTTCAGATGATGGCAGCCCCGGTTAACAACCTCATGAGAGACCCTGAGTCAGACCACCCAGTTAAGCTACTCCTGAATTCCTGAGCCACAGAAACTCTGTGAGATAATATTTATTGTTTTAGACAGCTATGCTTTAGGTTAATTTGTTATATAACAGATAACCTGGAATAATGTCTATCCTATGTAGACAAATAATTCATTCCTACCTGGAACAAATATTTACTGAGCATCTATTATTTGCCAAGCATTCTGTAAAGTATTGAAGTTACAAAACACAGTGAAGAAATGCTGAGGTCCACTCCTGGGTTGGGAGCAAATGTTTATTAAGAGCCAACTTTATGGAATGTGCTGGACTAGGTACTAGAGAATATGGATAAATAAGGCCAGATGCTTGCCCTCAACATAAGAGACTAAAAAAGAAAAAAGGGAAGAGATTAAGTGGACCTGAATATTCCAGTAGCATTGAGTTTCCAAATGGAAACATCAGCATTTGCCTATATGCTGCTTTTAATTCTTATTTTAATCCCAATTTTCAATCCTGGTTGATGTTGACAACTACACCCTAACTGGATACAGATACACCCTAACTAACTTGGGTAAAGTGCAGGTTAGCACGCATACATGCTTTCATTCATTCTATTATTCAACAAATGAGCATCTACTCTGGGCCAGACACTGTTCTAAAGTACCAGGACATGGCAACACACAAAATTGACCAAGTCTCTGCTCTCACATTCAGATAAGAGGAGAAAGACAATAAATAAAGGAACATGTAAGCATATGTCAGATAGTGATACATGGCCAGGCACGGTGGCTCACACCTGTAATCCCAGCACTTTGGGAGGCTGAGGCAGGAGGACTGCTTGAGCCTAGGAGTTTGAGACCAGCCTGGCCAACATGGTGAAATCCTGTCTCTACAAAAAATACCAAAATTAGCCAGATATGGTGGCACACACCTGTAGTCCCAGGTACTTGGGAGACTGAGGCAGGAGAATTGCTTGAGCCCAGGAGGTGGAGGTTGCAGTGAGTCCACATCACGCCACTGCACTCCAGCCTGGGTGACGTGGGTGAAACCCTGTCTCAACAAACAAACAAACAAACAACAAAACCCCAGATAGTGATAAGCTATGGAGAAAAACAAAGCAGAAGAGGAACAGAGAATGTGAGGGATGGTGATGCTGCTATTTTATAAAGGGCAATTTTAAAAAGCCTTCTCAAGAAGATGACATTCAAGCAGAGAAATCTGTAAGAGGTGAGACAGCGAGCCCTATGGAAATTAGAAGAACATTTTAGGTAGAGAAAAAAGCAAGTACAAAGGCCCTGTGGTGGGAACGCGCATGGCACATTCGGAAGAGCAAAGAGGATAGTGTGGCTGTTGTGGAATAAGTGAGAGGAAGAGTGAGAACACATGAGGTTGGAGAGACAGCAGATTAGTGACAATGGTGGACCAAATCACGCAGACTGGGGATTGGCAGGCTTTTTTTTTTTTTTTTTTTTTTGAGACGGAGTCTCGCTCTGTCACCCAGGCTAGAGTGCAGTGGCCGGATCTCAGCTCACAGCAAGCTCCGCCTCCCGGGTTCACACCATTCTCCTACCTCAGCCTCCCGAGTAACTGGGACTACAGGCGCCCGCCACCTCGCCCGGCTAGTTTTTTGTATTTTTTAGTAGAGACGGGGTTTCACCGTGTTAGCCAGGATGGTCTCGATCTCCTGACCTCGTGATCCACCCGTCTCGGCCTCCCAAAGTGCTGGGATTACAGGCTTGAGCCACTGCGCCCGGCCAGCAGGCTTTTAAAGTAAGGGACAGACAGCACATATTTAAAGCTTTGCAGGCCACACAGTCTCTGTCATAAATTCTCAACTCTTACAGTAGAAAAAGAGCCCCAGACAATATGTAAACAAATAGGCATAGTTGTATTCCAATAAAACTGTATTACAAAAACCGGAAGTGGGACTGGATTTGGTAACTGAGCCCTAACTTGCTAATCCATGATATAGACTGTCTGCACCTTGTGGAACAGATGATGAGGCCAGAGGGGAACTGTATTTATGTTTAGGCTCTGGCCTCAGAATGCACTCTCACTGAAACAAAGCTATAAATGAGAGCCAGATATAAAAGAAATACTTTTTTTAATATTAGGCATTCAAAGGTTGTTTATTGGACTGATAAAATGAAAAAGCGGCTTGTCTAAGGCCCAAAATAATTATTTCTATAGAAAAATGTTTTGAGGCCAGGTGTGGCGGCTCATGCCTGTAATCCCAGCACTTTGGGAGGTCGAGGTGGGCAGATCACCTGAGGTCAGGAGTTCAAGACCAGCCTGGCCAACATGGTGAAACCCCATCTCTACTAAAAATACAAAAATTAGCCGGGCATGGTGGCGTGCACCTTAATCCCAGCTACTTGGGAGGCTGAGGCAGGAGAATCGCTTGAACCTGGGGGGGCAGAGGTTGCAGTGAGCTGAGATCACGCCACTGCACTCCAGCCTGGGCAACAGAGCAAGACTCAGTCTCAAAAAAAATAAAAAATAAATACAATAAATAAATAAAAATGTTTTAAGTTCCAAAAAATATTTTGGAAATTAACTTTGGACCACAAACCATTCATAAGTTGGGGACTTCCCATATATAGTGTTTTAAAATCTTCTTGATGACTCAGGGACATTATTCTAGATACAATTATTCTGTGGTGTGGTAAAGAGATGTCCCTTTAAAGGTTCCTGAGATATTAGGGGTTAATGGCCCTCTTTAATTGACACCAAACTACACTGCTGAGTTTCTGTGTTTTGCTTCTCAGTCTCCTCTTTGGCTGTCAGCAGTTACTTTTTCTTGTCATGAATATGTCTGCCTTCCGCAGTATTCTTTCCCTTATCACCAACCTCTCTATTACATCCAACTTCCTTCTTCCAATCTACTCTAGGCTAGGAAATCAGGGAGTAAATACTAACGTAGCTCTATCATCCACTAATTACATGATTCTCTTAAGGGTCTGTTATTTGGAACTCAAAGTCCATGGGGAAAAATTCTATAGCTACTAACAAAGGAATCAGTCTGACAAACTATTTTTGGTAACTCCCTACGACTATAGTTTGCCAGCAAGCTTTGAATGCAGTGTGTGTGTGTGGTAAATGTCCAATAAAAAACTTTAAAAAAATTAAAACCGTGTTTTATTCCTCTTTTGAACATGTTATTTTTAACAACAATGGGTAATGAGAATCTCAGTTCAGGTGCCAAGAATTCCTAGAAATGTCTACAAATGAAACATAGATCCTTAAGGCTCTCCTAGACAGAGAAACAAAAAAGCACAACTTAGGGCAGTGGTTCTCAAAGTGTGGTTCAAGGACCCCCGGAAGTCCCAAAGGCACTTTCAAGAAGTCTGCAAAGTCAAAATTATTTTCACAATAATACTAAGACAAATTTGTCTTTTCATTCTCATTCTCTCATGTGTATATACAAGTTTTCCAGAGGCTATGTGACACGTGATATTTCTGTTTTTCTTTTGAGATGGAGTCTTGCTCTGTAGCCCAGGCTGGAGAGCAGTGGCGCAATCTCAACTCACTGCAAGCTCCGCTTCCTCCCGGGTTCACGCCATTCTTCTGCCTCAGCCTCCAGAGTAGCAGGGACTATAGGCGCACACCACCATGCCCAGCTAATTTTTGTATTTTTAGTAGAGCTGGGGTTTCACCATGTTGGCCAGGATGGTCTCGATCTCTTGACCTTGTAATCTGCCCATCTCGGCCTCCCAAAGTGCTGGGATTACAGGCATGAGCCACCAAACCCAGCCTATATTTCTTCTTTTTGAGACAGAATCTCGCTCTGTTGTCCAGGCTGGAGCGAAATGGCATGATCTTGGCTCACTGCAACCTCCGTCTCCTGGGTTCAAGCGATTCTCCTGCCTCAGCCTTCTCAGTAGCTGGGATCATAGGCATGCGCCACCATGCCCAGCTAATTTTCCTGTTTTTATTTTTATTTTTTGAAACATTGTCTTGCTCTGTTGCCCAGGCTGTAGTGCAGTGGTACAATCTAAGTTCATTGCAACCTCTGCGTTCCAGGTCCAAGCGATTCTTGTGCCTCAGCCTCCCAAGTAGCTGGGATTACAGGTATGTGTCACCATACCTAGCTTTTTTTTTTTTTTTTGGCGAGACAGGGTTTTACCATGTTGCCTAGGCTGGTCTCAAACTCCTGACCTCAAGTGATCTGCCCACCTCCCAAAGTTCTGGGATTATGGGCTAATTTTTGTTTTTTATTTTGAGATGGAGTTTTTGCTCTTGTGCCCAGTCTGGAGTGCAATGGCGCAATCGTGGCTCACTGCAACCTCTGCCTCTTGGGTTCAAGTGATTCTCTTGCCTCAGCCTCCCAAGTAACTGGGATAACATGCGTGCACCATCACACCTGGTTAATTTTTTTCATTTAATAGAGATGGGGTTTCACCATGTTGGTCGGGTTGGTCTTGAACTCCTGACCTCAAGTGATCCACCCGTCCTGGTCTCCCAAAGTGCTGGGATTACAGGCATGAGCCATCGTGCCCTGCCATTTTAGTATTTTTTAGTACAGATAGGGTTTCACCATGTGGCCAGGCTTGTCTTGAAATCCTGGCCTCATGTTGATATGGGAGAGGGGCAAGAGAGAGTTGGGTAGAGAAAGGTGGGGTCCCTAGCAAGGGCTCCACCCTCGGGCCTGTGCCTGCAGACCTAAGTGAGAACAGGCACTCCTGTTTTCACGCCTGAATGCTGCATTTTCCAAGACCACTCTGGCCTGCTACACCCTCCATCCTGTGCCCATGTAAACCTGAGGTTTTAGTGGGTACCCACACAAGTGGCTGAACGTTAAGACAAGCAGACCAATGATGGCAGAATGACATGGCAGAGAAAGAGAGAAGAGGAGGGACGTCTGGATGCCAAGGGGAATTCGGCCGGGGGTGGCCAGAGAAGTGTCCAGCTGCTGGGCAGCCCGACTCCAAGGGAAGACCACCTTCTCACTCCATCCCCACTTCCAGCTCCCCATACATCTCACTGACAGCCACCTCCACCACTCAATAAAACCTTGCCCTCATCCTTCGAGCCCGTGTGTGATCTGATTCTTTCGGGACACTGGACAAGAGCTCGGGATACAGAAGGCTGTTACACTGGCCCTCTGCCCTTGTGATAAGGCAGAGAGTCCATTGAGCTGATTAACACACAAGTCATCCACAAATGGCAAATCTGAAAGAGCCTTGTAACACATCCTCACTTGGGCTTCGGGAGCTGCAGACATCCACCACTAGATGCTGCCATGGGGCCAGAGCCCAAAAGCGCTTGCCCTGGCCTCTGCACCTGCTGGTCTGAATGTTCCCCCTAGGGGTGTGAGCAGGTAAGCCACACCCCTGTCACATGTCCTGCAAGGGGAATCAGGGAACTCTCCTATTTCAATGTGATCTGCTGGCCTCAGCCTCCCAACATGTTAGGTTTACAAGCGTGAGCCACCGCGCCCAGCTGACACATGATATTTCAAAAAATTACTGTGGAAGCGTAAATGAGAAACCAGCTTGTCATATATTAAGCCAGACATTAAACAGATTTGTATAAATGTAAAACAGGCTAGGTGCGGTGGCTCACACCTGTAATATCAGCACTTTGGGAGGCAAGGTGGGTGGATCATTTGAGATTAGGAGTTTGAGACTAGCCTGCCCATCATGGTGAAACCCTGTATCTACTAAAAATACAAAAAATAGCCAGGTGTGGTGGCATGCACCTGTAATCCCAGTTATTACAGTGACTAAGGCAGGATGATTGCTTGAACCCGGGAAGTGGAAGTTGCAGTGTGCTGAGATCGTTCCACTGTACTTCCAGCCTGGGTGACAGAGCAAGACCCTGTCTCAAAAACAAAACAAAACAAAACAAAAAAACAAGCCACTTTTCTCATTAAGTATTTTTTTGTTTTATAAAATAGTTATTTACCAGTTGGGTGCAGTGGTTCACGCCTGTAATCCCAGTGCGTTGGGAGGCCGAGGTGAGCGGATCACTTGAGGCCAGCTGGACACTAGCCTGGCCAACATGGTGAAACCCCGTCTCTACTAAAAATATGAAAATAGTTATTTTCTATTAAAAATACTATTTATATTAATGGGTTCATTATGAATAATATACACTTTGAGTTTCTAAATTTTAATTCCTAAATGGTAAATATCAATAGATATAATCTATAAAAACAAAAGTTCTTTGAGGTCCTCAATACTTTTTTTTTTTTTTGAGACAGGATCTTTGTCATCCAGGCTGGAGTGTAGTGGTATGATTACGGCTCACTGAAGCCTCAACCTCCAAAGCTCAAGTGATCCTCCTCTCTCAGTTTTCTAAGTATCTAGGACCACAGGTGTGTACCACCACACCCAACATATATACATATATATTTTATATATATATATATATATATATATATCTTCCAAAGTGCTGGGATTATAGGTGTGAGCCATGGTACCTGGCCCTTGGCCCTTCAATAATTTTTAAGGTAAACGAAAAGGGTCCTGAGACCAAAAAGTATAAGAACTGCTACACGTAAGGCATAAAAGCCAAGCATTGTTTTCCTTCTGCCTCTTTATAGAGAAGTTAACTAAGCTGCTGCTATCTTCATGCCAGGAGACAGAAAGTTGGGGATCAGCCAGTTCTACCAGTGCTGTCAGTTTTGCCTTTCAGGGATTTGCTTGCCCAGCTGGAATTCTTGAAAGTTGTGAGAATTCTGGATCCTGAGGAGAAGCAACTGATGATCTGTAAAGGAAGCAGGAAACTTTGGGCATAACCAGGAGGGATCAAGGGTTAAAAAAAAGAAGTAAATAGAGTTGACTTTCTGGCATTTGGACAAGTCAGCCACCATAACCTGCCCATTCTGCCTTTGAAATCTCTGAATAATGTCTTCCTCTCCACATCCCCACAACCACTAGAGTCTAAGTCCTCATTAACTTACCTGTAGACTATCCCAACAGCCTTTGAATTGTGCTCCCTAACTCCACTCTTCAGCTCTGTCAATCCAGGTGGTAAACTATTATCAGACGAATCTACCTCAAACGCTGCTTTGAGCCACCACATACGGCCTCAAATGCTGCTTTTATGCAACTAGTCAGCAAATACATACTACCTATTATTATTATTTTTTATAATGTTTTATTTTATTATTATTTTTTTGACACACAGTCTTGCTCTGTCACTCAGGCTGGAGCGCGGTGGCGTATCGTGGATCACTGCAAACCTCTGCCTCCTGGGTTCAAGCGATTCTCCTGCCTCAGCCTCCCAAGTAGCTGGGACTACAGGCATGCATCACCACGCCCGGCTAATTTTTTGTATTTTCAGTAGAGACAGGTTTTGCCGTGTTGGCCGGGCAGGTCTTGAACTCCTGGCCTTAAGTGATCTGCCTGCCTTGGCCTCCCAAAGTGCTGGGATTACAGGCATGAGCCACTGTGCCCGGCCCATATTATCTTACCATACTCCGTCATTGCACCAAGTGCTACTGAAGATTCAAAACAGAATAGAGATATGGCTACTGAATGGAAAGTTGTGTTCTAATCTTCGAGGTGTGTGTAGGGGGGGTGGTGTCGGAGAATGGATATATTCAAAACCATTAGTTGGGATGCTGGATCTAAAGAAAAAGGAAGGGAGGAAGGGAGGGGAGAGGAGGGGAAGGAGGGAGGGAGGAAAGAGGGAGGGAGGGAGCAAAGAGGGATAGAGGGAGGAAAGAGGAAGGGAGAGAGGATGGAGGGAGGGAGGGAGGAAAGAAAAAAGAAAACAGAAAGACAGAGAAAGAGAAAAAAGAAAGAAAAAGGAGAAAACCCATCAGTTAAAAACCCAAAACCATATGCTGCACTACAAACTATGGTAAAGCCATGGAGTGTTAGGTCAGAGAAAGAATAGGGAGAATTTTATAATCCTAAAGGGATTTAGGATAAGCATGACACGCATGAAGAAGAGTGAGAGCAAACCACCAGTGAAGAACTGAGGCATGTGTCAGCAGGAAGGAGACATGGAAAAAGCTGATCTAATACTTGACGCTAAATAAGTATTTGTTAACTGTTACTGATTGGTGGGCTAATATATTAAGTTATAGAAAATAAGATAGCTGAGCATGGTGGCTCACACCTATAATCTCAGCACTTTGGGAGGCCAAGGCGGGCTGATCACTTGAGATCAGGAGTTCCAGACCAGCCTGGGAAACATGGTAAAACCCCATATCTACTAAAAATACAAAAATTGGAGGCTGGGCGTGGTGGCTTATGCCTGTAATCCCAGCACTTTGGGAGGCCGAGGCGGGTGGATCACGAGGTCAGGAGATCGAGACCATCCTGGCTAACACGGTGAAACCCTGTCTCTACTAAAAGTACAAAAAATTAGCCAGGCGTGGTGGCGGGCGCCTGTAGTCCCAGCTACTCAGGAGGCTGAGGCAGGAGAATGGTGTGAACCTGGGAGGTGGAGCTTGCAGTGAGCCGAGATCGCGCCACTGCACTCCAGTCTGGGAGACACAGCGAGACTCCGTCTCAAAAAAAAAAAAAAAAAAAATTGGCTGGGTGTGGTGGTGGGTGCCTGCAATCCCAGCTACTTGGGAGACTGAGGCAGGAGAACTGCCTGAACGTGGGAGGCGGAGGTTGCAGTGGGCCGAGATGGGGCCACTGCACTCCAGCCTGGGTGACAGAGTGAGACTCAGTTTCCAAAAAGGAAAAAAGAAAAGGGAAAAACTTGAGCACTGAGTTGCTTAATTCATCCTTCGCCAACAGCTGCTACTTATCCATGCTGTTTCCTAAATCTGGTAAAGTTGTTGTTTTCAGTTTCCCCTTGTTAGTTAATTATTCCATTTTACACAATTTCCATGCCCCTGCCCCCCACAGCCATTCTTTATGTTTAATGTACACATTATTGTTTGTGTATGTTCTTTTTATTTTATTTATTTTTCTTGAGTTTCTCTCTTGTCGCCCAGGCTGGAGTGCAATGGTGTGATCTCGGCTCACTGCAACCTCCACCCACCGGGTTCAAACAGTTCTCCCGCCTCAGCATCCCATGTAGCTGGGATTACAGGCACCCGCCACCACGCCCGGCTAATTTTTTTTTTTGTATTTTTAGTAGAGACGAGGTTTCACCATGTTGGCCAGGCTGGTCTCCAACTCCCGACCTTAGGGGATCCGCCTGCCTTGGCCTCCCAAAGTGTTGGGCTTAGAGGCGTGAGCCACCACGCCCAGCTGGCATATGTTCTTATAAATGTATATTATATATTATTGTTTTGTTTTCATATATTTTATTTTGCTTATTTAGTATTATGTTATAGATATCATTCTGTTTTTTGGGGGGGAATGGAGTTTTGCTCTTGTTGTCCTGGCTGGAGTGCAATAGCACAATCTTGGCTCACCACAACCTCCGCTTCCTGGGTTCAAGCAATTCTCTTGCCTCCCAAGTAGCTGGGATTACAGGTATGTGCCATTACACTAGCTAATTTTGTATTTTTAGCAGAGACGGGGTTTCTCCATGCTGGTCAGGCTGGTCTCGAACTCCTGACCTCAGGTGATCCAACAGGCGTGAGCCACCATGCCTGGCCTATTCTGTTTTTTCCCCCTCAACTTGGCGCTATACTTTTAAGAATCTTCCATATTGCTATATTATATCTAGCCTATAAGGCTGTAATACCTATACCTATCATTTAATAATCAATCTTTAATGACTTCCTATCAGCAGTAAGGGGCTATGGACATACATATTATAGAAATAGAAGACATGATCTCAATCTATTCTCACACACTTTACAATCCAGTTGAGAGAAACACACACAGAAATAACATGTTATCAGGCAGTAGATGAGAACAGAGTACTTTGGGAGGATGAGATGGGAGGATTGCTTGAGGTCAGGAGTTTAAGATCAGCCTGGTCAACATCACAAGATTCTCATCTCTATAAAAAATAAAATATATATGTAAAATAAATAAAGAACAGAGTAAAGTTTGGTTGAATGGCCAAGTGAACTATATCTTACCATATCATGACATGTATAATAAAAAAGGATAGGAAGGATGTGATACCTACATTTAACTGAACTGATGGCAGGGCGTGACCTAGTGATGAAGTGCCTGTAATTCCAGCACTTTGGGAGGCTGAAGCAGGTGAATCACCTGAGGTCAGGAGTTTGAGACCAGCCTGGCCAGCATGGAGAAACCCCATCTCCACAAAAAATACAAAAATTAGCCGGGCATGGTGGTGCACACTGCAATCCCAGCTACTCGGGAGGCTGAAGCAGGAGAGCTGCTTGAACCCAGGAGGCAGAGGTTGCAGTGAGCCCAGGTCACACCACTGCACTCCAGCCTGGGCGGCAGAGTGAGACTCTGTCTCTAAATAAATAAATAAATAAACAAACAAACTGATATAGTGAAGTTGTAAAATACCATTTTAAACATTTCTAGACTGTCCTCTAGATGGTGCTGGAGTAACCATATTGTCTTTTATAACTCAAATTTCCTTCAACCTTTAAGAGTAAGGGGTAATTTACTACTCTTAGCAAGTTGGTGGCTCTGCTACCAATTTTTTATAGCTCTTTGGCTCCCAGTCTAGGAGAGTGATATCTTGGACACTGCTAAGAAATTAAAATAACAAGCCGGGTGCGGTGGCTCACGCCTGTAATCCCAGCACTTTGGGAGGCCGAGGTGGGTGGATCACAAGGTCAGGAGTTCAAGATCAGCCTGGCCAACATGGTGAAACCCCGTCTTTACTAAAAATACAAAAAAATTAGCCAGGCAAGGTGGCGGGCGCCTGTAATCCCAGCTACTCGGAGGCTGAGGCAGAGAATTGCTTGAACCCGGGAGGTGGAGGCTGCAGTGGGCCGAGATCGTGCCACTGCACTCTAGCCTGGGCGACAGAGAGAGACTCTGTCTCAAAAAAAAAAGAAAAAAAAAGAAAAAAAGAAATTAAAATAACAGATAATGTAACCTCTAGTAGTTTCTCATTCAATCTGCGAGGAGCTACTATTCAAAGCTATATTCTACTTGTGTGTTTGTTTAGGGGTTGGGGGAGCGGGGCTGAATAAATGTGTCTTTGCTTCCAGGAAGTTTATTTTTTATTTATTTATTTTTTTGGAGACAGAGTCTCTCTCTGTCGTCCAGGGTGGAGTGCAGTGGCATGATCTCGGCTCACTGCAACCTCCGCTTCCCCAGTTCAAGCAATTCTCCTGCCTCAGCCTCCTGAGTAGCTGGGACTACAGGCGCACGCCGCCACGCCTAGCTAATTTTTTGTATTTTTAGTAGAGATGGGGTTTCACCATGTTGGCCAGGCTGATCTTGAACTCCTGACCTTGTGATCCACCCACCTCGGCCTCCCAAAGTGCTAGGATTACAGGTGTAAGCCACTGCGCTCGGTGCTTCCAGGAAGTTTATAATCTAGAACGAGGGGGACAAAACTCTAATGTAAAACAGAAGACATTATCACCGCAAGGCTTACCTCTAACAATCCAAAAGATCACAAAGATGCACAGGGTAATGAATATCCTAATCTGCCTAAGGAAATAAGGGTTTCTTTAAAGACTAGTAACAAGTCTCCAGAGATGGTTTTAAAATAAAATTACTGTTGAACATATTTTATAGTAGCTATCTTCAGCTCTGTCCTATCAGGTATCTGGAGCCAGAAGGAAGCCCTGGTTTCCAAATAGGGCACAGAGCTGGATGCCCTGTCCAGGAAGAGTCACAGTGCACATTCTGTACACACTTGCAGTATCTTTTTATTTATTTATTTTTTAAGGTTAGTCAAGTGAAGCAATGGGATTAGAGAAGGAACAAAGACATCTGTAACTGGTTGTGATCAATTAGTTGTAAACACCACTGCACTCAGACCAGCCCAGACTTGCAGTATCTTAGTTAATATGGCCTAATGATAGAAACATGTAAACTGAACTAGGTGCGGCAGCTCACACCTGTAGTCCCAACTACTTAGGGAGGCTGAAGCAGGAGGACTGCTTGAGTCCAGGAGTTGAAGATCAGCCTGGGAAATGCAGTGAGGCTCCATCTCTAAAAATTTTAAAACATTAGTCAGGTGTTGGCCAGGCACAGTGATTCACACCTGTAGTCCCAGCACTTTGAGAGGGCAAGGTGGGAGGATTGTTTTAGCCTAGGAGTTTGAGATCAGCCTAGGTAACATGGCGAAACCCCCGTATCTACAAAAAAGACAAAAAGCAGCCAGGTGTGGTGGTACATGCCTGTAGTCCCAGCTACTTGGAAGGCTGAGGTGGGGAGAGTGGCTGAGCCTGGGAGGCCAAGGCTGCAGTGAACTGTGCTCGAACCACTGCACTCCAGCCCGGGTGACACAGTGAGACCCTGTTTTAAAAAAAAAAAACAAAAAATTAGCCAGGCATGGTGGTGTGTGCCTGTAGTCCCAGCTAAAAAAAATTATATAAAATAAAAATAAGGCTGGGCATGGTGGCTTATGACTGCAATTTGAGCACTTTTGAGAGGCCGAGGTGGGCGGATCACTTGAGGCCAGGAATTGGAGACCAGCCTGGGCAACATGGTGAAACCCCATCTTCACCAAAAATACAAAATTTAGTCAGGTGTGTTGGCTCGCCTGTAATTCCAGCTACTTAGGACGCCGAGGCATGAGAATAGGCGGAGGTTGCAGTGAGCTGCGATCACATCACTGCACTCCAGGTTGGGTGACAGAGAGAGACCTGGTCTCTAAGTAAATAAATAAATAAAAGAAAAATGTAAACTGGGCTCTCCGATTTAATGTTTTTTTTTTTTTTTTTTTAATTTCTGAACAACAAATTTTAGTACACAGAGTTGGGGATGGTGGTGACAACACTGGTTAATGAGATAGTGAGAGAGATAATACATAACACATGAATAGAAACAAAACAGCGCTACTTCCTTCCCAAGAGGGGAGCAATCTACATAAAACTGTGTTTGGGTCTGGAGAACACCTGTGAGAAATCTCTAACCAGACCTGCTCCCTCAGCTGTAGCTTACAAACCTCTAGGTCACCTCATGTCTTTGCTGTGTCAAGAATGCTTTCTCAGGGGGGAGGGATAGCATTAGGAGATATACCTAATGATGTAAATGACGAGTTAATGGGTGCAGCACACCAACATGGCACATGTATACATATGTAACAAACCTGCACATTGTACCCTAGAACTTGAAGTATTATAATAATAATAATAATAATAATAAAGAATGCTTTCTCTTTGTATAGTCCTCCTGACAGCTCCTGTCACAGTGTTTGCCCTCTGATACCCATGATTAACTGGCTGGGGAACCCTCACACTGAACAGGAGCTGAGCAATGGGCTCACTGCTCCTATCTAATCCCTCATAATAGCAGGCATCTACTGCAGTTACCTGGTTTCCTAGTTTAAAATAACCAAGCTGAACAAGAGCTGCTGTGGTCTGCTCAGCTGCCTTTTACCTAGAGTCACCTTTTCAGGAAAAGCTGAAAATGAACTAAGCTCTATAATTTAGCCAGAAGTGATCTCTTTCAGTTCACAATTATATGGCATCTGCTGACTGTATCATTAGTAGGGCTCAAATGACATGCTATTTTGTGGTATTATTTGCATATATGTATTTGAAGATATTTCGGTTATAAAACTTCCTGAAAATGAGCTCCCATATACAAAGCAAATATGAAGAAACCACCCCACAAATCTTAGGAAGCAAAGCTGCCTACTTGGGACTACATGACAAAAAATGCAACAAGGTAAAATTTATTTTCATTCCAGTCCATTTGAAAGTAAATAGGACCAGGCTTACATAAAGTTAAGATGTTCATGTGTATATATGGATATACATGTTTACAGATAGTTTGAGATAGGTCTGTAAATCAACTTATTCCCTCCTTACAAGTTTCCTTAAAACTATTACTAAAAAAATCCTTCCCATTTCCATTGGTGTGCTTATAAATCCAGACTTTTTCTGGACTGCCAAATCGGTTCTCCCGGGCCAGTACCAAACAGTATTTTTATAATTTTATATTACTTTTAAATAAATGACAAAGGATCGCCCCCACCACCCAGCAACACAAATCTTATACACTAAATAAATATTCTATTTCACAATCACATTAGCTATTCTAGTCTTAGGTGAAGACGTACACTCTGCAAGGTTTTTCTCAAAGTTCTACAGACTCCTTTTTGAATATTCTGTGCAAAGGGATGGTCTGGTCTCTCCCTCTAACTACCTCCAACTCCCCAGCTTCTTACTTTCAGGAGGTTGAGATGCTAAAGACACAGTTATTGGATCTAAGGAGAGGACCTCTTTCCCTTTAACACATTTCTGATTCACTGGCTGCCCTGCTAAAGTATAGGTACTATTTTGTCTACAGATTTTCCATACCTTCTTCTAAAGTTAATTTAACTTTTGTCCTCTCTTAAGCCCCAAGACTTCCATATACAAATTTTATGTTGTCTGTCATGACTGAATTTATTTGATTTAGAAATTAATGACTTACTTTACCTATTTTCTTTTTTTTTACACTTTTTTTTTTTTGGAGATGGAACGTCACTCTGTTGCCCAGGCTGGAGTGCAGCGATGAGATCTTGGCTCACTGCAATCTCCACCTCCTGTCTCAGCCTCCCGAGTAGCTGGGACTACAGGTGCATGCCGCCGCGCCTGGCTAATTTTCTTTTTTTTTTTTTTCCTTTTGTATTTTAGTAGAGACGGGGTTTCACCATGTTTCCCAGGCTGGTCCTGAACTACTGAACTCAGGCAAACTGCCCGCTTTGGGCCTCCCAAAGTGCTAGGATTACAGGCGTGGGCTACACTTTTTTTTTTTTTTTTTGAGATGGGTTCTCACCATGTTGCCTAGGCTGGACTTGAACTTTTGGACTCAAGTGATCCTCCTGCCTCAGTTTACCAAGTAGTTGGGACTTACTGGCACATGCCACGATATACCTGGCTCTTTACCTAATTTCTTATGTGATGTGTCAAAGTGTGTCCCTATGCCTGCTATATTATTCTATTCCTAGATAAATGTTCTGATTTTTAAAATATTAAAATATTTAAAAAATATTAAAAATTATACTTTGAAATTATAACTGTAGTTGCCTCAAGGTAGAGGAACTAGATGGGCTAGGGACAGGGAAAGAAGACTTACTTTTTACTGCCTATCCTTTTCATCTCTTTTTTTTTTTTTTTTTTTGAGACGGAATCTCGCTGTGTCTCCCAGGCTGGAGTGCAGTGGCGTGATCTCGGCTCACTGCAAGCTCCGCCTCCCGGGTTCATGCCATTCTCCCGCCTCAGCCTCCCGAGTAGCTGAGACTACAGGCGCCCGCCACCACGCCCGGCTAGTTTTTTGTATTTTTAGTAGAGACGGGGTTTCACCATGTTAGCCAGGATAGTCTCGATCTCCTGACCTCGTGATCCACCCGCCTCGGCCTCCCAAAGTGCTGGGATTACAGGCTTGAGCCACCGCGCCCGGCCCCTTTTCATCTCTTTTGAATGTTGTGTCACTTCATGTATTCATGTACAAAATAAAAAGCAACCCCTCTCCCACAAAAATGATGCTTTATTAGAAGATATAACATCTATCTATACATTTGTCTTTTCTTTACCTAAATACTTAGCAAGTACTCAGTAAGTACTGAACAGAATAAATAACCCTAATACTGGTTTAACCCAGGCAGGGTTTGGAGAGGCACCAGATCTCATCTCTGGCTGATGAGCTGACAGAAGAATAGGAACTCCTCAGCTGCTTACTTACCTTTCCTTCCAAAGATAAGAATCTCAGTTACTTTCTGATTCTCAACCCAGTGTGGTTCCCCAAATTTCCAGCAGTATGGGTGTGTGCATGTGTGTGTGTGAGAGAGTGAGTGTGAGACAGAGTTCTGATTGAAATCAGATATATGATTTGTGTGTGTTGGGGGGTGGAGAAGGAGCGTTAGTAAGCCTAACTGACAACATCCTATACAGTGATAATGAGTTTATGGCATTAAAATACAATGCAAAGATTTTGAATTTTTTAAAAACCACCAATATGACTAAATTGAGTCCTATCTTTCTGAAGCTTCATTTAATTTACAACAATTCTATTTTTTTTTTCCTCAAAATTCATCTAGGGTATAACAGTCACTATAAAGACCAAACTCACTATAGATATTTGACTTCATTGGGCTTACATTTAAAAGTAATTGTCAGAATTTGCCCAACCAAAGCTGTAGTCATTTCAAATTCTTTCTCTTATTTATGTCTTGCTGCCAGACAAAATTTGCTGTATACTTTGCAGTAAGTATCCATCTTCCTCCTCCACCTATGAAATGAACAATTAGAAGCATCCTAGACCTTAACTGTTACTACACACTGAATCTGGCCACTCAAGTAAGATTCAGACTCCAACATAATCCCACTAAAATTGTGGAAGAGGTTTCTCAAGTCCTAATGATACAAAAAGGATGCTTAGTCCCAGATACAACAGGTTAGATATTTGGTTGCTTTCCCTGATTTTTTTTTTTTTTTGGTATGTGGTGGTGGTCAGACAGTATTTCCAATAATGCATACAACTTACTGTGCTTTAGCATCTTCTATATATTATCTCATATTTAATTCTCTCAGCAACCTCTAAAGTATAATTATTCCCATTTTACAGATGAGGAACTGGAAACTCAGAGCAATCTGTTCCAATGTTATATAGCTAAATAAGATGCAAAAGCTAGAATCTAAATCCCAATCAATATGACTCTAAACTAAAGCCTGTATGGTTTGCTTTGTTTGAGGTTAAGTCTCATTCTGTTGCTCAGGCTGGACTGCAGTGATCATAGCTCACTGCAACCTCAAACTTCTGGCCTCAAGCAGTCCTCCCACCTCAGCCTCCCAAATAGCTGGGACTACAGGTATATGACACCATGCCTGGCTAATTTTTATGTTTTAGTTTTCAGTAGGGACAAGGTTTTGCTATGTTGCCCAGTCTGGTCTTAAACTTATGGGCTCAAGCGATCCTCCTGTCTGGCCTCCCAAAGTGTTGAGATTACAGGTGTAAGCCATACTGCATGGCCTTACATATATTTTTAACTATGCTGCCTCACAAGATAAGATTACACTTTCTTGGTTCTCAGGAGCTCGTATTTTCAGTGTAAAACACTAAATGGTCTATGCACTGCACTTGAGAATAAAATTGTGGACTAAAGCAAAAGACATCAACACCTGTAGGTTTATTTTGGGCTGAGAAGCAGATTATTGATTTTACGTTTGACCTGTCTCTACCAGAAAAGAAACAGATGCAGCAATAAAGCTACATACTGGTGGTAAAGTGAAAGACACATAGAACAGGCAGAAGAAGCAAAGAGAAAATGTCCAAGTAGGCAAAATGCAACAAGAGGATAAAAAGAGAAAAGGGAGTTGGGACAAACACCGAAAAGTCCAAAGCTGCAAGGTTATTATTATGAAACACATTATGTGTCTCCTTTGTATGTGATGTACTTTATTGATGATGTAAAAAATAAAGCTCAGCTCTTGAAGAAGTATTTAAGGAAAATTTAAGAAGTATCTTTTTCTAAACCATAAAAAAGATATAATGACTAAATCCATTATGATACATCCTTAACATGGAATACGACGTAGTTATTTAAAATATTACAGGAGGTCATTTAATTATATGGGAATATGTTACAGGAATATATTTCTCTAAACAAAGAAGATTATGAAATACATAAAGAAGGGTCTCAATTTGTTAAAAATATAAAAATATAAAATATAAGCAACAAAAATATATGTATAATCTAAAAATTCAAACAATGATTATCTCTGGGAAATTTATTCTTTTCCTCTTGGTGAATTTTGACTTTGCTTTGTCTCCTAAATTTTCAACAATAAAAATTATTACTTTTTTCTTTTGAACCATCACAATATCTGAAACTTTTTCATCACCTGAAATAGAAACTCTGCAGCCATTAAGCAGTAATTTTCCATTCCCTATGCTCCCCACTGCCCTTAATATTCTTGGTCATTTAGATATCTCCTTTGGCAAAATGTCTATTCGAGTCTTATGCCCATTTTTGAATTAGGTTGTTTGGGTTTTTATGTCGATCTGTAGGAGTTCTTTATTCTAGATATTAATCACTTATCAGATATATGATTTGCAAATATTTTATCCCATTCCATCTTTATTCTCTTGGTAGTATCTTTTGATAAACAAAAGTTATTAATTTTGATGAAACACAATTTATCTAATTTTTCTTTGTTGCCTTATGCTTTTGGTGTCATAGCTAAAAAATCAGGCATTACTTTTTAAATCATAAAATAATTTCAAAAATTTAAAAAAAAATCAGAGTAAAAAATAACAGTTGCTAGTTGTGGGGCAGAAGATGTAGGAGGCTGAGCACAATGGCTCACGCCTGTAATCCCAGCACTTTGGGAGGCTGTGGCAGGCAGAACACTTGAGCCCAGGAGTTCAGCACCAGCCTAAGTAACACGGTAAGACCCCATCTCTACAAAAAATAGAAAAGTTAGCCGAGCATGGTGGCACACGCCTGTAGTCTCAGCTACTTAGAGGGCTGAGATAGGGGATATGTTGAGCTCAGGAGATAGAGGTTGCCATGAGCCAAGACTGCACCACTGCACTCCAGCCTGGGTAACAGAGCAAGACCCTGACAAAAAAAAAAAAAAAAAAGAAGGAAGGAAGGAAGGGAGGGAGGGAGGGAGGGAGGGAGGGAGGGAGGGAGGGAGGGAGGGAGGGAAGGAAGGAAGGAAGGAAGGAAGGAAGGAAGGAAGGAAGGAAGGAAGGAAGGAAGGAAGGAAGGAAAGAAAAAGAAAGAAAGAAAGAAGGAAAGAAGGAAAGAAAGATAAAATTTAGGAGAAGATATAGCTCATTATCTCTGAAATTATGCTTTGAATTCAAAGCACAGTAAGGGTAGCTAACAGTGTGTTTTAAGCATCCGTATTCCTCCTCTTATTATAATGTGACTTAGTAGATGATTGCCTGGTCCAAAGACATGTGTAATAAAAACAAAGCTACCCATTGGATCAAGAGCTCATCCATCAATTTTGCCCACCATCTGTGGATGGCATTGCAGGTCATTTGCATAGCATCCACTTTGGACTTAGATACAAGACTCAGCAACAGTCCTTTGGTACCAAACCATTTTATGCGTTTTCTGCAATTTACAGTTGAACCCTCAGACTCACATATCAAGGCAGAAGCTCTGGTAAAGGCATACCTAGGTATGTAGACACCGGATTCATCATCTGTTATATTTTAAAGACCCCTGATTCTTTTTATTATTTTTCTTTTTGTTTTTTATTGACACAGGGTCTCGCTCTGTCACCTAGACTGGAGTGCAGTGATGCGATTATAGCTCACTGTAACCTCATACTCCTTGGCTCAAGTGATCCTCCCTCCTCCTCAGCTTCCTGAGTAGCAAGCACTAGAGGCGCACACCACCATGCTCAGATACTTTTAAAAAACTTTTTTGTAGAGATGAGGTCTTGCTATATGTTGCCCAGGCTGGTCTTGAATTTGGCTTAAAGCAGTCTTCCCACCTAGGCCTCCCAAAGTGCTGGGATTATAGGTGTGAGCCACTGGCCCTGTCCTTCTTTTTCTTTATTCTTTTCCTCTTTTTAAAAAAATTTGTCTTGGACAAGATGTTGTTGTTTAAAATGAATAAATAATACAAATAAAAAGCTTGTCCCCACATATATTTTGAGACAGGGTCTTGCTCTGTTGCCCAGGTTAGAATATACTGGCAAGATCATGGCTCACTGTAGCCATGACCTCCTGGGCTCAGGTGATCCTCCCATCTCAGTTTCCTGAGTAGCTGGGATTACAGGTACATACTACTATGTTCAGCTAATTAAAAAAAATTTTTTTTTGATAGAGAAAGCGTCTTGCTATGTTGCCCAGTTTGGACTAAAACTCCCGGGTTCAAGTGATCCTCTTGCCTCAGCCTTCCAAAGTTCAGGGATTATAGGCATGAGCCACCACACCTGATCTACTTTGTTACCTTGTTCCCTCCCTTGAAAATTGTATTTCCTTAGCTTGGTCAGAAAAGCAGTACGTGTTAAGCCTAACGTCCAGTGCTAGTAGGAATAGTTAACAATAAACATTAATAATTGTTGCTGACACACTGGTGCCAAATTATTGTTCAATTTGGTCCTATTCTCTAGAAGTTGAATATGCCTTCAGTTATGGTCTTCTCTTTGCTTTCCTAGTAAAGTCCTCTTTACTCTCTCTAGACCTCTTATAACAGCCAAAGGTCCTTTTAATCACCACTAAATGATCAAAAATCTGTTAATGGTGTCTATGTAATTTCTATTTTTATTTCTAAAGGAGAATGACAGACATATTTGTTTACTGATGTTCGGCGTAAGGGCAAGGAGGAGGATGCAGCTACAACAAACACCTCAACTCCCAGTCAATACTAGTAGTTTTCTAAAGTTTTCCCACTCCAGTTTTCTAGTTCTCTTAGAGGTTGAGGTGGAGAAACAGATCATATGAAAGTAAATAAGTTACAGTTTCTGGAAACCCATAAACATAGCTGCATCTTGCCTGCAGCAAGGAATGTTGCAGGAAGTTGGTAGGACTGAGAGCTGAGGGAGAGTTGCAAGAGGATGCCCGTGAGGAAGGCTGGTATGGAACTCTACATGCTACTACCTCTGCAGAAGCCTCAGCTGGGAGAATGCAGAAATTGTTTCCTTCCCACAGCTGATCTCTGGTATGTTACTCTATAATAATTAACTTTGACATGTGATTAGAGATTATGTGCATTTATGAGCACTATTTCCTCCAGGACGAAAGTTCAAACCAGAGATGTAGGGAAAGGGTAAATATATTCAGAAACTTCCAAGAGTGAGTTGCCTCCAGAAATGAAGAAACTAGAAAAAATTAGAACCATCTGTGGTTACGTACTAGCTAAGATTTTCTTCTTAGATTGGTGAACAGTTGTTATCTGAAAACCACTTAAAAAAATTTAGATTTACAGAAAATGAAAACCATTCTAATAATAATTATTTTTTGAGACAGGGTCTTGTTCTGTCACCCAGGCTAGAGTGCAGTGGCACAATCACATTCACTGCAGCCTCGATCTCCTGTACTCTAGAGATCCTCCTGCTTCAGCCTCCTAAGTAGCTGGGACTGTGGGACTGTGCCACTTGCCTGGCTAATTTTTTTGATTTTTGGTAGAGAAGAGGTCTCATAATGTTGCACAGGCTGGTCTTGACCTCCTGGGCTCAAGTAATCCTCCCACCTTGGCCTCCCAAGGTGCTAGGATGACAAATGTGAGTCACTGTGTCTGGCCAAACTATTTTTTTTTTTAACTGTCATACTGGCTGGGCGTGATGGCTCATGCCTGTAATCCCAGCACTTTGGGAAACTGAGGCAGGAAGATCACTTGAGGCCAGGAGTTCGAAACCAGTCTGGTCAACATAGCGAGACCCAGTCTCTACAAAAGAAAAAAAAAGTTAGCCAGACATGGTGGTACACGCCTGTGGTTCCAGCTACTTGAGAAGTTGAGGTGAGAGGGTTGCTTGACCCCAAGAGTTGGAGGCTGCAGTGAGCCATGATTGCACCACTGCACTCCAACCTGGGTGACAGAACGAGACTCTATTTCAAAAAAATAAAACCAAAAACCAAAAACCTGTATTTTAGCTCCAAATTTGTTGCTGCAATGCAAATTATTAGAGAGAATGCTTTTGTCATGCTATAAATACTTATGCCCTACCAAATCTCATGTAGGCAGAACCTCCAATCAGATTAACAGCAACATCTCCAGGTTTTTATCCTACTTATCCTGGCAAACCATTCATCCTCAATTCATGGATCTGATTGTAAGGAAGGGTCAAATTATGTACGAGTCTTCCAAAACCAGAAACCTAAAGGCAGAAATGTGGTTACTGTTCCTTTAGAGAGGATACTTTCAAAGAGAATCTATACACTATCCAGGAGTTCTTTTATTAATATTCTAAGTATAAATCTCTCAGGTGATCCAACAAGCAATTTGGGATAGTTTGTAAAAATGTTCAAAGCCTCTGGAGACCCTTAAAAAAACACTGACACCTAGCTGCCACCCACAGTTATTCTGATCCAATCTAATTGGGTGAGATCTGGGGATTGGGATTTTAAAAATTCCCACTCCCACACTCTAATGTGCAGCAAAATATGGAAACTCCTGCTAAAGAAAATGGTGTCTTCAAATTTGTCCACCTTCAAGTCTGGGATGGAGAGAAAACAAAAACCCTAAACCATTAATTCTGAGATCTTCTGGGATTCGAGGAGCCAAAGAAAGCACAAGTGCAGGCCGGGCGTAGTGGCTCACGCCTGTAATCCCAGCACTTTGGGAGGCCGAGGCGGGTGGATCACCTGAGGTCAGGAGTTCGAGACCAGCCTCAACACGGAGAAACCCCATCTCTACTAAAAATACACTACTAGCCAGGCGTGGTGATGCATGCCTGTAATCCCAGCTACTCGGGAGGCTGAGGCAGGAGAATTGCTTGAACCAGCCAGGGCAACAGAGTGAGACCAGCCAGGGCAGCACAGTGAGATTCTAGCTCTACAAAAAGTAAAATAAATAAATAGATTAAAAAAAGAGAGAGGAGGCCAGGCACGGTGACTCATGAGGTCAGGAGATCAACACCATCCTGGCCAACATGGTGAAACGCTGTTTCTATTTAAAAAAAAATACAAAAATTTGCTAGGTGTGGTAGTGGGCACCTGTAGTCCCAGCTACTCAGGAGGCTGAGACAAAAGAATCGCTTGAACTCAGGAGGCGGAGGTTACAGTGAGCAAAGATCGCGCCACTGCACTCCAGCCTGGGCGACAGAGCAAGACTCAAAAAAAAAAAAAAAAAAGAGGAACTCAACCTAGTAACAGTTGGGGTCAGAGGGTGGATGATCTGCTCAGATTGACTTTGGGAAGCAATGTCTCTCATTATAATGCACATTTCTAGAAAATCTCTCTCCAACTTGTGACAATAATTATTCTGAAATTTGCATTTGCCCCTTTTATGAGTTGAACTGTGTCCTGTCCCACTCTTCCCCTGCCAGAAAAAGGTATATTGAAGTTCTAACTCCTAGTACCTCAGCAATGACTTTATTTGGAAATAGGGTCTTTAGAGAGGCAATCAAGACATCAAGATAAGGTCATCAGGGTCTGCCCTAATCCAGTGACTGGTGTCCTTATAAAATGGAGCAATTTAGCCGGGCGCGGTGGCTCAAGCCTGTAATCCCAGCACTTTGGGAGGCGGAGACAGGTGGATCACGAGGTCAGGAGTTCGAGACCATCCTGGCTAACACGGTGAAACCCCGTCTCTACTAAAAAAATACAAAAAGCTAGCCAGGCGAGGTGGCTGGTGCCTGTAGTCCCAGCTACTCGGGAGGCTGAGGCAGGAGAAAGGCGTAAACCCGGGAGGCGGAGCTTGCAGTGAGCTGAGATCTGGCCACCGCACTCCAGCCCGGGCGACAGGCGAGACTCCGTCTCAAAAAAAAAAAAAAAATAAATAAAAAATAAAATAAAATAAAATAAAATGGAGTAATTTGGACACAGATATGCACAGAGGGAAGACAGCCATGTGACTGGAATGATGCAGCTACAAGGCCAAGGAACACCACGGATTGCCAGCAAAGAGCAGAAGAAAAGAAAGATTCTTCCCTAGAGCTTCAGGAGACAGATGGTCCTGCCAACACCTTGATCTCAGAGGCCTAGCCTCAGGAACTGTGAAATAATAACTTTCTGTTGTTTTAAGGTACTCAGTTTTTGGTACATTGTTACAGCAGCCTAGGAAACTAATACAGCCCCAGAGGCCGATGTGGTGGTGATTAAATCAGTCAGATTTTACCTTAACTAGCCTTACTGAATTGCTGCTAGACTGCAGTCTAAGTGGTTCTCAGATAGGGTTGGTGGAGAACAGTGGTGATGGCAGCAAACCATAATTTCTTGGGGAGCATCTTTTACAATAAGCATGTCCAAGCTCCATCTTGTTTATTTTATTTTTTAAATAAAGACAGGTCTCACTATGTTGGCCAGGCTGGTTTCAAACTCCTGGGCTCAAATGATCCTTCCGCCTTGGCCTCCTAAAGTGCTAAGATTACAGGTGTGAGCCACTGCACCTGGTTCTAAGCTCCATCTTGAACCTGCTGATTCAGAATAGGAGCAGGAGACAGTTAATATTTTATTTTATGTTTTTTATTTTATTTTATTTTGAGACAGGGCCTCACTGTCGCCTAGGCTGGAATGCAGTGGTGTAATCACAGCTCACTGCAGCCTCAGCCTTCCTGGACTCAGGTGATCCTCCCACCTTGGCCTTCCAAGTAGCTGAGATAACAGGCACTCGCAACCAAGCCTGGCTAATTTTCTACTTTTTGTAGAGATAGAGTTTCGCCATGTTGCTCAGGCTGGTCTTGAACTCCCGGGCTCAAGCACTCTGTACACTTCAGCCTCCCAAATTGCTAGCATTACAGGTGTGAGCCACGGTGTCTGGCCAGTTAACACACATTTTAAACAAGATCCCCAAATGGTATCAGTGACTTGCTCTGATCCCCCCTCCCCTCAATTCTCCCTCAGTAACTGCTGGCTTTACTAGCTTAAGTAAAAGGATAAAACTTTGGGTCTTCTCCAAATTCATCTGTAGATCCTAATCAAAATTTCAGCACTTTTTTTTTTCTATAAAAATTCACAAAGATGATCCTAAAATTTACATGGAATTGCAAAAGGCCAAGTAAAGCCAAGGCAATCTTGAAGAAGTACAACAAAACTGGAAGATTTATACTACTAGGTAACAAGATTTACAAAGCTGTAGTTATCAAGATAATGTAGTATTGACACAAGAACAGGTAAATGTATAAACGGAACAGAAAAGAACCCATAAATAAACCCACACATGGTTTATGACAAATGTGACACTGCTGTGCAACGGGGGAAAGGATGGTCTTTTTAGTAAGGTGCTGGGTCAATTAGATATCCATATAAAAAAATAAGAATCTTGACTCCCAACTTACACCCTAAACAAAAATAAATTCCAGATAAGACTGTGGATGTAAATATGTGTGTGTATATATATATATACACACACAAGGTTCTCAGAAAAAACATAGAAGAATATATTATCTTGGGATGGGCAAAACTTTGTTAAACAGGGCACAGAAAGCACTAACAATAAAAGGAAAAAAGAAAAATTTTAAAAAGATAAAATAGACTACATAAAAATGAAGACAAAGACACCATTAACAGAAAAGTCAAGACACAGAATATATTTATATCACGTAAATCTCACAAAGGACTCATAACCAGAATATTCCTATAAATCAATAAGAAAAAGACATACAACCCAATCCAAAAATGGGCAAAAGACTTGAACAGACACTTTGTAAAAGAGATTTCCAAATGGCCAATGAACACATGAAAAGATGCTCAATTTCATTACTCACCAGGGAAATGTAAATTAATACCACAATGAGATACCACTACACACCACCAGAATGGCTAAAATGAAAAAGACAAATAAGGTCAAGTGTTGGCTAGAATGTAGAGCAATCAGGATTCTAATACATTGGAAGCAGGAATGTAAATTCGTTTAGACATTTCCGGAAACTTGTGATATCTATTCAAGTTGATCATACACATACCTTATGATTCAAGAATTCCATTTCTAAGTATAGATAGATAGGAATATGTATATATGTATATATAGTCCGCAAAAGACATGTACAAGAATTTTCACAGCAGCACTTTTTATAACAGCCTCAAACTGCAAATAACCCAAATGCCCATCAACAACTGAATAACTAGCAGTATACTCACATAATAGAATACTATAATGAAAATAAACAAAGTTCAACAACATGCAACAATATGGATGAATCTCACTGGCATAATGTTGAACAGCTCAACATAAAAAAGCTCATACTGTAATGATTCTATTTACATGAAGTTCAAAATGGGAAATACTAATCTATGATATTAATGGTGAGATTGGTTACCTGGGGTGAGGAGAAGGGCTAGCTATTAGAAGGGAGGCATGAAAGAGGTTTTGGGGTTCTGGCAATACTGTGTTTCCTCATCTAGGTGCTGGTACCATATGGTGTGTTCACTTTGAAAATGCAAACTTGCACACTTAGGATTTGGGTACATGTTTATATTACTTTCAGTAAGACCTATTAATATAAAACAAAAACAAAACCTTTGGGTTTGTGACTCCTGTAGACAAGTGACTGGGAAGATAACAAAGGATAACAGATTAGGTTATGCCAGGATTAGCTAAGATGCAGGCCAGTTCTATACTTTAGGCAACTTGCCCAATCTCTAGGGCAGCAGACTAGTCTAGTATCTAAGGCAACAGCACATGGCAGAAAAGGGGAGGGTTCCGCTTTCTTCATCTACTCTTTCTCCATACTTCATTCCAGGAGATTTTCTGCATAATTCTAAGGAATACACTGAAAGCTACAAAGCAAAAGGGAGCTTCATAAATGAGAAGATGCACAGTATTTCAAGTATATTGAATGATCTAGAAAATTTTCAACAAGGTGGGGATAATCAGAGTTAAATAAGGAGAATGCAGGTTGTTCACCAAATTAGTTCAGGGTTAAAAGTTTCATTTGATTATGAGTTCAATGGGGGTAGAAAATTATTTGACAGCAGTCTTTTGGGCTGCTTTTAGATACCCTAAGGAGAAAATAGAGTACAATCTGGGGGAGGGGTGACTGCTCAATTTCTCACCATAGCCTTTTTGTCATATAGCTTGTTGCTATGGAGAAGGCCGTGAAGGCAGCAACTAAAGGAAATAAAGGATCTGGCAGGAGTAAGCACAGGGATAGTAGATTAAACAAAAATTTCTTGAGCAATTAGCGAGTAGCAGGGCCTATAAATGACATACTTTTCTTGTTTTTCCTAACCCTTACCCCTCTGAAAGTACACGGGCTTGGTTTACCACTATAATTTAACTGAGACACAGAGAAGCCTGAATGGGCCTAACAAAGCATAAGCCTGGCAGACAAAACACAAGGCCATTTAGCAATGCTGCCTAATGCCAGGAGGAATCAGCTACCTACCCACCCTATCCTGGGGAAATTATCTCCAGCTGCCTAAATTATAAAGTTGGTGCCCTGTGATTTCTTTGTTCTGTAAAGCCTGAGGGAGATGGAATAATGAGGTATCAGAAGAGGTGGAGAACGGCCCCTTGTTTCACAGAGTAGTCAGAGAGAGAGAGAGAGAGAGAGAGAGAGAGAGAGAGAGAGAGAGAGAGTTAAAGAGAGAAATCGAGTTAGTTCTCACCGGTATCATTAAGAGGCAGCAGCAGCCTCAGTAGCAATAGCTTGGGAGCAAAGCTCTGCTTGAACTAGTCTGAAACTACTGCCGTGGGAGAAAAGGCTAGTTGCCAACTTTGTTAATAGCTTCTGCCTATCATTGTTACAGCAGCTTTATCAAATAGGGCAGGGCCAGGACCTGTTTTTAGCAGTGTAAGCACTAAGACCAGAGGGCTCAACATCTTCCAGCAGATCTCATCACAACCAATGACTAACAAAGACAATTCCCTCTTCTGTTCCACATAAATGATTACAGAATTGTAAATACCAGAGCTAGAAGGACCACAGAGATCATGTAGTCCAACCTCCTCATTTTACAAATAAGAAAATTAAGGCCCAGACTAGTCAAACGACGACCTTATTAACAGAGCAAGAAAACACCAAGACTCTCAAATAGGACTTTTTCCCCTTTGAATCATACTTCAAAGTTAAGTTAGTTAGGGCTAGTGATAAATCCCAGGCAATACCAGTAAGAAATTTATTGCCTAGGTATCACTCACCTGAATTCATAAGTATCAGGATGATTTTGATAACAATAGGTCTGGGTTTTGTTACTGAACTATAAAAAGAATCTCATTTGCAAATGACCTTACCTATCTGGCAAGCTCACAGCCTAGTCACCTATATATACCGCCTGACTATGCTTTGTTTGGGGGGAGGGAGGAGATGGGTGAGCGTGCACAAAGGGGAGAATATCTCTCTCCCCTGGAGATTAGGCTATTTTGCCATTTGCAAAATGGAACTCAAAAAAGCCCGTGACTGAAATTTTTCCCAAGGTCTTCCGGATTTAAATGTATGACAGTGGACATAAAACACAATCCACAAAGGTATATAAACACACCACTGCTCTAAAGTATCCTCTGGGAGTAAGCTGCTTGGTGGGAATCTGTTGGCTGTTGTTTTTGGTGGGGGAGGGGTGGGAGAAAGTAGGTACTGATTTCCCTAATGTTTCCTTTGTGTGGCTGCTGTTGCCATGTGGTGGTCTGTTGCTATGAAGATTTGTGGTGCCAGACAATGGCTGCTAGGCTCTTTATGACTGTGCTATTGGTAGAGCTATTTCTTCCAGATTCAAGCTGGTATGCAATTGGCTAAACAGTGGAGAAAGCTTGGTTGTTATTGTGCCCCATCTCTCCTCTAGGTAAGTACTGCCTGGGGCAAGACTGAAGGTGAAGGGGCATTAATTATAGCATATGAGAAAAACCAATAGCTGAATGCCACCTTGCTTTTCCAGTGCAAATATCTAAAATTAGATATTTCACAGTTCACACACATACTTTTCTACATCAAAATCACACAGGAAAAACCAAGGGTAACTACGAAGGTTACCATTTCCATGAAAGAAGATTAATGGAGAGCCCCTTCCCTTTAGTGAAAAGGATAATGACCCACAGCTGGGATCTGCAATCAGATGAGGATCAAGAATAGCTGGGGCAGGTTCTCAGTGGAGCTACCACAGGCAGACTAACTTCCTGCTAAGCAAAACCATAGCCTATTACTCTGATAATGAGAAAACTGCAGCCCACAGACCAAAGTAGAGGGCTCAACCACAGAGTTTGAAGTAGGGCCAAATGTTCTCCTGGGTAACAGGGGCCAGAGTACACAGAAGTCACCATGGGTCTGTTTAGATGTCAGATACTTACCCACCCTCTTCATACTCCCACACAATTACTCTTCTTTCCATCTCAGAGTATATACAGACACACACACACTATATATATATATATATATATATGCATGTCTGTGTATATATATTTTAAAGATCTAGCCCCTGTGCTGTCAATACCATAAGCCAGTAGTTAACATATGGCTATTTAAATTTAATAAAATTAAACATTCAGACTCTCGGCCAGGCGCAGTGGCTATATGAGGCATGAGATTGGTAAACTTTTTTTTTTAAATATATATATATATTTTTCTTTTGAGATGGAGTCTCACTCTGTTGCCCCAGGCTGGAGTGCAGTGGCACCATCTCGGCTCACTGCAACCTCTACCTCCTGGGTTCAAGCAATTCTCCTGCCTCAGCCTCCCGAGTAGCTGGGATTACAGGCACCTGCCACCACGCCCGGCTAAACTTTTTCAACAAAAGACCAGATATCAAATATTTTAGGCCTTGCAGGCCACATGGTCTCTGTTACAACTTCTCAACTCTGCCACTGTAGGGCAAATGTGGCCAAAATACATTAAATGAGAATGACTGTCTTCCAATAAAACTTTATTTATGGGTCCAGGCCCAGTGGCTTACACCTGTAATCCCAGCATCTTGGGACGCTGAGGTAGGAGGATTGCTTGAGCCCAGGAGTTGAAGACAAGCCTGGGCAACACAGTGAGATCTCATTTCCATAAGAAAATATTATAGGCCAGGTGTGGTGGCTCACGCCTACAGTCCCAGCACTTTGGCAGGCTGAGGCGGGCGGATCACTTGAGCCCAGGAGTTTGAGACAGCCTGGGCAATATGGCAATATCCTATCACCACAAAAAGTACAAAATTAGCCAGATGGGATGGCACATGCCTGTAGTCTCAGCTACTTGGGAGGCTGAGGTGGGAGGATTACTTGAGCCCGGGAGGTGGAGGCTGCAGGGAGCTGTGATCACGCCACTGCACTCCAGCCTGGGCAAAAGAATGAGACCCTGTGTCAAAAAATGAAACAAAACAAAACATGTCACTTCTAATAGAAGGTTACAGAAAAACAAAACAAAACAAAAACAAAAACAAAAAACAATACTTTATTTATGGACCAGGTATGGTGGCTCACACTTGTAATCCCAGAACTTTGTGAGGCTGAGGCAGGACGATTGCTAGAGCCTAGGAGTTTGAAACCAGCCTGAAAAACAAAGTGAGACCCCATCTCTACAAAAAAAATTTAAAACAAAAAAAATTAGTTGGGCATGGTGGTGTGTGCCTGTAGTCCCAGCTACTTGGGAGGCTGAGGTGGGAGGATCACTTGAGCCTGCAGTGAGTCATGATCACACCACTGCACTCCAGCCTGGGAAACAAAGCAAGACTCTATCTCAAAAAAACAAAATAAAACAACAACAGCCAGGCATGGTGGCTCACGGATGTAATTCCAGTACTTTGGGAGGCCAAGGCAGGCGGACCTGAGGTCAGGAGTTCCAGACTAGCCTGGCCAACATGGTGAAACCACATCTCTACTAAAAATAAAAAAAAAATTAAAAAATAAAAAAAATCAGCCAGGCATGTGATTCCAGCTACTCGGGAGGCTGAGGCAGGAGAATCACTTGAACCCGGGAGGCACAGGTTGCAGTGAGCCAAGATTTTTCCACGGCACTCCAGCCTGGGTGACAGAGTAAGACTCTGTCTCAAAAAAATAAAATAAAAAATAAAATAAAAACAACAAGCAAACAAAAACACCCTTTATTTATAGACATTGAAATTTGAATTCCATGTAATTTTCATGCCTCACAAATATTCTTGGGTTTTGCGTTTTTTTCAACCATTAAAAAATATAGGCTGGGTGTGGTTGCTCATGCGTGTAATACCAGTACTTTGGGAGGTGAGGTGGGAGGATTGCTTGAGCCCAGGAATTCAAGATCAGCCTGTGCAACGTAGTAAGACACTGTCTCTACCAAAAAAAATTTTAACTACCCGGGCATGGTGGCATGCTCTGGTGGTCCTACTTACTTGGGAGGCTGAGGTGGGAGGATTACTTGAGCCTGGTAGGCTGAGGCCGCAGTGAGCCATGATCGTGCCACTGCACTCCCGTCTTGAAAAAGCAAGACCCTGTCTCAAAAAATATATATATATACACACACACACACACCATTCTTAGCTCATAAGCCATACAAAAGCAGGCAATGTGCTACTGTAAGACAACTACAAGATAAAGAATGGAGAGCTTTTTGATCGGAACTGCCATCTTCCAGTAATTCAACAAACACAAAGGTTAAGAAGAGAGGCACCCGATATATGTTCTCTAGGCCTTTTAGAAAATATGGAGTTGTGGCCGGGTGCAGTGGCTCACGCCTGTAATCCTAGCACTTTGGGAGGCTGAGGCGGGGGGATCACCTGAGGTCGGGAATTGGAGACCAGCCTGACCAACATGGAGAAACCCTGTCTCTACTTAAAAAAATACAAAATTAGCCAGGCGTGGTGGCGCATGCCTGTAATCCCAGATACTCGGGAGGCTGAGGCAGGAAAATCACTTGAACACAGGAGGCTAAGGCAGGAGAATCGCTTGAACCTGGGAGGCAGAGGTTGCGGTGAGCCGAGATCGCGCCATTGCACTCCAGCCTGGGCAACAAGAGCGAAACTCCGTCTAAGGAAAAAAAAAAAAAAAAAAAAAAAAAAAAAAAAGAGAAGAAAACATGAAGTTGTTTCTTTGGCCACATATATGCGAATCTATAAGAAAGGTGATATTGTAGACATCAAGGGAATTGGTACTGTTCAAAAAGGAATGCCCCACAAGTGTTACCATGGCAAAACTGGAGAGTCTAGAGTGTCCCCCAAGCATGCTGTTGGCATTGTTGTAAACAAACAAGGGCAAGATTCTTGCCAAGAGAATTAATGTGTGTATTGAGCACATTAAGCACTCTAAGAGCCGAGATAGCTTCTGAAACATGTGAAGGAAAATGATCAGAAAAAGAAAGAAGCCAAAGGCACCTGGGTTCACCTGAAGCAGCAGCCTCTACCCAGAGAAGCACACTTTGTGAGAACCAATGGGAAGGCGCCTGAGCTGATGGACCCTCTTCCCTACGAATTCACAGGATAATGGGTGTTAAAAAAAAATGACCTCAGGACTGTAAAAATGTTTCTCTTCATTGAGTAGAAGTGTTGTGTCCTCTCCCCTAAAAAAATATTTAAAGTAAATTTTAATTGTGTCCTAATTCATTATGTAATGTTTTTATTTTCAAATTTAATGTATTTCTTGCTGAAAGATGTGAGGTAGCTTATTGTGCAACAAATTACTCAACTGGTTAGAAAATAGCCGAATATTATTTATAAAATATTTGTATTGGTTTGAAGACAGTGCCTCTAAATCATCATGGAAGAAATAAAATAATTTACAAAACTAAAAAAAAAAAAAAAGAAAACAAAAGAATGGAGAGTAAGGCCTGGTGCAGTGGCTCTTGCCTGTAATCCTAGCACTTTGGAGGCCGAGGCAGGCAGATCATTTGAGGCCAGGAGTCTGAGATAAGCCTGGCTAACATGGTGAAACTCCATCTCTTCTTGGAGGTTTCAGTGAGCCAAGGTCACACCACTGCACTCCAGCCTGGGTGACACAGTGAAACTCCATCTCAAAAAAAAAAAAAAAAAAAAAAAAAGAAAAAAGAATGGAGAGTAACGGAACTTACTTATATGATAGTAAGATTTCTACATTCCACTTGAGATATTAATTTTAATTAAACTGTAAAAAGTTAAATCTATATATTGTAATTCCTAGAGAAACCACTAAACAATTATACAGAGACGAAGAGTGAAGAGTCAAGAGATGACTAGGGAGGTTTGAGCCTAGAAAATTAGGAGGATGGTGCTGGGCGCGGTGGCTCATGCTTGTAATCCCAGCATTTTGGGAGGCTGAGGCGGGTGGATCACCTGAGGTCAGGAGTTCGAGACCAGCCTGGCCAATATGGTGAAAACCCGTCTCTACTCAAAATACAAAAATTAGCTGGGCATGGTGGTGGGCACCTGTAATCTGAGCTACTTGGGAGGCTGAGGCAGAAGAATCGCTTGAATCCCGCAGGTGGAGGTTGCGGTGAGTTGAGATTGCGCCATTGCACTCTGGGCAACAAAGCGCGACTTTGTCTCAAAAAAAAAAAAAAAAAGTGCCGGGCGCGGTGGCTCAAGCCTGTAATCCCAGCACTTTGGGAGGCCGAGACGGGCGGATCACGAGGTCAGGAGATCGAGACCATCCTGGCTAACACGGTGAAACCCCGTCTCTACTAAAAAATACAAAAAACTAGCCGGGCGTGGTGGCGGGCGCCTGTAGTCCCAGCTACTCGGGAGGCTGAGGCAGGAGAATGGCGTAAACCTGGGAGGCGGAGCTTGCAGTGAGCTTAGATCCAGCCACTGCACTCCAGC
Organism: Macaca fascicularis; assembly: GCF_037993035.2. Classification (NCBI taxonomy): domain Eukaryota; kingdom Metazoa; phylum Chordata; class Mammalia; order Primates; family Cercopithecidae; genus Macaca; species Macaca fascicularis. Next base: position 41,207,040 of record NC_088381.1, on the reverse strand, counting down.
CTGGGCGACAGAGCGAGACTCCGTCTTGAAAAAAAAAAAAAAAAAAAAAAAAAAAAAAAAAAAAGAAAGAAAATTAGGAGGATGGTAATGTAGGTGTAATGAAGAGAAATAGAGAAGGAAAGAGAAAGAAATTTTTGGTAAAAAATGGTGAATACTCCTCTTTAGACATTTGAATTTAATAAATCAGTTTCTGGTGATGTTCATCAGTGAAACCATTAGGCAAAAGGTCAAGTATAGAGATAAAGTTCTGGGTATTGTTCATACAAGGTAGACAGCTAAAGACATGGATATATAGGAGAGTACTTACAACAGAAAGCTGCTAAAGTAATAGCTTTTGGAAGTTATGATATATGAAGCCTATGCAGAGCAGAAGAGTGGCAGATTCTGCTAATTTCTTCCCCTTTCCCTTAGTAAGAGTCCCTATTTTGTGTGGGGAAGTAACGTATCCAGCTAAAAGGCTACATTTCTTTGCCTTCCTTGCACACAGGGTAGCGAACAAGATGTAAGCAGAAGTCTTATGGTGTGGCTTCTGGGAAACCTCTCCAAAGGTAACAGACTAAGATGGGAGGCAGGTGCTTTTTCTCTTCTACCTTCCTTTTCTTTCAAGACTGGAAAGTAAATGTGATGGCTGGAGCTACAGAAACAATTTTGCAATAAAGAAGTAACTTTAAGGAGTCTGAAACAGTGATTCCATTGTGATATCATCATACCAGCCCTAGACTACTTATCTACATACCTCCAAATTCTCTTATATTAAATCATTATTATAGTTTCATTTCTTCTCCAAGCAGCTAAATGCCATTCCTAACTCAATGGCTCAACTTTCCCCACTATGGCACACACAATAAATGAAAAACTATATTGTGGATAAGTCTGTTTGCCTGTGGGAAAGGCAGCAGGGCACCAGCTGCTACAGACCCTATCTAGAGGCTGATAGGACTGAATTGACCAATATTTCAGCATCCTGAATCTCTTTTTTTTTTTTTTTTTTTGAGACGGAGTCTCACGCTGTTGCCCAGGCTGGAGTGCAGTGGCGCGATCTCGGCTCACTGCAAGCTCCGCCTCCCGGGTTCCCGCCATTCTCCTGCCTCAGCCTCCTGAGTAGCTGGGACTACAGGCGCCCGCCACCGCGCCCGGCTAATTTTTTGTATTTTTAGTAGAGACGGGGTTTCACTGTGGTCTCGATCTCCTGACCTTGTGATCCGCCCGCCTCGGCCACCCAAAGTGCTGGGATTACAGGCTTGAGCCACCGCACCCGGCCAGCATCCTGAATCTCAACAGGAATTTCTGATTAAATGAATACAAGGAGGATGAGAGACTGGCACAAAATAGAGAGAATAACCAGTTATAAAGAGAAATGAGATTTATGACCAAGGCAAGAGAGGAGAGTTTCAAGAATAAAGAAATAAGAGAGCTAATAGAAGTCTAGGAAGGACTGAGAGAAGACCTCTGGAAAACTGGTATGAGAAATGTTTCAGTCAAATGGTGGTAGAATAAATCTGATGACAGGATGTTATTACAATAGGGAGCAGGGGTGGGCATGGTGGCTTACACCTATAATCCCAGCACTTTGGAAGGCTGAGGCGGGCGATCACCTGAGATCAGGAGTTCAAGACCAGCCTGACCAACATGGAAAAACCCCATCTCTACCAAAAATACAAAATTAGCCGGGCGTGGTGGCGTAGGCCTGTAATCCCAGCTACTCGGGAGGCTGAGGCAGGAGAATTGCTTGAACTCAGGAGGTGGAGGTTGCAGTGAGCCCAGATCATGCCATTGTACTCCAGCCTGGGCAAGAAGAGAGCAACTCTGTCTCAAAAAAAGTCTCTGCTCCTCCCGTTCGACAGAGAGCCACATATTCTCTCACATCCTGGCTCACTGCAACCTCTGCCTCCTGGGTTCATGGGATTCTCCTGCCTCAGCCTCTGGAGTAGACGGGATTACAGGCATGTGTCACCACACCTGGCTAATTTTTGTGGTAGAGACAGGGTTTCACCATGTTGGCCAGGCTGGTCTCAAACTCCTGGCCTCAAGTGATCCACCTGCTTCAGCTTCCCAAAGTGTTGGGATTACAGGTGTGAGCCACCGTGCCAGTCCACTTGTTCGTTTTCAAGTTGCCAGAGTCAACCAGTGTTGGATCCATGCTGATTCCATGTTTCTTTTCTTTTTTGAGATGGGGTCTCACTCTGTCACCCAGCCTGGAATGCAGTGGCACAATTTTTTTTTTTTTTTGAGACGGAGTCTCGCTCTGTCCCCCTGGCTGGAGTGCAGTGGCGCGATCTCGGCTTACTGCAAGCTCCACCTCCCGGGTTCCTGCCATTCTCCTGCCTCAGCCTCCCAAGTAGCTGGGACTACAGGCGCCCACCACCGCACCCAGCTAATTTTTTGTATTTTTAGTAGAGACTGGGTTTCACCGTGGTCTCGATCTCCTGACCTTGTGATCCGCCTGCCTCAGCCTCCCAAAGTGCTGGGATTACAGGCGTGAGCCACCGCGCCCGGCAGTGGCACAATTATAGTTCACTGTTGCCTTGAACTCCTGGACTAAGTGATCCTTCTGCCTTGGCCTCCTGAGTAGCTGGGACTACAGGCACAAGCCACTGTGCCTGGCCCTGATTCCATGGTTTAAGGCATAGATTAAAAAAATTTTTTTTTTGTAGAGATAGGGTCTTGCTATGTTACCCAGGCTGGTCTCAAATTCCTGGGCTCAAGTGATCCATCTGCATCAGCCTACCAAAGTGCTGGGATTACAGGCATGAGCCACCACGCCTGCCCTGCATAGATTTTTATAACTTAAGAGCTGACAGGTTGGGCATGGTGGTTCACGCCTGTAATCCCAGCACTTTGGGAGGCTGAGGCAGGATGGTCACTTGAGGCCAGGAGTTTGAGACCAGTCTGAACAATGTAGCAAGACTCTATCTCTACAAAAAATTAGCTGAGTACGGAGGCACATGCCTGTAGTTTTAGCTACTCGGGAGGCCAAGGTAGGAGGATCACTTCAGCTCAAGAGTTTGAGGCTGCAGTGAGACATAATGTTGTTGCTACATTCCAGTCTGGGTGACACAGCTTGACCCTGTCTCAGAAAAAAAAAAAAAAAAAAAAAAAGGAAAAAAAAGAAAAAAAGAACTGACAGGTCCTAATTGGTCACCTAGTTCAACTTAAGAGATGAGGTAACTAAGGCCCAGAAAATTAAGGGATTTTTCCAAGGTCATAATGATAGTGGCAGAGATATAGAAGTCTCCAGATTTTTACTCCAGTGCTCCTTCCACTATACCATAAATTCTTCCATAAAGCACATTTGCCAAAGTAAACTACATCACTGGTATTGGTCTTTGGGTTAGTGCTACTATAAAAAGGAGAACCTATAGCATCTCCTCGAACTCTTACCTAAAGTCAGCCTTGCCTTTCTTTAAAATACCTCACAAGCCAGTAAGCAATTTTGTGTCCCTAAAAGTACACAGTCTGCTTTGAGGCTTCTTATACATTTTTTCAGGATCCTAGATTAGAGTTAAGCCTTGTGAACCCAGAACAGACTTGGTAGTTTTTTTTTTTTCTTTTTTTTTTGAGATGAAGTCTCACTCTGTTGCCCAGGCTGGAGTGCGGTGGCACAATCTCGGCTCACTGCAACCTCCACCTCCTGGGTCCAAGCAACTCCCCTGCCTCAGCCTCCCAAGTAGCTGGGATTACAGGCCAATTTTTGCATTTTTAGTAGAGACGGGGTTTTGCCATGTTGGCCAGGCTGGTCTCAAACTCCTGATCTCAACTGATCCGCTCGCCTCGGAGGTATTCAGTATTTTGATTCGAAGTGAGGTGAGATAAAGCAAAATCCAGTGGAACTAGCCCTTATGTAGTGCTGAGGATGTCTCAAAAACAAACAAACAAAAAAATTCTACGTTACACTTGGGTCTTCTAAACAGTTCCATGGTTGAATCTAGTCAAGTAGGATCTTCGCAGTGCTTACTGAATTATGAACAGCCTAAAAAGAAATGGAATCTGCAGGAATTTGAAAATGCATCCAAGGTTTAAAGTGAGTGATAGGGAGAGAAGAGGAAAGAAAGAAGTAACACTGTAGGACAAGTAGGCAAAGAAACTAGGAATAATTGAGGCCATGACTCCTACACCTGTTCTCAGCAAGGTGGCTCAGTTCTACAGGGACCTCAGTGTCCTCCATTCCCCTCAGAGGCCAAGCATTCACAGCTTCTCTCTGAGCTGTAAGGACTTTTCTGTTTGAAGACAGTGTAGTTTGCTGGACAAAGAGACAGACAGAAGTACAAAATGTCGAGAGGCAGACAAAAAACCTAGAAGTCTGGAAGAATTTTTTTAAAAGTATCTGTATATAGTTCTTATGATTAACTTGAGGACTGACTCGGTATACTGGATCTTACAGATCTTCAGAGAATGATCTTTGCAGGAAATCTCTGTTACCTGAAGATGAAAAGGAATGTGAACCAACTGTGATCCCAATTCAGACCTTCGCCAACTGACAGTTCAGGTGAAGGCCCTCTGGGGTGACCAGAAAGCAAAGAAAAGATGAGTATATTATTGCAGACAGTTCTCTTTCCCTTGGGATGAAAGAAAAAATAAAGAAGAGAGCTAAGCCTTGAAATACAGTAAGTGGGAGAAAACCTGGTATTAAAAGTAGGATTAAAAATCTTACAGATTTAGACAACGAGACTGATCTCAAACCTGGTGAAAGCCGTATTTATTCTGAGTTTCAGAGAAGATTTAGATTTTTGGGAAGTATTTTGACACCATTCCTAAGTTCAAGCAGTATTTTAATATCCTCTAGATATATATTAAGATAGATCCAGAAATGACAATAATATAGGTGCAAGCATTCCTTCATTCCAACAAATATATTTTTCTTTCTTTTTTTTTTTCTCTGTTGCCCGGGCCGGAGTGCAATGGTGCGATCTCGGCTCACTGCAACCTCCACCTCCGGGGTTCAAGCGATTCTCCTGCCTCAGCCTCCCAAGTAGCTGGGATTACAGAGGCATGCCACCACACCCAGCTATTTTTTTGTATTTTTAGTAGAGATGGGGTTTCGCCATGTGGGCCAGGCTGGTCTTGAACTCCTGACATTAGGTGATAAACTGCACCTGGCCTCAAACAAGTATTTTTGAGTCTACTACTATAGGTGTCAGTTGCCACCTATGTTAAGTACCTTGAATACAATGGTGAGCAAAACAGACTGCCTGATCTCAGAACTTCGAACACAGTAGGAGACATTCATATTAAGAGAAAAATCATAAAATGATAAACAAAGTTGCAAACTGTGATGTGTGCTATGAAATAAAGTACAGAGTACCTTAAGAGTACATACTGGACTGGGCGCGGTAGCTCACACCTGTAATCCCAGCACTTTGGGAGGCTGAGGCAGGCGGATCACAAGGTCAGGAGATCAAGACCAGCCTGGCCAGCGTGGTGAAACCCCGTCTCTACTAAAAATACAAAAATGGGCTAGGCATGGTGGTGCGCGCCCATAGTCCCAGCTACTCAGGAGGCTGAGAGAGGAGAATCGCTTGAACCCGGGAGACAGAGGTTGCAGTGAGCCAAGATCGTGCCACTGCACTCCAGCCTGGGTGACAGAGTGAGACTCTGTCTCAAAAAAAAAAAAAAAGAGTACATAACAGGGGAACTTGGTAATAATAGGCTGCCTGTGACAACCTGACAAACCTGAGAGCCTTTCAGAGCAAATGATTTACAAAAAATAATAAAAAAAAATTATGTGTTAATTTTGCCCTGGCAGGAAGGGATCGTCAGATAAAAAGGTATTCATTGTCCTCAGGAGAGTGAAAGCATTAGCCTCACTCTCTCAAAGTTTTTGTTAGGTTCACATAAAAAAAAGCATCTTGTTCTTGGAGAAGAGTCACCATCATAAAGACAAGCAGAACAAATAGGAAGGAAATTGATTTATTCTATCTTCAATATACTGAAGCAAGAGGCCTTGAAGGTTGCTTGGTAGCACAGAGATATTGTCCGGATATGTCTGTCATTTCAACAGACTGTGACTATTCAGACATTTGTCCATAAGCAGATGACATTTAAAAAATCAGATAGGCACTTTGTGATTTTCAGATTGTATATTTTATACACATATCCAGAGTCAACCTCTAGAGTTAAACTCTCTCTCTACCTTCTCTGCATCAGCATCTACCACTCAGGCACACAATAAAACCCATTAGCAATGTTATTCTGAAAGCTGAAGATGTATTATATCCCTAATGATGAGACAGACAAGAACACAGAGTTCTTAAACTGTAACACATCAGCACCTATTGCATGGTAAACTTTAAATAAATACTGAATGACAACAAAATATTCAGGGGAACAGACTTTTGTTAGAATGAAATGCCTGAATTTCTAGGGGCAGACTGACAAAATAGCTCTCTGATAATCAGAGATGATTAGCTGCGCTCCTCTGGGTCTCTAAACTCCTCAGAGTGAGGATAGTTTGAAAGTCTGGTTACTGATGGAGAGACATGATGGGACTCTGAGGCCCAGCCTCTCTAACCACATATACTCTGACAAGGACTTGGATTCTTTATAAAAAGAATATGCAAAAATCAAATTGCCACCAGATGTTACCGAAAGATCTGAAATACTCCATTAAGTCCCTTTACACTTCCTTCCATTTTTTCAGGTTCATGAATTTCCAAAACAGAAGACATTCCATTCTCAGGGGCAAATGGAACATGCAAGAAGTCCGGATGCCTTGGGCAGCAGCAACCTACAGTGAGCCAACTGCTTAGTGGATGCCTGAAAATAAGACCATCTAAACACTTCCCCGTTGCCTCAGCCTATAAAATCTGTACCAAGTGACAGATACATGAAGTGGTGTGGGTGGCTGGGCAATGAGGCAATCAGTGGGAGGAGTGAGCTGGCTGTACCTATAGGTGTTAAAAAAGGCAAGAGCTGCATATGCAATGAGCCAACATTAAGTCAATTTAAGAGTGACTATTCTCCATCCCCTTGACTCCCTCAGCTGCCCTTTTATTACTTTTTCTCCTCAGCCCTGACCTCAAATTTAATTAATTAATTTTATTTATTTATTTATTTATTTTTTTTTTTGAGACGGAGTCTCGCTTTGTCGCCCAGGCTGGAGTGCAGTGGCCGGATCTCAGCTCACTGCAAGCTCCGCCTCCCGGGTTTACGCCATTCTCCTGCCTCAGCCTCCCGAGTAGCTGGGACTACAGGCGCCCACCACCTCGCCCGGCTAGTTTTTTGTATTTTTTAGTAGAGACGGGGTTTCACCATATTAGCCAGGATGGTCTCGATCTCCTGACCTCGTGATCCACCCGTCTCGGCCTCCCAAAGTGCTGGGATTACAGGCTTGAGCCACCGCGCCCGGCCTCAAATTTAATTTATAATCTAACTCTCCCACATAAAATAATAGAAGGGATATGGAGAATACAGATACAGTTTGAATTACCTCCCCAACACCTATCACATGACTGCTTAAGCACCAGGATTAACACTGTTGAATAGCTATGAAGGGAAGATAATTAATCTAAAAAACTGGTATTGGCAATCTCTAGAAGCTGGGAAATTTTGCTAAGTCTGCTAAAATCCTCTGTGCGGGTATATCCCACAGACTGTGGACACTTGAGACTCTAATAACCACTTGGCAATATTTACAACAATAAGCCCCTGCAGAAGCAGGTTGAGAAGGGATGGGAAAGCCACATATCACACTTACCATCTTCTGTTTCCTGCCACACGATGCCTTCAAGGTTGACGCTAGTTCCAGGTTCACAGGGGCCCAAGCACTCAGGCTCTGTGGCTAGAGCCACATCACATGTGTTGACCCCAACTGATCGGGTACGAACCATGATCTGCTCACAAGGAGATGAGATGTCATTATTGACCACTGGCACCAAAAGGTGTATTGGCAGCACTGCTGGTGTGGAAACAGGGGACTCCATCTGTGGGGGGGAAGAAAAAGTAGTAGCTGAGTTGCAGGGAGAACATTTAGAGGAAATACCTTTTCTGTATTTAATCTAGTCCTATATCTATTCCTGCCAGAGTGCAGACGGCTATAAATAAGACTTTGGTTCTTCCTTTCAAGTTCTGGCTTATGATACCACTACAAATCTAGTGGTTTAGATGAGAGCATCCTGTGCTAAGAGAAACTCTTATTAATGAGCATATAATGATCTTATATAATGAGCATTAATGATCTTCCTCATAAACTACACTTGGCTAAAATTGTTTTTTAAAAAGTTCTATTTTTTCTCATCTCATTTAAAAGTCTGTAATGAAAGAGAATCAGGGCCAGATTTCAATAGTAACAGAGCACACAGACTGATGAGAAAGACAAGGCCCAGCATCTGAGGTATGTTCTGCTACCACCACACTATGCTTCCTACCATTCTATTGTTCAGCAAACAGTACATTAGTCTGGCATAAAATCCATGAATTTGGGTGGGGAAAAAGAGAGGAAGAAATAGCCAAATCCTAGGAATGCCATGATTCCTAATGATCCTAGGTGCTTTAACACATCTTTGGCTAGAAGGAATCTACTTAAAAGTTATAGCAGGGCTGGGATTAACCTGGTGGGAATTTCTAACCCTTAGAGACTGTAACAGTGGTTGTTTAATGAGAATGGCATCTTGGAATATAATTCTTTTTTTTTTTTTTTTTTTTTTGAGACAGAGTCTGGCTCTGCTGCCCAGGCTGGAGTGCAGTGGCCGGATCTCAGCTCACTGCAAGCTCCGCCTCCCGGGTTCACGCCATTCTCCTGCCTCAGCCTCCCGAGTAGTTGGGACTACAGGCGCCCGCCACCGCGCCCGGCTAGTTTTTTTTGTATTTTTTAGCAGAGACGGGGTTTCACCGTGTTAGCCAGGATGGTCTCGATCTCCTGACCTCGTGATCCGCCCGTCTCGGCCTCCCAAGGAATATAATTCTAACATCAAATTTATCTATAAGAAACAGGAGGTGGGCTGGGTGCAGTGGCTCACGCCTGTAATCCCAGCACTTTGGGAGGCCGAGATGGGCGGATCACGAGGTCAGGAGATCGAGACCATCCTGGCTAACACCGTGAAACCCTGTCTCTACTAAAAATACAAAAAATTAGCTGGGCGTGGTGGTGGGCGTGGTGGTAGTTCCAGCGACTTGGGAGGCTGAGGCAGGAGAATGGCGTGAACCCAGGAGGCGGAGCTTGCAGTGAGCTGAAATTGCACCACTGCACTCCAGCCTGGGCGACGAGCGAGACTCCATCTCAAAAAAACAAAACAAAACAAAACAAAAAAACCAGAAGGTGCTGTTGCCACCCAGAAGCCAATCAATAGCAGTCTGAAGATGTAGCTGATTATGTACACAAAGATAGAAATAGTCAAACACGGCCAGGCGAGGTGGCTCACACTTATAATCCCAGCACTTTGGGAGGCTGAGGTGGGCAGATCACCTGAGGTCAAGAGTTCGAGACCAGTCTGACTAACATGGTGAAACCATGTCTCTACTAAAAATACAAAAATTAGCCAGGCGTAGTGGCGGGCGCCTGTAATCCCAGCTATTCAGGAGCCTGAGGCAGGAGAATCACTTGAACCTGGGAGGCGGAGGTTGCAGTGAGCTGAGATCGCACCATTGCATTCCAGCCTGGGTAACAGAGCAAGACTCCTTCTCAAAAAAAAAAAAAAAAAAAAAAAAAAAAAGAAATAAGCAATCTGCCTCCAAAACAGAACCTCTCACAAGAATGTAATTAGTTAGGCAGGTGCGGTGGCTCACGCCTGCAATCCCAGCACTTTGGGAGGCTGAGGCAGACGGATCACGAGGTCAGGAGGTCGAGACCATCCTGGCTAACAAGCTGAAACCCCGTCTCTACTTAAAATTAAAAAAAAAAAAATTACCCGGGCATGGTGGCAGGTGCCTGTAGTCCCAGCTATGTGGGAGGCTGAGGCAGGAGAATTGCTTGAACCCGGGAGGTGGAGGTTGCAGTGAGCTGAGATCGTGCCACTGCGCTCCAGCCTGGTGACAGAGCAAGACTCCGTCCTCAAAAAAAAAAAAAAAAAAAAAAAAAAAGAAAAGAAAAGAAAAGGAAAGAAAAGAAAAAAAAAATGTAATTAGTTAGGTTCCAAGAAGAATGCAACACATCTAGAGACAATATAAAAGTTGTGATGGGTCAGGTGCAGTGGCTCATGCCTGTAGTCCCAGTGTTTTGGGAGGCCTAGGGAGGAAGATCACATGTAGACAGGAGTTCAAAACTAGCCTGGGTAACATAGCAAGACCCCACCTCTATAAAAAATAAAAATAAAAAAGGTATCTGTGTGTGGTGGCACATGCCTGTATTCTCAGCTACTCCAGAGGCTGAGGTGGGAGGACCACTTAAGCCCAGGAGGTTGAGGCTACAATGAGCTATAATTGTACCACTGTACTCCAGTCTGGGTGACAGAGTGAAACCCTATCTCAAAAAAAAAAAAAAAAAAAAGAATGAAGTGGGCAGTGATCCTTTAACTCTTTAAATTCCAGAATTTATGAGGCTGACAAAGTCTATTACGCTCCAGTGATTGATGCCCCAATCCTGAATGAGCATAATGTCTTGCATATGCAAAGACACTCAATGCACACACCGGCTTATTTCCTCTGAAGATTAAGTATGATATTAATCAGCAGATCTAGAAAACAAGAGTCTAAGATTGGGACTTTCCCAATCCTTGGGACTCTTCCCTTTGTGAAGACTTCTTAGTCTAGGTTAAATGTCCTTCAGTACAGACATTCAGAGAAAATCATACATGAATCCATAATCCAAGCTTCTAAATAGTTCTGCGACAAAACTCTGATTCTGGAATAATTTACTACATGGCTATCATTCTATCTATAATCCATTTCCCTCCCACAACACACACAGAGACAAACGTCTTCCTGGCCTTGACAACTAGCCTACAAGCTGAGGTCTGGGTACCAGATCCATTCTCCACAGCTGGCTCTGACTTCTTGGCTTAGAAAGTCATCACTATTTGCAGATCATCACTGTGAGTCCACAGAATGTTCACACACTGATTCTGATTAATTCTGGTCCCTGAAGAGCTGCCAAAACATCCTTATCCTGCTTGTCTCACACACACACCCCTTGTACTTCCCTAACTCCACCTTTTTCATGAAATGAAATGGAAGTGGAAGCCTGTATAATGAATCCTCGACATTTATGATAAATGCCACAAGGCATATTTGCTCTCTTGAAAATGGACATTTATAATTTAATTTGCCAACCTTCTTGGGGTGTGGTAGATCCTGGAAAGATCCTTTAAAATTTCCATGCACAGAAGTGAAGGTAAAAACAACATAGAAAAAGTAAACTGGAGCCTCCCTACTCACTCCTCTGCAGTGCTGGAAGAAACTCTTGAGAGTCACTAGAGAGGGAAAGTTAGAGACAGAGTATACAGATTATCTTTACTCTTGGCCTCACCTCTGTTTATCTATTCTTTCTCTTGGGGAGGAACCGTGACAGAGGCAGTTTCACAGCCTATATGTGTACTTCGTTTGCTTAGGGTTTGTTCCCTTTTCTATACTTTCTTCTACTCGCAAGAGAAATTCCTGCAAGGTCCTACTGGACACAGACATTGGCCTAAACCTTCCAGGTCACTCCTGTGAACTTTCTGATTGCCTTGCTTGCACATGTCCTATTGCCAACCTGTTCCACAGCTCAGGCAGCAACCCTAGGCACCGAAGGAACTTTACCCCATGGAGACACCTATATACTCTTTCTCTTAGCCACTGAGGACAGCTCTTTTCTTGAAGTAGTTTCATTTCCTGCTAGGTTATTCAGTGCTCCTGGCAGGCTAGGAGAAAGATATGCTAACACATTCTAGATAAAATGAAGTCCCCAGTTTTGCACCGAGAAATCCAGAAAACAACACCTAAAATGTAGATTGGAAACATCACTGTTGCATTCAAGCAGTTTGCCAAATTATACCCTGCTATAGAATAACTGAGGAGAAGAAACTTCAGCTGAACTGATCACTAAGAATAACAGAACAGACTCATATACATGAGGAACTCATTAACAAGTATGCATCAAACTACCCTTTCTGATTAGAGTTACTAGGCAGAGTTTGGCATCTCTGTTGTATGAAGATGACTTTATTTAATTACTTAGTTAATTAAAAGAGATGTTTGGGGATGGAGAGAAGTGACGAAATCCACCTATGGGTTTGAACTGTTCATTTTCCGTTTACTTTGCAACAGAAATCTAAGGAGAGATCACAGAGCAGCACAATAGTATTTAATTACAGCTCCAGCTCTGTTAATTACCATTTGGTCACATCTATAATCTAACATTAAGCCATAGTGCATAATAAGCTCTGTGATATTCATCTAATAACTTATGTGGCTTTACAGGATTTCATATTCTATTATTCACTGAAACAAACATAGCTTCATTTATCACTTTCCAGGAGAAGATAACAATCAGAAAAAGGGGGCTGGGTGCAATGGCTCAAGCCTGTAGTCCCAGCACTTTGGGACGCCAAGGTGGGCAGAGTGCTTGAGTCCAGGAGTTTGAGACCAGCCAGGGCAACACTGTTAGACCCTGTCTTTACAAAAAATTAAAAACAAAACCAAAAAAAACTAGCTGGGTGTGTTGGCACACACCTACAGTCCTAGCTACTTGGGAGGCTGAGGTAGGAGTGATACGGATGTGTTGGGTAGAGAAGAACATGGTCCCTTTAAATGATACGGAAGGGGGTAAGGGAAGTGCTGGGTAGAGGAGGTCATGGTCCCTGGCTAAGGCTCCATCTGGGGCCTGTGCCCACGGACTGAGGTGAAGATAGGCATTTTTGTTTTCCCGCTCAAATGTTGGATTTCCCAAGACCACCCTGGTCTGCCACGGCCCATCCCTGTGCCTATAAAAATTCCCCAGACCCTAGCAGACAGACACACAAGCAGCTGGACTTTTAGAGGAACACATTGGCAGAAGAAGACACAGCAGCTGGACCTCGAGAGGGCGTTGAGAGGAGCATGCCAGCAGGAAAGCACACGACGGTGGAAGAGCACACGACAGATGCAGGCAGGCCGTGGAACAAAGCAGAGTTTGGCTGGGGCAGTGGGAGAAGAGCCTGGGCCACTAAGTAGCTGAACTCCAGGGGAAAACCATCTCCCTTCTGGCTCCCCAATCTACTGAGCGTTACTTCCACTCAATAAAACTTTACACTCATTCTCCAAGCCCACATGTGATCCAATTCTTCCAGTACACCAAGACATGAACCTTGGGATACAGAAAGCCCTCTGTTCTTGGGATAAGGCAGGGGTCTAACTGAGCTAACACAAGACACCTAAGGACAGCTAAACTAAAAGAGCACCCTGTAACACACACCCACTGGGGCTTCAGCTGTAAGCATTCACCCCTAGACACTGCCAGGGTTGGAGCCCCACAGCCTGCCCGTCTCTATGCTACCCTAGAGGTTTGAGCAGTGAAGAAGTGAGCCACACTCCCATCGCACGCCCTGTGAGGGGGACAAGAGAACTTTTCCCATTTCAGGAGGAAATTTTAGCCCCGGGGGTGAAGACTGCAGTGTGCTGTGATCGTACCACTGTACTCTAGCCTGTGCAACAGAGCAAGACCCTGTCTCAAAAAAGGGGGAAAAAAAATCAGAAAAGGACTCATTGTGCCATCTTTCTCATATACCTAAAATATAAGAGCAGGGATTGTCAGGAGATTGGGGCCAAGAGGGAAAATAAGGAATAGGAATATTAAAAAGTTAAGGTAATTAGATGCCTTAATAACTACACCAACAAAAGTTAGGCTAATTCTCAGTCTTTGAAATACTAAGAAGTGCCATCATGGCTCCTAGGGCTCAGCTTACTGGGGAGGTAAACAACAAAACAATCAAAAGCTTGAAAACAGACTTATAGAGAATTTAAAGAGGAGATCTCTAGAGTTTCCCAACACTTTATGTCATTTATGTTTTAATGATAATTTTTGTTTGTTTGTTTGTTTGTTTTTTGAGATGGAGTTTAACTCCTGCTGCCCAGGCTGGAGTGTAATGGCGTGATCTCAGCTCACTACAATCTCCGCCTCCCAGGTTCAGGCAATTCTCCTGCCTGTCTCCCAAGTAGCTGGGATTATGGGCTCCCACCACCATGCCTGGCTATTTTTTGTATTTTTAGTAGAGACTAGGTTTCATCATGTTGGCCAGGCTGGTCTCGAACTCCTGACCTCAGGTGATCCAACTGCCACAGCCTCCCACAGTGCTGGGATTACAGACGTGCCTGGCGATAATTCTTTTTTCTTTGAGACAGGGTGTCGCAATGTCATCCAGGCTGGAGTGCAGTGCAGTGATCATGGCTCACTGCAGCTTCAACCTCTCTGGCTCAAGCAATCCTCCCACCGCAGCCTCCCAGGTAGCTGGGACTACATGTGCACCACCATGCTAGGCTATTTTTTTTTTTTTTGGCCAGGAATGGTGGCTCATGCCTGTAATCCTAGCACTTGGAGAAGCTGAAGTGGGAGGACTGTTTGAGTCCAGGAGTTTGAGACTAGCCTGGGCAATACAGTGAAATTTTGTCTCAAAAAAAAAAAAAAAAAAAAAAAAAAAAAAAAACCAACAACAAAATAAAAACAAAAAGTTTGTAGAGAAAGAGTCTCCCTATGTTGCCCATCCTAACATGATACTTCTCAATTTACCTTTAGATAGCAGTTTAAGGCCGGGCGCAGTGGCTCACGCCTGTAATCCCAGCACTTTGGGAGGCTGAGGCAGGTGGATCACCTGAGGCCAGGAGTTCAAGACCAGCCTGGCCAACATGGTGAAACCCCATCTCTACTAAAAATAAAAAATTAGCTGGGCATGGTGGCATGCACCTGTAATTCCAGCTACTTTGAACACTGAGGCATGAGAATTGCTTGAACCAGGGAGGCGGAGATTACAGTGAGCCGAAATTGTGCAATTGTACTCCATCCTGGGCGACAGAGTGCAAAAAAAAAAAAAAAAAAAAAAGAGGACCGGGCGCAGTGGCTTACACCTGTAATCCCAGCACTTTGGGAGGTCAAGGCGGGCGGATCACAAGGTCAGGAGATCGAGACCATCCTGGCTAACACAGTGAAACCCCGTCTCTACCAGAAACACAAAAAATTAGCTGGGTGTGGTGGCGAGCTCCTGTAGTCCCAGCTACTCAAGAGGCTAAGGCAGGAGAATGGCGTGAATCCGGGAGGCAGAGCTTGCAGTGAGCAGAGCAGAGATTGCGCCACTGCACTCCAGCCTGGGTGACAGAGTGAGACTCCGTCTAAAAAAAAAAAAAAAAAGATATCAGTTTAGTAACATATAAGGATCTGAATGCTGATAGGCCGATGACACAGAAATGGGGACTTGAGAGAATAGGGAAAGGCCAGAGTCATTCATCTCCCCACAAGGAGTAATTATAATAATATACCTATTTCAACTGCCTCTCACAGATGAGAGGCACTGATGGAGAAAAATCTTCATGGCTGCAATATAACTTTACAGGTAGAAAATGTACTGAGGGCCAAATGTGATGGCTTATACCTGTAATCCCAGCATTCTGGGAGGCCAAGGTGGAAGGACTGCTTGAGCTCAGGAGTTCTAGACCAGCCTGGGCAACATGGCAAAAGCCTATCTTTTTTTTTTTCTTTTTTGAGACAGAATCTCGCTCTGTCATCCAGGCTGGAGTGCAGTGGCTTGATCTCGGCTCACTGCAAGCTCTGCCTCCTGGGTTCATCCCATTCTCCTGCCTCAGCCTCCCAAGTAGCTGGGACTACAGGCACCCACCACCACGCCCAGCTAATTTTTTTGCATTTTTAGTAGAGATGGGGTTTCACTGTGTTAGCCAGGATGGTCTCGATCTACTGACCTCGTGATCCACCCGTCTCGGCCTCCCGAACTGCTGGGATTAGAGGCGTGAGCCACCGTGCCTGGCCAGCAAAAGCCTATCTTTACAAAAAATAAAAAATTAGCTCGGTATGGTGGCACATCCCTGTAGTTCCAGCTACTCGGGAGACTGAGAGGCAGGAGGATGAGGCAGCAGTTAGCTATGACTGCACCACTGTGCTCCAGCCTGAGCGACAAAATGAGAGACCCTATCTGAAAAAAAAAAAGAAAGAAAATTCACTGAAGAGATATTTGAGATAGACCTTTCCTTCTCCCCTTCACAATGAGTCTTTATCTTCACCTTCACAGACAAAAACGCAGGAAGGAAGTTCGTTCTACTGATAACAGCAGTTCTAAGAAACTTTGTTTTATCCAAAAATAAAAAGGTAGTTGGGGATGATGATTACATGAATGTTCAGATTTATTCAGAATTATCAGATAAGATTGTGTAGAAAGTAAGATGTCACTGGCTGGGCACAGTGGCTCACGCCTGTAATCCCAGCACTTTAAGAGGCTGAGGTAGGTGGATCACCTGATGTCAGGAGTTCGAGACCAGCCTGACCAACATGGGAAAACCCCATCTCTACTATAAACACAAAAATTAGCCAGTCGTGGCGGTGCATGCCTGTAATCCCAGCTACTCGGGAGGCTGAGAATCGTTTGAACCCAGGAGGCGGAGGTTGCAGTGAGCCGAGATTGTGCTATTGCACTACAGCAAGGGCAACAAGAGTGAACCTCCATTTCGGAAAAAAAAAAAAAGAAACAAAGTAGGATGTCATCAAATACACTAAACATTATGTTGATAAGATGTTGGCCGGGCGCGGTGGCTCACGCCTGTAATCCCAGCACTTTGGGAGGCCGAGACGGGCGGATCACGAGGTCAGGAGATCGAGACCATCCTGGATAACACGGTGAAACCCCGTCTCTACTAAAAAATACAAAAAACTAGCCGGGCGAGGTGGCGGGCGCCTGTAGTCCCAGCTACTCGGGAGGCTGAGGCAGGAGAATGGCGTGAACCCGGGAGGCGGAGCTTGCAGTGAGCTGAGATCTGGCCACCGTACTCCAGCCTGGGTGACACAGCGAGACTCCGTCTCAAAAAAAAAAAAGATGTTATCAAGACAGAGGCAGTGGCCCACACCTGTAATCCCAGCACTTTGGGAGGCCAAGGACAGAGGATCACTTGAGCTCAGGAGTTTGAGACCAGCCTGGGCAACATACAGAGACCTTGTCTCTACAAAAAAATTCAAAAACTAGCCAGGCATGGTGGTGTGCACCTGTAGTCTTAGCTGCTGAGGAGGCTGAGATGAAAGAACTGCTTGAGAGGATGGGAGGATTGCAACCAGAAGGTTGAAGCTGCAGTGAGCCAAGGTAGTACCACTGTACTCTAGCCTGGGCAACAGAATGAGATGCTGTCTTAAAACAAACAAACAAACAAAACCAAACAAAAAACAGGCCAGGCGTGGTGGCTCACGCCTGTAATCTCAGCACTTTGGGAGGCCGAGGTGGGCAGATCACGAGGTCAGGAGTTTGAGACCAGCCTGGCCAACAGGGTGAAAACCCGTCACTAATAAAAATACAAAAATTAGCCAGGTGTGGTGATGGGTGCCTGCAATCCCAGCTACTCAAGAGGCTGAGGCAGGAGAATCCCTTGAACCCAGGAGACAGAGGTTGCAGAGAGTCGAGATTGTGCCACTACGCTCCAACTTGGGTGACAGAACAAGACTCTGTCTTAAAAAAAAAAAAAAAAAGCGAGATGTTATCTTTACCAATAATCCCAAAAGTGCTTTGAGATTTTACAGTGACTCAACATCAGCAATATTAACAGTAATATAGGTGCACAGGGCAGAGGGATTAAAATGAATACTCACTGATTAATGGATAAACATATAAAACTTAATTTGCTCACCAAATTCTTATTGTGGGTTATTTAAAAGAATGGTAAATAAAACCCCATTTATCTACTTATTACTTATTTTTGTCTCTTGAAATACAGAAAAGGTCAGGTGCAGTGGCTCACGTCTGTAATGCCAGTACTTTGGGAGGCCAAGGTGGGCGGATCACAAGGTCAGGATGTCAAGACCATCCTGGCTAACATGGTGAAACCCCGTCTCTACTACAAATATGAAAAAAAAAAAAACCAAAATAACAAACAAAAAAAACTAGCTGGGCGTGATGGCAGGTGCCTGTATTCCCAGCTACTCGGGAGGCTGAAGAATGGGAATGGCATGAACCTAGGAGGCAGAGCTTGCAGTGAACCAAGATCACGCCACTCCAGCCTGGGCGACAAGAGAGAGATTCCGTCTCCAAAAAAAAAAAAATATTCTATGTAAGTATGTATGTATGTATGTATGTATGTATGTATGTATCTATCTATCTATCTATCTATCTATATCTATATATGGAAAAAAGACTGGGCACATGGCTCACGCCTGTAATCCCAGCACTTTGGGAGTCCGAGGTGGGCAGATCACTTGAGGACAGGAGGTCGAGACTAGCCTGGCCAACATGGTGAAACCCCGTCTCTACTAAAAATACAAAAAGAATTAGTCAGGCATGGTGGTGGGTGCCTATAATGCCAGCTACTTCGGAGGCTGATGCACAAGAATCGCTTGAACCCAGGAGGCAGAAGTTGCAGTGAGCTGAGATCGCACCCTTGTACTTCAGCCCCCATGGGTGATGGAGCACGACTGTCTCAAAACAAAAATGAGGAAAAAAAAAATCCTCAATTATTTGAGCCACTTTCTGTTGACTGGAATTCTGAGACAAAATTCCATTCAATAAACAAGTTTAGGCTGGGCGTGGTAGCTCACGCCTGTAATCCCAGCACTTCGGGGGGCCGAGGCGGGAGGATCATGAGGTCAGGAGTTAGACCAGCCTGGCCAACATGATGAAACCTTGTCTCTACTACAAATACAAAAAAATAGCCCGGCATGGCGGCGCATCCCTGTAGTCCCAGCTACTCAGGAGGCTGAGGCAGGAGAATCACTTGAACCCGGCAGGCGGAGCTTGCAGTAAGCTGAGATCGCACCACTGCACTCCAGCCTGTGCGACAGTGCAAGATTCCGTCTCAAAAAATAAATAAGTTTAAATAAGGATGATTTTTGCTTATTCTGAAAAATCAGCAATTCCTTGTAAAGAGAGGCTGGCAGGTTGATATCATGGGATAATTAAGGATGGAAGGAGAAATCTGAATGCCTCCTTTCCACAAAGTTCTTATCAGAATTCAACAGAATATCCTGAGTAAATGCCGAAACAACACAACATTTAACTATAAGTAGAGGAAATTCAAGTCCTTTTCTTTCTTCTTCTTCGTTTTTTCTGAGACAGGGTCTTACTCTGTCTTCCAGGCTCGTGTGATTATGGCTCACTGCAGCCTTGACCTCTCAGGCTCAAGCAATCCTCCCACTTCAGCCTCTCAAGTAGCTGGGACTACAGGTGCATGCCACCATGACCAGCTAACTTTTGTATTTTTTGTAGAGACAAGGTTTTGCCATGTTTCCCAGGCTGGTCTTTTTTTTTTTTTTCTTTTTGAGATGGAGTCTCGCTCTGTTGCCCAGGCTGGAGTGAAGTCGCGCGATCTCGGATCACTGCAAGCTCTGCCTCCTGGGTTCACATCATTCTCCTGCCTCAGCCTCCCAAGTAGCTGGGATGACAGGTGCCTGCTAACGCGCCCGGCTAATTTTTCATATTTTTAGTAGAGACGGGGTTTCACCGTGGTCTCGATCTCCTGACCTCGTGATCCACCCGCCTTGGCTTCCCAAAGTGCTGGGATTACAGGTGTGAGCCACTGTGCCTGGCCTCAGGTCCTTTTCTTTTCTGTGTTTCAGACAGAGTCTGACTCTGTTGCCCAGGCTGGAGTGCAGTGGCGTGATGTTGGCTCACTGCAACCTCTGCTTCCGCGGTTCAAGCGATTCTCCTGCCTCAGCCTCCTGAGTAGCTGGGATTACAGGTACATGCCACCACACCTGGCTAATTTTTGTATTTTTAGTAGAGACAGGGTTTCACCATGTTGGCCAGGCTGGTCTTGAACTCCTGACCTCAAGAGATCTGCCCGCCTCGGCCTCCCAAAGTGCTGGGATTACAGGCATGAGCCACCATGCCCAGTGGGTCCTTTTCAAACAGTAAGTACACTTGGACTTTGCCTCTCCCCTGCCTTTGGAAAAAAAAAAAAAAAAAAAAAAAAAGAGGCTCCTGGACTGCTGAGCTTCCAGATTTCACTTAGGCTGTCCTGAAAAAGAATTTTGATTATAAATCTGATTAATTTCCAAAATATCTTATAGCAGGAGGCAAGGAAGAAAAAGAGAAAAAGACAGAGTAGCTGGCAACATAACCAGTCTTCAAACAGTTCTTAGAAGCTATATATAGGCCGGGCACGGTGGCTCCCACCTGTAATCCCAGCACTTTGGGAGGCCGAGGTGGGCAGATCACAAGGTCAGGAGATCAAGAACATCCTGGCTAACTCAGTGAAACCCCATCTCTACTAAAAATACAAAAAAAAAAAAAAAAAAAAAATTAGCTGGGCGTGGTGGCGGGCACCTGTAGTCCCAGCTACTCGGGAGACTGAGGCAGAAGAATCTGTTGAACCTGGGACGCGGAGGTTGCAGTGAGCAGAGCGTGCCACTGCGCTCCAGCCTGGGCAACAGAGAGAGACTCCATCTCAAAAAAAAAAAAAAAAAAAAAGAAAAGAAAAAAGCTATATATTCATATATTCTATTATTCACAGAAGACTTAATGTAGTACCAATCAGTACCTACTCAAGGTCAGCAGTGAAGGCTGTCCCATTGTGCACTAGAAAATGCAAGTACAGGCCCAGCGCAGTGGCTCAAGCCTGTAATCCCAGCACTTTGGGAGGCTGAGGTGGGCGGATCATGAGGTCAGGAGTTCAAGACCAGCCTGGCCAACATGGTGAAACCCCATCTCTACAAAAAAAAAAAAAAAAAAAAAAAAAATTAGCCACGCATGGTGGCTGGTGCCTATAATCTCAGCTACTCAGGAGGCTGAGACAGAGGACTGCTTGAACCTGGGAGGCAGAGGTTGCAGTGAGCCGAGATCGCACCACTGCATTCCAGCCTGGGCAACAGAGCAAGACTCTGCCTCAAAAAAAAGAAAAAGAAAATGCAAGTACAGTGAACATTAAATTTTTTGTTTTTCTTTCTCTTTTGATTTTTGTTTGTTTTTGCTTTTGAACATATAATTTGAAGACTACAGACTTGTAGTCTATAGTCTGTTCTGCAGTGATCCCTATACATTCTTGGGCTCAGACCCTAAAGCCTTTTCGGCTAAAGAGGAGACAGCAGATCAAACAATCCTGATATTCAAGACTGTCTAGAAATTCCCAGTGTGTGCGAACAGATAAATTATGCTTGAAATTTAACAAAGGAAAAAAATCTCATAAGCAAAATCAATGTGCAACACAAATCACATGGCAGTGTCCATTATTGTGGCAAAGGTTTTTGCTGAATGAAGCATCTCCATTGCTCTTCCCTAAGTCTTCTCACTCTACAATCTCCTGCCTGCTTGAAATTCACATTTTCCTTCAGCAAAGCTTATTAACTTTGCAGCTGATGAATGATGATAGAGACCTAAGTCTTCCACTGAAGCTGACTGTATGTTTATCATAGAAGGCTGATGATCCCACTCATTCCTGTATGGTTACAAGGTAAGCATTAGGATTTGCTTCCTAAGAATAAAGAACTTCTGCAATTACTTCCTTTCCTGAACACACTTCTTTTACCTCCTTTCACATATGCATTTCCTAAAAAGTCAGGACTTAAGTGTGTCATCTTTACTCCACTCTTTAACCTTTGAGAATATAAAAACAAATAAGCAAACAAAATGCAAAATTAAAAAACCCCACAAACCAAAGTAAACACAACAGAAAGTTAAAGCCATTTTCTGAAACATTAATAATCACAGATGTCAGATGTCTTAAGCAGTGATTCCTAGGCCGGCCCACCCAAGCCTATGTAACCTATAACGTGGCTGGACCAAATTGTACTAAAGAACTAATGAATCATCATTCATATTGTCAGTCCTGTGAGAAAACATGAGTTCTAAATTGAGACATCACAAATCACATTTTGCTCTGCTGTGGCTTAGGAAGGAGGAATAGGATGATTCTCCCTGCTATAAGTTAGCTGTTCTAAAACTTTCTGGTCATGGAAATTCTTTAAAAAAAAGTATTATTTTAGAGACAGGGTCTTGCTCTGTCACCCAGGCCAGAGTACAGTGGCTCAATCATTGCCCACTATGGCCTCGAACTCCTGGACTCAATGATCCTCTGGCCTCAGCCTCCTGAGTAGCTCGGGACTACAGGCACACACCACTGCACTTGGCTATTTTTTTTTTTTTAACTTTTATTTTAAGTTCAGGGGTACATATGCAAGTTTGTTATACAGGTAAACTTCTGTCACGAGGGTTTGTTGTACAGATTATTTCATCACCCAGGTATTAGGCCTAGTAAACATTCGTTATTTTTCCTAGTCCTCTCTCTCCTCCCACCCTCTACTTTTTGACTCCACTCTGAGTAGGCCCATGTCTGTTTGTTCCCCTCTAAGTGTCCATGTGTTCTCATCATTTAGCTTTCACTTATAAGTGAGAACAAGTGGTATTTGGTTTTCTGTTTCTGCGTTGGTTCGCTCAATTTTTAATTTTTAAATTTGTAAAGATGGAGGTCTCCCTATGTTGCCTAAACGGCTCTTGAACTTCTGGGCTCAAGAGATCCTTGTGCCTCGGCCTCCCAGAGTGCTAGGATTACAGGTGTGTGCCACTGCACCTTGCAGGAAATTCTTAAAAACTGAAAACCTTATTATTATTATTTTTTGAAACAGCATCTCATGCTGTCACCCAGGCTGGAATGCAGTGGCTCAATCCCTGCCTCCTGGGTTCAAGCAATTCTCATGCCTCAGTCTCCTGAGCAGCTGGGATTACAGGTACATGCCACCACACCAGGCTAATTTTTGTATTTTTAGTAGAGACAGGGTTTTACCATGTTAGCCAGACTGTCTTGAACTCCTAACCTCAAGCGATCCACCTGCTTTGGCCTCCCAAAGTGCTAGGATTACAGGTGTGAGCCACCATGCCAGGCCTTATTTTTTTCATTTACTTAACATCTTTTCCCCCTCTCATACCTAGTCTCACAAAAAAACTGAGAACCTTAAAGAGCTTTGGCTTATGTAGGCTATATCCCTTGATATTTAATATATTAGAAATTAAAATGAGGCCAGGCACGGTGGCTTACGCCTGTAATCCCAGCACTTTGGGAGCCCAAGGCGGGTGGATCACCTGAGGTCAGGAGTTCAAGACCAGCCTGGCCAACATGCTGAAACCCCATCTCTACAAAAAAATACAAAAATTAGCCTCTCAGATACTTGGGAGGCTGAGGCAAAACAATTGCTTGAATCTGGGAAGCAGAGGTTGCAGTGAGCTGAGACTGTGCCACTGCACTCCAGCCTGGGCGACAAAGTGATACCCTGTCTCAAAAAAAAAAAAAAAAAAAAAAAAGAAAAGAAAAGAAAAGAAAGAAATTAAAACTAAAACATGCAACTAACAAGGCTGGGTGTAGTAGCTCACGCCTATCATCTCAGCACTTTGGGAGGCTGAGGTGGGTAGAATGATTTAGACCAGGATTTCCAGACCTGCAGGGGCAACATAGAAAGACCCCATCTTTAAAAATAAAAAAAATTAGCTGGGCATGGTGGCACACGCCTGTAGTCCCAGCTACTTAGGAGGCTGAGGTGGGAGGATCGCTTGGGCCCAGGAGGTTGAGGCTGCAGTGAGCCATGATCATGCCACTGCTTTCCAGCTTGTGGGACAAAGTGAGATGCTGTATCAAAAAGATACACATACACACACACACACAACAATTTTGAAATAAAATAAGAGACAAAGAGAACAGATTGGCAGCTGCCACGAATTAGGGGTGAGCAGGGGAAGGTGGAAGAAAGGTAAATGTGGTTGTAAATAGTCAACACAAGAGATCCTTATGGTGATGTAACTGTTCTGTATCTTGACTGGGTGGTGGATACATGAACGTACACATGGGACTAAACTGTATGGAACTACACACACCCAGAAAAATACACAAATGAGTACAAGTAAAATGGGGGAAATCTGAACAAAATAGGTGAAAGAATCAATATTACCATCCCAGTTGCAATACTGTACTAGAGTTCTGCAAGATATTATCATTGGGGAAACATAGGAAAAGGGTACATGGTACCTGAGATTACTGTAGTATTTATCACAAATACAATTATATTAAAATAAAAAGATATTTAAAAAGTTAAGAACCCCAAAGAACTTTTATTTATGTAGGACAAGTTGACTGGTGTTTACCAGACTAGAATTAAAATAAGAAATAATTTGGCCAGGCGTGGTGGCTGAGGCTTGTAATCCTAGCACTTTGGGAGGCCAAGGCAGGCAGATCGCCTGAAGTCAGGAGTTTGAGACTACCCTGACCAACATGGTGAACCCGTCTCTTCTAAAAATACAAAAATTAGCTGGGCATGGCGGCGCATGCCTGTAATCCCTGCTACTTGGGAAGCTGGGGCAGCAGAATCACTTGAACCCAGGAGGAGGGGGTTGCAGTGAGCCGAGATCCCCCCACCTCACTGCAGCCTGGGCAACAGAGTAAGACTCTGTCTCAAAAAAAAAAAAAAAAAAGAAAAAAGAACACATTTAAGGCCAGGCGCAGTGGCTCATGCCTGTAATCCCAGCACTTTGGGGGGCCAAGAAGGGTTGATCACCTAAATTCAAGAGTTCAAGACCAGCCCGGCCAACATGTTGAAACCCTGTCAGTACTAAAAATACAAAAATTAGCCAGGCGTGGTGGCAAATGCCTGTAATTCCAGCTACTCGGGAGGCTGAGGCAAGAGAATCACTTGAACCTGGGAGGCAGAGGTTGCAGTAGACCGAGATTGTGCCACTGCACTCCAGCCTGGGCAACAGAGTGAGATTCTGTCACAAACAAACAAATAAACAAGTACACATTAAGTTAGTTAAAATAACATAAAAATCTGTTAAATATTAACATATGTTATCTTCAAAGTCTGGTTTAATATAAGACAGCTGGATTCTCCATTCAATCTGTTGGTGAAATGTTTTGGTTGAAGCATATAAAGAAAATCAGCCTGGCCGGGCGCGGTGGCTCAAGCCTGTAATCCCAGCACTTTGGGAGGCCGAGACGGGCGGATCACGAGGTCAGGAGATCGAGACCACCCTGGCGAACACAGTGAAACCCCGTCTCTACTAAAAAATACAAAAAACGGCCGGGCGCGGTGGCTCAAGCCTGTAATCCCAGCACTTTGGGAGGCCGAGACGGGCGGATCACGAAGTCAGGAGATCGAGACCATCCTGGCTGACACAGTGAAACCCCGTCTCTACTAAAAAATACAAAAAAACTAGCCGGGCGAGGTGGCGGGCGCCTGTAGTCCCAGTTACTCGGGAGGCTGAGGCAGGAGAATGGCGTGAACCCGGGAGGCGGAGCTTGCAGTGAGCCAAGATCACTCCACTGCACTCCAGCCTGGGCGGCAGAGCGAGACTCTGTCTCAAAAAAAAAAAAAAAAAAAAAAAATACAAAAAACTAGCCGGGCGAGGTGGCGGGGGCCTGTGGTCCCAGCTACTCGGGAGGCTGAGGCAGGAGAATGGCGTGAACCCGGGAGGCGGAGCTTGCAGTGAGCCGAGATCGCCACTGCACTCCAGCCCGGGCGACAGAGCGAGACTCCGTCTCAAAAAAAAAAAAAAAAAAAAAAAAAAAAAAAAAAAAGAAAATCAGCCTTACATAGAATATATATATGGTACAGATATATGTATATGTGCGTGTTGTTTTACCAATAATATATATAACATTTGTATTTAATAGCCTTTTCAGATAATTGTGGATATTATTCCTTGATGTGACACAAAATTCAGCAAATGATAGTTCTATTATTTATTTATTTATTTAGACGGAGTTTCACTCTTATTTGCCCAGGCTGGAGTGCAATGGCGTAATCTCAGCTCACCGCAACCTCCACCTCCCGAGTTCAAGCGATTCTCCTGCCTCAGCCTCCCGAGTAGCTGGGATTATAGGCATGTGCCACCACGCCTGGCTAATTTTGTATTTTTTAATAGAGACGGGGTTTCTCCATGTTGATCAGGCTGGTCTCAAACTCCTAACCTCAGGTTATCTGCCATCATGGGCCTCCCAAAGCACTGGGATTACAGGTGTGAGCCACCACGCCCAGTCCATGCCTGGCTAATTTTTATATTTTTAGTAGAGACAGGGTTTCGCCATGTTGGCCAGACTGATCTCAAACTCCTGACCTCAGGTGACCCTACTGCCTCGGACTCCCAAAGTGTTGGTATTACTGATGTAACCATTTTAAACTTTAAATGCTAATCTTGCAGAAGTGGTAGCTCATGCCTATAATCCTAGCTCTTTGGTAGGCCAAGATGGGAGGATTGCTTGAACTCAGGAATTTGAGATTAGCTTGGGGAACATAGTGAGATCCTGTCTCTATAAAAAGTTTTTCTGTTTTTTTTTTTTTTTTTGAGATGGAGTCTTGCCCTGTTGCCCAGGCTGGAGTGCAATGGCGTGGTCTCAGCTCACTGCAACCTCTGCCTCCTGGTTCAAGCAATTCTCCTGCCTCAGCCTCCCAAGTAGCTGGGATTATAGGCGCCTGCTACTATGCCTGGCTAAATTTTTGTATTTTTAGTAGAGACAGGGTTTCACCATGTTGGCCAAGTAGATCTCGAACTCCTGCGCTTGCCTCAGCCTCCCAAAGTGCTGAGATTACAGGCGTGAGCCACCGCGCCCAGCCTACAAAAAGTTTTAACATTAGCCAGGCATGGTGGCAGGTCCTTGTAGACCCATAAGGCTGAGGCAGGAGGACTGCTTGAGCCCAGGAGGTTGAGGCTGCAGTGAGCCATGACTGTGCCGCTGCACTGCAACCTGGGTGACAGAGTGAGACTCTATCCCCAAAATAAATATATAAATAAATAAATTTTATATACAGTAAAAGTTCAAAAAATATTAGACAATAATAATGGTAATGGTAGTATCTTGTTAACTTAACTCCACCTTTCTAGTGTCTTGCAACATTGTTAATCTCTATTCAGACTTCCAGGCTTGAGATATCCACCTGTAGTGGTTCATGGTGGTACAGTTGTGGCTTTTTATCATGCTTTCCCTCCCTTCTTCTAACAGGGGAATCTCTATTACCTTTGGGAAATACGTTCCTTCACCTCACTGCACTATAGGAGTGGGCAGATCTACCAAAACTACATGAAATAGGTTTTATACAGGTTATACTGTTTCTTTCTTCCTTTGGTACCTTAAGCTAGAAGGACTAATAAAATCTGAAGCTGCCAGAGGCCATTCTGCCAGACTCACAAAGAAAACTTCCCTAAGAATAAAGCCAAATTAGGGGAAAGCAGAAAGGAGGTAAGCAAAGACAGAATCCTGATGGGATTATTTGAGACTCTGCCTAAACTAATAAACTCAATTTCTGGGAATCTATAAATTCTTTGTTTGCTTAAACTAGCTTGAGCCAGATTTCTGTCACAACTGGAAAAATCCTGACCACTACATTACCCACAAATTTATACATGTACATTTTATTTAGTCACTGGCGTTACAATACAAATGTTGAACAAGAATGGACCAAAGGCAACAGTCTTGTGGTATACCACCTCTATCCTAGCTGACAAACATCTAGTCATCTATAATCTTTAAATACAGCTCTTCAATCAGCTATAAAATCACCCAACTGTTTCACCATCCAGTCCACATTTCATCAACATGTCATCAAGAATATCATAAAAGGCTTTTTCAAATACCTTGAAGAAATCAAGGCACTCTAATCTACCCACCTAACAACTCTATTGGGGGGAAAAGCGGAGAGAAAGAAAGTAGTTTAGCAAGCCTTGCTTTAGAATTTAATTTGGTTCCTAGGAAGCATTCTTTTTCTGGATTCCTTTCAATGACATTAAATACTTACTATGGTGTAACCATTATACTATACCAAGTGAAAAACATAATAAGATCCCTATTCCAAGGTTGGGTGAGTTAAACAAATGTGAACAAGTAATTAATGTCATAAAGAATGTAATAGAGGTAAGTACAAAAGGAGCAGAATCATTTGTGTCTACCTGGGGGAGAGGCAGGTGACATTTTAGCCTAATTTTTTTTTTTTTTTTTTTTGAGACAGAGTCTCACTCTGTCGCCCAGACTGGAGTGCAGTGGCGCGATCTTGGCTCACTGCAATCTCCATCTCCTGGGTTCAAGCAGTTCTCTTGCCTCAGCCTCCCGAGTAGCTGGGATTACAGGTGACCACCAGGACGCCTGGCTATTTTTTTTTATTTTTAGTAAAGATGGGTTTCACCACCTTGGTCAGGCTGATCTCGAACTCCTGACCTCGTGATCTATCTGCCTTGGCCTCCCAAATTGCTGGGATTACAGGCGTGAGCCACCACACCCAGCCTCAGCTGAATCTTAAGGGATAAATTCAACAGAGGAACAAGAAAAGAGTTGGTTATTTTAGTCAGTTGCAACAGAGGCCACAATAGTTTGGCATAAAGAGGTTGGAGGGAGTTCGAGTTGCAGAAAAAAGTAGGGCCCAAAAGCTAAATTGTACTGGGTAAAGGAAAGCATGATGAGGTGAAGGGAAGATAATTAGAATTTATCGTATGCCTACTGTGTGCCAGGAGTTCTACATGTTATCTTATTAAATCTCATAACACTCCTTTGAAGATTACATGTCATGATAAAGAAAGGCACTGTGAGGCCGGGCGCGGTGGCTCAAGCCTGTAATCCCAGCACTTTGGGAGGCCGAGACGGGCGGATCACGAGGTCAGGAGATCGAGACCATCCTGGCTGTGACACGGTGAAACCCCGTCTCTACTAAAAAAATACAGAAAACTAGCCGGGCGAGGTGGTGGGCGCCTGTAGTCCAAGCTACTCGGGAGGCTGAGGCAGGAGAATGGCGTGAACCCGGGAGGCGGAGCTTGCAGTGAGCTGAAATCCGGCCACTGCACTCCAGCCTGGGCGGCAGAGCGAGACTCCGTCTCAAAAAAAAAAAAAAAAAAAAAGAAAGGCACTGTGGGCCAGGCGCAGTGGCTCACGTCTGTAATCCCAGCACTTTGGGAGGCTGAAGCAGGTGGATCACCTGAGGTCAGGAGTTCGAGACCACCCTGGGCAACATGGAGAAACCCCATCTCTACCAAAAATATAAAGATTAGCCAGGTGTGGTGCGGGAGCCTGTAATCCCAGCTACTTGGGAGGCTGAGGCAGGATAATTGCTTGAACCCAGGAGGCGGAGGTGCAGTGAATCGAGATCATGCCGCTGTACTCCAGCCTGGGTGACAAGAGCGAGATTCCATCTCAAAAAAAAAAAAAAAGACTCAGTGACTGACTCGAGTCAAGGAGGTAAGAAAAATCTGGGCTGACTTCAAGATTTCTGACGCCATTATCTCAGAAAGGAGATGTAAGAACATAACAGTAGCAACAGCAACAATGGCAAATTTTTGGTGGAATAAAAGCGAGAAAACAAGTTCAACTTTAGATACGAGTTTTAAATAGACAGCTGGATGCAAAGGATGGGAAGTCAGAAGAAAAGTCAGGGCAGTAGTTAATAAAAGTCATGAGCTTACTGGGTAAGACAGCCTGAGGAGACTGGAGAGAAAAAAGAGGCAATCTGAGAGAACCCAAGGAACATCAACATTTAAATGAGTAAATCCAGGAAGAAAAGACCACAAAAAAGTCTGAAAATGATAATCATCATAACGATAAAAGCAAATTTTAATTTATTGCTTATTGTGTATGTCCCAGCACTTTTCAAAGCATTTTATGTATATTTCACTTATTCTTTAAAACAATCCTCTGGGGTAATTACTATTAGTAACCTGCTTTTTTAAAAACAAAACAAACAAAAAAAACCAGAGTCTTGCTCTGTGGCCCAGGCTGGAGTGCAGTGGCGCGATCTCAGCTCACTGCAACCTCTGCATCCCGGGTTCCAACGATTCTCCCACCTCAGGCTCCCGCGTAGCTGGGATTACAGGCGCCTGCCACTATGCCCATTTTTGAAAATAAAAATTTTTGTATTTTTAGTAGAGACAGGATTTCACCATGTTGGCCAGGCTGGTCTCAAACTCCTGACCTCGTGATCCACCCACCTCAGCCTCCCAAAGTGCTGGGATTACAGGTGTGAGCCACCACACCCAGCCGGCAGTAACCTGCTTTTAAAGATGAATTATCAAGGCTAGAGGGGCTAGATAACTAATCTGGCCAAGGTTACTACTAAGTGATGACACTGGAATTCAAGCTAAGACAATTTGGCTCCAAAACCCATGCAGTAATAAAGAATTAAGAACCAAAACTGAACAGTGTCACAAGAAGTCAAGGGGAAATGAAGTTTAAAGAAGAAAATGGGCTAGCGTTAAATAAACTTAGCAAGAAGTTCTAGTTGCAGAAAAAAGTAGGTCCCAAAAGCTAAACTGTACTGGGTAAAGGAAAGCATGATGAGGTGAAGGGAAGATAATTAGAATTTATTGTATGCCTACTGTGTGCCAGGAGTTCTACATGTTATCTTATTAAAACTCATAACACTACTTTTAAGTAAATGATAGCTTTTTTGATAGAAAATAAATAGAGTTGCAGGAAGGTTAACTGACTTGCCTGCAATTACCCAGTTATTAAGTGACAGGGTCAGGATTTGAACCAATATATGTCTGACTTTGAAGCTTATGCTCTTTTCCACTATACTGTGCTACTGCAACGCAGCTTAGAAGGCCAAGGAAGGACAGAACAAGTAGTTCACAAGTGATCTGTTTATATTCTGTTCTAGGATTTTGCTGAAGATCACTGTTAAGCACCATGTATGGTCTACAATTTTGAAAATTTGAACATTTGCTTATCTAGTCTTCTGGTATGCTCCCATTTAGCAGAATACTCTACACAATAGGATCACTGTGTGAAAATTCTTCTCAAATATTAATTTGGACTTAGATGTTTGAACTCAATAAAACTCAAGGTGCTTTGTCAGACCCTCTTTTCTTTTCTTTTTTTTTTTTTTTGAGACGGAGTCTCGCTCTGTCGCCCAGGGTGCAGTGGCCGATCTCAGCTCACTGCAAGCTCCGCCTCCCAGGTTTACACCATTCTCCTGCCTCACCCTCCCGAGTAGCTGGGACTACAGGCGCCCGCCACCTTGCCTGGCTAGATTTTTGCATTTTTTTAGTAGAGATGGGGTTTCACCATGTTAGCCAGGATGGTCTCAATCTCCTGACCTCATGATCTGCCCGTCTTGGCCTCCCAAAGTGCTGGGATTACAGGCTTGAGCCACCGCGCCCGGTCAGAGACCCTCTTTTCTAAGAGGGTACTTGTTATTTAGTAGTCCTCTGCTTAAGCACATTCATCTTTTGTAAAAAGGACAATGAAAGATTGTTCGATAATTTTATTTATTTTTAGATCTTGATTTGCACATTAATTTTGGTTAAGTCCTTACGTATGAGTCTCAGTTCTATCCTCACTAGCTCTATTACCTTCCTCAAGTGATTTAAACTTTCCACATGAGTGTGTCATCATCTGTAAGATGGGGATTTAACTATCTCACATGGCTGTTGGGAATAGAAGAGATGAGGCCCCTAGACCACTTAGCACACTGTCCACTTCAGTTCATGCTCGATAAATGCGATAACGATTTATTTGTCTCCTTCCTCAGCCTCATCATCCATTACTGCTCTCCTCCCACTTTATGCTCTAGGTTTCATGGGAAGAAAGGGCTTTATTGTAAAAGAATATTGTTTTACATAAAAAATTAATGGCAAGGTTCAACTATAGTGGTGGCATCAGGAAAAAGAGGGCCAAATCACAGGACCTGACAACCTGTTGGGTAAGGAAGAGGCACAACACAGAGGACACAGAGATTTGAAGTATGGGGAACAAATGGGAGAAGGTGATGGCTGAACTGCATGGACTTACCAGACCAAGTGGGTGGTGGGAGAATGCGGAATGGGCAAGGGTACACAAAATATTGATATTTGCTTAATTTTGTATCATAAAATGGCTCTGATTTTTCAGTACAAACATACTCTGAAGTAGAACTGAAATAATAAAGCAGTCAAGCCTTGATAAACTAAATTTCACTCTACAACGACTCCTTAGAGCAAACCTCTTCTAAAACAGACCAACAAAACCCAAAATATCAAATAACAAAGATTACATAAATTTAGAATTTTGTAGAACATACTTAACATATAGGGTTTATAAACATTAAGAGAGGCAATTAATTTTTCTTTTTTTTCTTTCCCTTCCTTTCTTCCTTCTTCCCTCCCTCCCTCCCTCTTCTCCCACCCCTACCCCCCATCCCTGCTTTCTTTCTTTCAGAGATGGGATGTTGCTCTGTTACCCAAGCTGGAGTACAGTGGCACAATCTTGGTTCACTGCAAACTCTGCCTCCCAGGTTTAAGTGATTCTCGTGCCTCAGCCTCCCGAGTAGCTGGGACTACAGGCATGCCGCCACCACACCTGGCTAATTTTTCTTTCTCCTTTTTTTTTTTTGAGACAGGGTCTTGCACTGTCGCCCAGGCTGGAGTGCAGTGGCGCAATCTCTGCTCATGGCAACCTCCGCCTCCTGCCTCCGCCAACCTCATGCCATTCTCCTGCCTCAGCCTCCCGAGTAGCTGGGACTACAGGTGCCCGCCACCACGTCTGGCTAATTTTTTGTATTTTTAGTAGAGACGGGGTTTCACCATGTTAGCCAGGATGGTCTCGATCTCCTGACCTCATGATCCGCCTGCCTCGACCTCCCAAAGTGCTGGGATTACAGGCGTGAGCCACTGCACTTGGCTAATTTTTCTATTTTTAGAGACGGAGTTTCACTGTGTTGGCCAGGTTTGTCTGGAACTCCTGCCCTTATCTGCCTGCCTTGGTCTCCCAAAGTGCTGGGACCACAGGCGTGAGCCACCACACCCGGCCACAAAGTTTCATTTTAGATGAGATTAATTGGCAAACAAATAATCGTAACAGAAGTGACCAAAGGACTGCAAGTATCCTGCCCAGGGAATAACTGCCAGAGGGAATAGGGATGACTTCATGCTGGAGTAGACCTGAAGAACAAGTAGTAGTTTCCCAAGAAAAGAAGAGAGCATATTCCAGGCAGAAGGAACAGCTTCTTCAAAGGCACACAGGCATGAACAAACACAATGATTTAAAGAACCACAACCTATTTGGTTTGGTTAAAGAGTACAGGGAGAGTTAAATTGGGACTTAACCTTGCAGGTATTAAGAAGCCACTGAAGAATGAAAGAAAGGGGATGTTATTGTATTTGTATATCCAAAGGTAAAATTAGTAGAAGCAGGGGAGTAAACTAGAGAGATTGAAAAGGAGGGCTCCTAGGAATAAAAACATAAGTAAGAATGATCAGAAGTAGGGGGATAAAGGGAAGAACTCAAGAAACATTCAGGACCTATAAGCAATTTGACTTTGCAAGGCATCAGACACGTACGTAATCAGTAAAGGAGTTAGGTATGATTAGAATTTCTGATTAAGATGGCTGAGAGATGATTTATTCCACAAATATTTACTGAGCACCTAATACATGCCAGGCACTAGTCTAGGCATTGAGAATATAGCTATGAACAAACAGACAAACATCTCAGTCTTTGGAGCTTAAATCTGAGTGAATGATAGTCTATCACTGAAAGAAAAAGAAAAAAACAGGTTTGGTTTTGGTTTGGAGGGAGGTTGCAGAGATAAATGTTATTAGGTGTTTTTAAATTTTTTTACTTTTTTTGTTTGATATCTTCTCAAAAACTAAAAAAAAAACCACCACAAAATAACTTTTTTTTTTTTTTTTTTTACTTAGTTGCCAGCACTATAGGAAAGAGAAGCCTGGAAGTACATTATAGGGAAAGAAGTAGATAGGTCTTCAGTGTAAAATCTGAAGGAGTCATGTGAGTATTTCTAAGGATTCAATAATATACATAAACACAAATAAAAACACAGTATAATTTCCCATCTATTTGGCAAAGATGAGAGAATTGAACATATCCCAGTTGGTAAGAGTATGTAAAAACAATAGGGACTCTTATGCAGTATTGGTTGGTGCCCTCTCTAAAGGGCAGTTTGGCAATATGTATCAAAATACAAAATGCACATGTTCTTTTATCCCAAAATTCAATTTCTAGAATTTGTATCAAGAAGATAACAGGATATATATACAAAGATGTATGATGGACGGTTTTCTTCAATGTTGTTTTTAATAGCCAAACCAAAAAATAAAAACCACAAAACCAGAAACAATCTATATGTCCATCATAGCATAGATCTCTGTCTACATCAATGACATACCTGCAACATATATTTTAGTGAATAAAAGGAAAAAGGAGTACAATGCAGCATGTACTATATTGGCCCATTCATGTTAAATTTAACTCTACTTTTTTTTTGAGAAGTGTTAAAAAGTTAAAAAATTAAAGATAAATAAATAAAAATAAATTGATCTATACATAAGTATATACAACTCATAAAACGCGTAGATAAAGGCTGGATGTGGTGGTTCATGCCTGTAGTCCCAGCACTTTGGGAGGTTGAAGCAGGTGGATCACTTGAGGCCAGGAGTCTGAGACCAGCATGGACAACATGGCAAAACCCCGTCTCTATTAAAAATACAAAAATTAGCCAGGCGTGGTGGTGCATACCTGTAATCCCAGGTACTCAGATGGCTGAGGCACAAGAATCGCTTGAACCCGGAGGCAGAGTTTGCAGTGAGCTGAGACCGTGCCACTGCACTCCAGCCTGGGGGATGGAGCGAGACTGTCTCAAAACAAAACAAAACAGCAGATAGAATTAGAGGTTTAGATCTGGAAGGATGTTCTAGCCATGATGTCTATAGTAAGATTCTAGATGATTTTTAGTTTCTCTTATGTTTTTTGGCATTTACTTTTTCATTACATTGATTAATTTATTTTTCTAGTTTAAAATGCTCTTTTTATTTTGAAAGGAAGGAATATTTATATACATAGTGAAGGGTTACCATAAGGACAGGGTAGGTAAAGGAAGAGACTGAGAAAAACGTGATATATAAGTAGATGGGGGAGGCAGAAGAGTAAGGACATTAAGTCCGAAGATCCACTGCACAGGTCACTGGGTGGTCCTGTGAGCTGAGGATGGGGGCAGTATCTCTGTGACCTTCTTAGGGCAGATATTCATAACCTAAAGATAGCCTGTATTCATTTGATTCTGGTTGTCTAGAACCAAGCAGCATCTTCCACATTTATGCAAATATGCAAGATCTTTGTTGAGAAATAAACAACAATATCAAACCCCTCTCTGTGGCAACCAGAATCCTATCTGGAATAGGGCCAGAAAAAGCCATGTTTTCAGCACTTCAGAGAAAACTGCCGCTGCTGCTTATCAAATTAAAATGCAAAGCAGCTCACTCCAGTGTCATTGGGAACTGTCAGAAAGGGATTACGGTTCCCACCCCAAGGATGCAGGTCAGCTAAACAATACCCATCTTCCTGTGCTGAGAAGCAGGGAGAAGGAGGAAAAAGATTAGGCCTGTTTCCAAAAGCAGTCCCTCCTGCTTGTTACCGTGGTAACCTCCTTTCCCTGAGCTGCTCTCATTTGTCTCTCTCTGCCTGACCTTCATGTTGCTTTGACAGTAACTGAGGAGGAAAAGGTGCCCGCCTGCCAGCTAAGCACTCAAGCTGAGGGCACTGAGCAAGAAAAAGAGGCACTCAAAAAGTCCCTCTCTCATTCTAGACTCTAAACTGTGACCTTAGAGTGATTAGAGTCCTGAAAGAGGTTTCTGGTGGCCCTTGTCATTCCATCCTTCCTTCCCTGTGCTCAGGGCCATCTCATTTCTCTGATATACCCTTTAAGTGTCAGGAATCTGAGTCAGAGTCAAGTGGGTAGGTGAGAAGTCACAGAGAAGAGAAAAAACAAGGCACGACAAGCTGAAGAATAGAGATAATAAAATATTAATTCAAAACTGCCTGAGACAACTCTCAGCATAGTAGTTAAGCACAGCTTTTAGTTTCCCTTTCTCTTCAGGATTTGTGCCGTATTTTTAGTCAGTACAGGTGTAAGGGCAATTAAGGTACTTGGGGGCAGGGTTGGTGAAAAGGTGCAAATAGTGCTTTTTAGTGTTTTTCAAGCCTAGGATACATAGAACCCAATCATTTAACAAATAATTATTGAGTACTTCTTATGTGTGGCTCCTATGCTATACACACTGAGTATAGGTGCTAAATGAAAGGGACTGGTAAGTAAATACAAATTAGATACAAATTAGAAACTGTTATTAGGAAACAAATAGGTCATGTGATAAAGAGAACAATGAGAAGGGAGCTACCTCGGGTAATCAGAGATGGCATCTCTAAGACTGGATTTTTTCTTTTTTTTTTTTTGAGACAGAGTCTTGGTCTGTCACCTAGGCTGGAGTGCAGAGGCCTGATGTCGGCTCACTGCAACCTCTGTCTCCCAGGTTCAAGTGATTCTCCTGCCTCAGCCTCCCAAGTAGCTGGGATTTCAGGCATGCACCACCAGGCCTGGCTAATTTTTCTATTTTTAGTAGAGATGGGGTTTCATCATGTTGGTCAGGCTGGTCTTGAACTCCTGACCTTGTGATCCGCCTGCCTCGGCCTCCCAAAGTGCTGGGATTACAGGCATGGGCCACCGCGCCTGGCCTAAGTCTGGGATTTAAACTGAGGCCTGAAAGATAAGATGAGAAGGAGCCATCCATGTGAAGAACCAAGGGATAAGCACTACAGGCCGAGGGAACAGCATATGCAAACTCCTAAGGCAAGAAGAGCACAGTGGCTCACGCCTGTAATCCCAGCACTTTGGGAGGCTGAGGTGGATGGATCACAAGGTCAGGAGTTCGAGACTAGCCTGGCCAATATGGTGAAACCCCGTCTCTACTAAAAATACAAAAAAATTAGCTGGGCATAGTGGTGCATGCCTGTAATCCCAGCCCAGCTACTCCAGAGGCTGAGTCAGGAGAATCACTTGAACCTGGGAGGCAGAGGTTGCAGTGAGCTGAGATTGTGCCACTGCACTTTAGCCTGGGCAACAGAATGAGACTCCGTCTCCAAAAAAAAAAAAAAAAAAAAAAAAAAGAGCTTGGCATATATTTATATATTTGAGATCCATATTTCAGATATTTAATTTCATATTACTAGACACACCATGGAAAAACAAGTCTGCTGATTCTAGAAGCTCAGGAGGCTGAGGGAATGGGCAACATTAAAACAGCTAGCCAAATGTTATCCAGTGAGTTCACAAATTATTTATTAAGCTACCAATCATGAAGATACTATGATCTATGGACAGCCCACTTATCCAAAGTCTGAGAAAAATAAGAGCTATGATGGTGGGGTCGGTTTTCTGTCAATAGCAGTCATTGTCATTCCAAATGACACTACGAGAGCAGGGCTGATTTCCATTACTTAAATGGCATCCTCAAACCCATCACAGACTATACCCCAAGCCTCCTTAAAGTGATTTACACACTGGAGTAATTATCTTATTAAAGGAGGTGGGAAGCGGCCAGGTTTTAGTCCCAGTTTTTTGCCATTTATCTGTATAACCTTAAGTAAGTCACTTCACTTCTCCAAACTTCAAGACATGAAGTAGCTGGAGGTTATGACCCCTAAGGATATTATATCAGGACTCGTTCAGCTAGAAGTGATATAAAATCACTGCCAACCTGATTCAAAAAGAGAATTTAGTGGCTCTCGTGTAACTGAAAAAGTCCAAATCAGGCATGGCCTGATGTAGGGGCTCAAATGATGTCTTGGGGCCCAATTTGGAACCCTCCCTCTCTTGGTGTTTTCTCTGGCACAGCTGCATTGTCAGCCAGGATCTCCTCCTGGATGGCAAGGTGGCTGTAGCACTTCAAATTTTTTTTTTTTTTTTTGAGACAGACTCTTCCTCTGTTGCTCAGGCTGGAGTGCAGTAACAAGATCTCAGCTCACTGCAACCTCTGCCTCCTGTGTTCAAGTGATTCTCCTGCCTCAGCCTCCAGAGTAGCTGGCATTTCAGATGCCCACCACCACACCCAGCTAATTTTTTGTATTTTTAGTAGAGACAGGGTTTCACCATGTTGGCCAGGCTGGTCTCAAACTCCTGACCTCAGGTGATTCACCTGTCTCAGCCTCCCAAAGTGCTGAGATTACAGGCGTGAGCCACCATGCCCAGCCCAAATTTTATAAACTCATAGCTCCAAACCCAGTAGAAAGAGACACATTCTTTTCTAATCACACTAACAAAAATCCTTACATTCATTCTGATTGGACCAGCTTCTGGAGTTTAAGTCAATGGCCCTCAAAATCTTTACATTTTGTGACCAGGCGCACTGGCTCATGCCTCTAATCCCAGCACTTTGGGAGGCCGATGCAGGTAGATTGCTTGAGCTCAGGAGTTAGAGACCAGGCTGGGCAACATGCTGAAACCCTGTCTTTACCAAAAATTCCAAAATTAAAAAAAAAAAAATTAGCCAGACTAAAAAAAATTAGCCGGATGTGGTGTCAAGAGCCTGTAGTCCCAGCTACTCAGGTGGCTGAGGTGAGAGGATCACCTGAGTTCAGAAGGTGGAGGTTGCAGTGAGCTGAGATCATGCCACTGCACTCCAGCCTGGGTGACAGAGTGAGACCCTGGCTTAAAAAAAAAAAAAAAAAAAAAAAAAATTTGAGCATATGTTCTCCAAGTCTTTGCCTTTTCTGGTTTTAATTTAAAACAAACAAAAACAAAACAAAACATAGTGCACCTGTAGTTTTTGTCTGCCCAGAATCCCTCTTTTCTGCAGAAAACTGCCTTAGTCCCACTCCATGTGTTCCTAGTAAGATAACAATCACAGTGCCCTTTCAGCTACCTGGCTCTGGGAGTCGGTTCAGTATCAACCTATTCTTACAGTTCTTCTAAAGTAAACTGCTGATGGAATATTTCTTTAGTCTTTTAAGAGGGCAGGGTCATGCTTCATCCTTAATATGTGTGTTCATGATATAAAACCCCTCAAACCTCTCCTAATCTTAAAAGTATTAAATTTTTACATCTTCCTCAAACATAATACTTGATTGACAGTCAAGGAGTTCCAACACAAAACTATTAATATATGGTGAGAGAGCAAACACCAACCCTTCTTATCCACTCAATTATACTATGAAATGAGTTATGGTTGAATCATCAGAATGTTCTGGAATGTCCGGGTACAGTGGCTTACACCTGTAATCCCAGCACTGATGGAGGCCAAGGTGGGTGGATCACTTGAGTCTAGGAGTTTGAAATCAGGCTGGGCAACATGGTGAAACCCTGTATCTACAAACAAACAAACAAACAAACAAACAAAAAAACCCAAAACATTAGCCAGGTGTGGTGGCACGCACCTGCAGTCCCAGCTACTGGGGAAGCTGAGGTGGGAGTATTACGTGAGTCTGGGAGGCGGAGGTTGCAGTGAGCTGTGATTGCACCACTGCACTCCAGCCTGGTTAAGATAACAAGACTCTCTCAAAAACAAACAAGAGAACATTCTGGATGACTCTTATTTCTCCTAGAACAACTCGATTTTTCAGACTATGAAAGGCCAGATTACCAGAATTTCACTGCAGCATGAACATTTTTGTGTCAATTAGCTATAACTTAAAACATTATTTTTATTTTATTTATTTATGTATTTTTTTGAGACAGAGTCTTGCTCTGTTGCCCAGGCTAGGGTGCAGTGGCATGATCCCAGCTCACTGCAACTTTCGCCTCCTGGGTTCAAGCGATTCTCCTGCCTCAGCCTCCCAAGCAGCTGGTATTTCAGATGCCCGCCACCATGCCCGGCTAATTTTTTTTTTTTTTTTTTTTTTTTAAGTAGAGGGTTTCACCAGGTTGGCCAGTCTGGTCTTGAACTCCTGACCGCAGGTGATCTGCCTGCTTTGGCTTCCCAGAATGCTGGGATTGTGGGCCTCGTGAGCCACCACGCCTGGCCAACTTAAAACATAATTTTAAATGCTTGAACAGAATTATTACCATTATTATTTTTTTGAGACAGAGTCTCACTTTGTCACGCAGGCTGGAGCGTAGTGACGCGATCCCAGCTCACTGCAGCCTCCACCTTTTGGTTTCAAGCAATTCTCATGCCTTAGCCTCCCAAGCTGGGATTACAGGCACCTGCCACCAGAGCTGGCTAAATTTTTTGTACTTTTAGTAGAGATGGGGTTTCACCATGTTGGCCAGACTGGTCTCGAATTCCTGGCCTCAAGTGATCCATCTGCCTTGGCCTCCCAAAGTGCCGGGATTATTGGCGTGAACCACCATGCCCAGCTGAATAGAATTATTTTGAACAAACAAACCACTATTCATTTGACCAATTAACTATAAATGGATATTTAAGTTGTCCTAATTTTCACTTGTATAAACAAGGCTGAGAGAAATATCTTCTTCTTTTTTTTTTTTGAGGCAGAGTCTTACCTCTGTTGACAAGCTGGAGTGCAGTGGTGTGATCACAGCTCACTACAGCCTTGACCCCCAGAGCTCCAGTAATCTACCTGGTCTGCCAAGTAGCTGAGACCACAGGCACATTCCACCAGGTGATTTAAAAAAGGCCGGGTGTGGTGGCTAATGCCTGCAATCCCAGCAATTTGGGAGGCCAAGGCGGGCGGATCACCTGAAGTCAGTTCAAGACCAGCCTGGCCAACATGGTGAAACTCCGTCTCTACTGAAAATAGAAAAATTAGCCAGGCGTGGTGGTGTGTGCCTGTAGTCCCAGTTACTTGGGAGGCTGAGGCAAGAGAATCACTTGAACCTGGTGGGTGGAGGTTGTAGTAGGTTGAGATTGTGCCACTGCACTCCAGCCTAGTGACAGAGCAACACTCTGTCTCAAAAAAAAAAAAAAAAAAAAAAAAAAATTTTTTTTTTTAGTAGAGATAGGGTTTCACCATGTTGCCCAGGCTGTTCTCAATCTCATGGGCTCAAGCGATCTACCCACCTCGACCTCCCAAATTGCTGGGATTACAAGCATGAGCCACCACGCCTGGCCGAGAGAAATATCTTTGCACTTGTTTCACTAGTTTCATAGGGTAAAGTCCTACATATAAGCAAGTAAAAGGGTATGCACATTTTAAGGCTTTTTAAAAAACATTTGTTATAGAGACAGGATCTCGCTTTGTTGAGGAGGCTGGTTTTTTTGTTGTTTTTTTTTTTTTTTTTTTTTGAGACAGAGTCTCGCTTTGTCACCCAGGCTGGAGTGCAGTGGTACAATCTTAGCTCACTGCAACCTCCGCCTCCCAGGTTCAAGCAATTCTCCTGCCTCAGCCTCCTGAGTAGCTGGGACTACAGGTACCCGCCACCACACCCAGCTAATTTTTGTATTTTTAGTAGATACGGGGTTTCACCATGTTGGCCAGGATGGTCTCGATCTCTTGACCTCATGATCTGCCCACCTTGGCCTCCCAAAGTGATGGGATTGCAGGCGTGAGCCACTGCAACAGGCCTCGGAGGCTGGTCTTGAACTCCTGGACTCAAGGAATCCTCCCACCTCAGCCTCCTCCCAAAGTGCTGGGATTATATGCATAAGTGAGCATGCCTGGCCTTTTAAGGCTTTTTGATACATACTACTCAACCAACTTCCAGGCTTTCTGGAACTTAAAGAAAACTCTATGGTATTGCCTACATTTCCAGAGTAGTTTATTTACTCTTCTCAGGACCTTTTAAAGGTATTATTCAGAAATGTACAAAGTTTTCTACTTTTGAACTTATTTGTCTTTATCTTCAAGGGATAACATTTTGTGTTTGTTTTCAATGCCAACAAACAACAAATGGTTATGGTCAGCACAACCATTAGCTTGTAAACTGACATTGAAAGCTACTGCTCTTATCTTAAGGAGGTCTATACTGATTTCTGGATTCCTTTCCTGGGTTACATGACTACTCAAAACCCAGATAACTTTTATATATATATATACACACACACACACACACACACAAAACTATATATGCATGTATATGTGTGTGTGTTATGTGTATGTAAAATAAATATATATTTTCTCTATATAAAGGCCAGGTGGGTCACGTGTGCAATTCCAACACTTTGGGAGGCCGAGATGGATGGATCATCTGAGGCCAGGAGTTCAAGACCAGCCTGGCCAACATGGCGAACCCCATCTTTACTAATACAAAAATTAGCTGGGTGTGGTGGCACATACCTTTAATCCCAGCTACTCAGGAAGCTGAGGCAGTAGAATCGCTTGAACCCAAGAAGCAGAAGTTGCAGTGAGCTGATAACGCGCCACTGCATTCTAGCCTGGGCAACAGAGTAAGACCCCTTCTCTAAAAATAAATACAGAGCAAAGGGAGAAAAGAGATCAATTTATCCCATACACTCTCTCCCCTACTAATATGTATGACCTTATATTTATCCACAGATAATATTAAAATAGTTCCGACCCAAACACTTCAATACTGAGCACAATCTAAATCCCTCTTAAACCAGGACAATAAAAGGCTAGATTTCCTAGCACACAGGTTGAGAGTTCAGATTTCTAATCAGC
The DNA here is from genome assembly GCF_037993035.2 of Macaca fascicularis. Classification (NCBI taxonomy): domain Eukaryota; kingdom Metazoa; phylum Chordata; class Mammalia; order Primates; family Cercopithecidae; genus Macaca; species Macaca fascicularis. The sequence continues at coordinate 41,164,713 of NC_088381.1, read as the reverse complement.
AAGAAGTCAGCAGCCAGGAAAGATTTAAGTTCATAAACGAGGACCATGTGCAGTGTGTTTTTTTCTTACCTTCTCCATCCAGCCCAAATTCAGCTCTTCAACTTTCTAGCAAACTTTAATGTTTTAGCTTTAATCACAACCAGTATGATCAACCATGCCACATCTAATTTTTTACCAGTATCCATTAGTCTCAATTTTCACTATTGCTTATCTGTGAATACCATCAAGAGCTTTCCAAAAGCATCGAGTTTTTCCTGCCAAATCTCTATAATCTCTGTAAGTGTCTGGGTCTGTTTATAATATGTAAAAATTTTTAGTCATTTGATTTATAATTTTAATCTTATTGAAAGAAAAATCTCACAAAAAAAGTATATCCCTGAGAAGCTCCATAGATGTGGACTATTTTAGGAAGAAGTAGAGGAGGGCCTTGGTTCAGAACAGATGAGATAAGGAAAGAAAGACTATTCAAATAGAAGTAAAGGGGATGAAGATAAATAGGAAGTAATGATTATGACAAATGGACTTTGAAGAGAGCCATCTTGGCTTTAAACAGATCCTCCACTACTGACTGTACAACTTTAGGCAAGTTATTTAACTTCTTTAAGCCACAATTTTCTCATTAGTAAAATAAAAATTATGCTAGTATGTATTGCATAGAGTTATTGCAATAATTAAATGAAATATATAAGAAGCATTTGGTATTGTTGCCTGGAACATAGTCTGATAAATGCTGCTGCTGCTACTGCAGTTTCTGTTGTTATTAAATGTGCCCTAGGGATCCTCCAAAAGGGCTTCATCCACTGACTTTTATCTCAGAACCATGATTAGCCTCATATCAGTAGTTCTTTTCATGCTAAGAACAGGTCAGAAGTGGACTACTAAACCATCAATTAAAAAAATCAATTGAGTTCTTCTTCTTTTTTAGCTTCTCAAGACCACCCTTATTTCAGGTTGGAACATGTGCACACAAAGCAGGGACATCCTCCACAATTCTTGTACCAGTCTATGCTGGGCTCCATCAGAAGAGCTAAAATGGAACTAGCTAGTGTTCATTTGAGCAACCCAGGACCAAATTCAGGAGATAAAGTCCCCAAATAACATTCTGATGTGTAAACCATCTCCCCTATTTGGGTAGCTGAGACATTTTCTTGGTTGCACTATTAAGACTGAGGGCCACAGCCAGGTGTGGTAGCTTATGCCTATAATCCCACCACTTTGGAAGGCTGACGTGGGTGGATAACCTGAGGTCAGAAGTTTGAGACCAGCCTGACCAATATGGTGAAACCCCATCTCTATTAAAAATGCAAAATTAGCCAGGCATGGTGGCACATGACTGTAATCCCAGCTACTTGGGAGGCTGAGGCAGGAGAATTGCTTGAACTCCGGAGGCGGAGGTTACCATTGCACTCCAGCCTGGGCAACAAGAGTGAAACTCCATCTCAAAAAAAAAAAAAAAAAAAAAAAGACTACAGGCCAAGCATGGTGGTTCACCCCTGTAATTCCAGCGCTACGGGAGGCTGAGGCAGGAGGACCACCTGAGCCCAGGAGTTTGAGACCAGCATGGGCAACAAAGCGAGATTCCATCTCCACAAATAACAAACAAAAAACAAGACTGAGAAAGAGGTTGCCATCATCTCCAGTAGTCTCTACAGCCTTCCTCTTCCCCTCCTTTTTAAGGTCTCACTCCACTGCCCAGGCTGGAGTGTAGTGGCTTGATTGCAGCACCTCACTGCAGTCTCAACTTTGCGGGCTTAAGCGATCCTCCTACTGGCCGGGCACAGTGGCTCACGCCTGTAATCCCAGCACTTTGGGAGGCCGAGAGTTTGAGACCAGCCTGACCAACACGGAAAAACCCTGTCTCTACTAAAAATACAAAATTAGCTGGGCGTGGTGGCACATGCTTGTAACCCCAGCTACTTGGGAGGCTGAGGCAGAAGAATCGCTTGAACCTGGGAGGCGGAGGTTGCAGTGAGCCCAGATAGTGCCATTACACTCCAGCCTGGGCGACAAGAGTGAAACTCCGTCTCAAAAAAAAAAAAAAAAGAGAGAGATCCTCCTATCTCAGCCTCCCAAGTAGCTGGGACCACAGGTACCCGCCACAATCCTTAGCTAATTTGACCAGGCTGGTCTCAAATTCCTGGTGGGCTCAAGTGATCCTCACACCTCGAACTCCCAAAGTGTTGGGATTATAGGCATGAGCTACCCCACCTGACCCCTCTTCCCCTTCTTATAGAATAAATGGCATAATCCAAGAGCACAAAGTTTCCCCAGTCAGATAAAACTGGTCAGCAGGTGACAAATCGGTAATAATCCTGTAATTCTCTAAGGAAATGGAGAGAAAGCACTAAATCTCCACTTTAATGAGGCATTTGGCTAATCACTTATCTGAGAAGCAACCTATGGGGGAAAAAATTGGGAGGGACAGCTTCTAATGGAGGGAAATACCTATAATGCAAATACTTTAGCTGTCTTTAAAAAGATTCGGGAGGTCTCTCCCAATCTGCTCCTACCCTTCCCTCTATAACAAGTAGACCTTAATTGTGCAAAGGAAGCTTTCCTGGCTTCTATTATGGTTTTCTAGCACCTTCAAGATATCTAGACATTAGTTGTGATCACTTAAGCTTTCTTGGCCTCAGATACCTTATAAGATTAACAAAATGTCAGAATTGTATTCTCTCTTCTAAATTCTAATCCTTTTTTTATTATTTATTTATTTATTTATTTTTGAGACGGAGTCTTGCTCTGTCGCCAGGCTGGAGTGCAGTGGCACCATCTCGACTTACTGCAACCTCTGCCTCCTGGGTTTAAGCGATTCTCCTGCCTCAGCCTCCCAAGTAGCTGGGACTACAGGCGTGCCCCACGATGCCCAGCTAATTTTAGTATTCTTAGTAGAGAAGGGGTTTCACCATGTTGGCCAGGACGGTCTCGATCTCTTGACCCTGTGATTCACCTGCCTTGGCCTCCCAAAGTGCTGGGATTACAGGCGTGAGAAACCGCGCCCAGTCATTTTGTTTTTTTTTTTGAGACAGCGTCTCACTCTGTCACCAGGCTGGACTGCAGTGGCATGATCTTGGCTCACTGCAACCTCTGCCTCCCAGGTGCAAGTGATTCTTGTGCCTCAGCCTCCCGAGTAGCTGGAATTACAAGCGTGCATCACCACGCCTAATTTTTGTATTTTTAGTAGAGACAAGTTTTCGCCATGTTGGCCAGGCTGGTCTCAAATTCCTGACCTCAAGTGATCCTCCCACCTCGGCCTCTCAAAGTTCTGGGATTGTAGGCATGAGCCACCACACCAGGTCCAGGATAGATTTTAACCCTTCATTTCAAATACCTTAAGCAGGGCCCCCTCTTTGTTTTTTTTTTTTTGTTTGTTTGTTTTCTTAGAGAGCCTAGTTCCTTATTTATTTTTTTATATTTTTCAAACTAGCAGCCAGGCGTGGTGGCTCACGCCTGTAATCCCAGCACTTTGGGTGGCTGAGGCGTGTGGATCACGAGGTCAAGAGATTGAGACTATCCTGGCCAACATGGTGAAACCCCATCTCTACTAGAAATACAAAAATTAGCTGGGCATGGTGGCATGCGCCCATAGTCCCAGCTACTCAGGAGGCTGAGGCAGGAGAATCGCTTGAAGCTGGGAGGTGGAGGTTGCCGTGAGCCGAGCTTGCACCATTGCACTCCAGCCTGGGCAACAAGAGCGAAACTCCATCTCAAAAAAAGAAAAATAAAAATACTTCTTCTCCGAGAAAACACCTAATGGCGGATGACGCCGGTGCAGCGGCGGGGCCTAGTGGCCTTGGGATGGGGAACCGCGGTGGCTTCCGCGGGGGTTTCAGCAGTGGCATCCGGGGCGGGGTCGCGGCAGTGGACGGGGCCGGGCCAAGGCCATGGAACTCGCCGAGGCAAGGCCGAGGATAAGGAGTGGATGCCCCTCACCAAGCTGGGCCGCTTGGTCAAGGACATGAAGATCAAGTCCCTGGAGCGTAGGTCTACCTCTTCTCCCTGCCCGTTAAGGAATCTGAGATAATTGACTTTTTCTTGCGGGCCTCTCTCAAAGACGAGGTTTTGAAGATTATGCTGGTGCAGAAGCAGACCAGTGCTGGCCAGCGCACCAGTTTCAAGGCGTTTGTTGCTATCGGGGACTACAATGGCCACGTCGGCCTGGGTGTTAAGTGCTCCAAGGAGGTGGCCACCGCCATCCGTGGGGCCATCATCCTGGCCAAACTCTCCACTGTCCCCGTGCGCAGAGGCTACTGGGGGAATAACATCGGCAAGCCCCACACCGTCCCTTGCAAGGTGACAGGCGGCTGCGGCTCTGTGCTGCTGCGCCTCATCCCTGCACCCAGAGGCACTAGCATCGTCTCAGCGCCTGTGCCCAAGAAGCTGCTCATGATGGCTGGTATCGATGACTGCTACACCTCAGCCCGGGGCTGCACTGCCACCCTGGGCAACTTCGCCAAGGCCAACTTTGATGCCATCTCTAAGACCTACAGCTACCTGACCCCTGACCTCTGGAAGGAAACTGTATTTACCAAGTCTCCCTATCAGGAATTCACTGACCACCTTGTCAAGACCCACACCAGAGTCTCCGTGCAGTGGGCCCAGGCTCCAGCTGTGGCTACAACATAGGGTTTTTATACAAGAAAAATAAAGTGAATTAAGCCTGAAGAAAATAAAAATAAAAATAGAGACGGGGCTGGGTGCAGTGGCTGACCAGGCGTGGTGGCTCATTCCTGTAACCCCAGCACTTTGAGAGGCTGGGTGGGTGGATTACTTGAGGCCAGGAGTTTGAGACCAGCCTGGCCAACATGGTGAAACCCTGTCTCTACTAAAAATACAAAAATGAGCCAGGGATGGTGGCGCATAACTGTAATCCCAGCTTCTTGGGAGGCTGAGGTGGCAGTGAGTAGAGATCAGGCCATTGGACTCCAGTCTGTCAGTCAGGTGACAGAGCAAGACTCTGTCTCAAAAAATAAATAAATAAAAATAAATAGATAATAAATAAATTAAAATACAGACTGGGTTTTGCCATGTTGCCCAGGCTGGTCTCGAACTCCTAGACTCGAACAATCCACTTCCCTCAGCCTCCCAAAGTGCCAAGTCAGAGATCCTAGTTCTGATCAGGAGGGAACCCTCTTAAAAGGAACACCCTGTACAACTGAGGGTGAGTCGCTCTACTTATACATTCCCCTCTTTTCTCTTTTAAAACCTTGTTAAAATGAAACCAAATGAATAAAAATTGGCATAAATCCTTGAGGACAAAGAGCAAGAGAGAAGAGAATAGCAGACAAGAGATGTGAAAACCATTTTGGGAACTGGAAAGCAGATGGATAAACGTTAACTTAGAGACCAAAAAAAGATGAAACCTAAGCCTATAAAATTGGTAGAGGTGAAACTATGTTAGCAAACACTCAAAACCCAGGAAAAGATCAGCAATTTGTGGCATCAAGTACTCTGAAAAGAGCGTAGGGTTCAAAACAGGAAGATCGCTCAAAGTCCTAAAAGATACAATCAGAGCTCTAGATCATCTCCACTACCCAAGGCAGCCTCCTCCCACCTCCCCTACCTTCACGATTCTAGCACAAGTCTGAACATTTACTCAGAATATGTTGAACAGACAGGCTGGGTACTCACCCACACCATGCACAACTACGAACAGAGATGAAGTGCAACACTGACAGCAACAGTCAAACACAAACCCCTTTTTGCTCCCCTGGGCTATGAGAAAGCAGGCAAAAGATGGGTTGATTCCTCTGAGGGAAAAATGACTTGCCTAAGACAAAAGACCTACAGATGCTGGAAGGTGGATGATCCCTCATCAATGGTCAATCAACTCCTATAGTAAGGGCCACCAAATGACAAGCCCCACCAATGAAAACAGAGCTTCTAAAACAGGACTATCATATCTCACTATTTTATTTTATTTTACTTATTTTATTTTATTATTTTATTTTATTTTTTGAGATGGAGTCTCGCCTGTCGCCCAGGCTGGAGTGCAGTGGCGCGATCTCGGCTCACTGCAAGCTCTACCTCCCGGGTTCATACCATTCTCCTGCCTCAGCCTCCCGAGTAGCTGGGACTACAGGGGCATGCAACCATGCCCGGCTAATATTTGTATTTTTAGTAGAGACGGGGTTTCACTATATTGGCCAGGCTGGTCTTGAACTCCTGACCTCGTGATCCACCCACCTTGGCCTCCGAAAGTGCTGGGATTACAGGCGTAAGCCACTGCGTCTGGCCGGACACATCTCACTTTTAAATACAAGAGGATAATCAAGAATGACAAGACATTTGATAGAAACCCTCTAATAACATGAGTGGAAATGAATCAAAGAATGAACTTGTAGCAAATAGAGACCATGCAGGGAGCAGAACAAAAAGGACTTAGCAACTAGTAGTATAGATGAAAAGAACTCCACGTAAAAGCACATCACAATAAAATTTCAGAATATTAAGAATTAGAAGGCCAGGTGCGGTGGCTCAAGCCTGTAATCCCAGCACTTTGGGAGGCCGAGACGGGTGGATCACAAGGTCAGGAGATCGAGACCATCCTGGCTAACACAGTGAAACCCCGTCTCTACTAAAAAAAAAAAATACAAAAAAAAAAAACTAGCCGGGTGAGGTGGCGGGCGCCTGTAGTCCCAGCTACTCGGGAGGCTGAGGCAGGATAATGGCGTAAACCCGGGAGGCGAAGCTTGCAGTGAGCTGAGATCCAGCCACTGCACTCCAGCCTGGGCGACAGAGCAAGGCTCCGTCTCAAAAAAAAAAAAAAAAGAATTAGAAGAAGATAATACTAACTGGAAGATGGAAGGCAATGACATCATATCTTTAAAATTCTGAGGTAAAATTATTTGGTCAAGCATATAAAGTTCCCATTTTTATGGGCCAAAAACTATCATTATTATTATTATTATTGAGTTTGAGGCCACAGTGAGCTATGATTATGCCACCGCACTCTGTCATGGGCAACAAAGTGAAACTGTCTCTGAATAAAAACAAAACAAAATTAAAGCAAAAAATCCACAATAAACAAATATCAAAATTTAAAGATCAGGTTAATATTATTAATTTTTCCTTTTACCTCTGGCTCCAATATGGCTCTGCATAGTACTGTTAGTGAAACCATGAGGATAACTGAAAGGTTTGCATTACAGGCAGAAGGAACAGCATGCACAAAGGCTGTAAGGTAGGCATGTCTTGAGTGATGAATATTAAGGAAGCTAGTGTGACAGAAAAGAATGAAAGAAGCAGAGAAGAGAATAAATGAGGTCCGAATGGAAATAAGGGCTAAATGATATAAGTGACTGTAAGGACTTTGGGTTTTTCTGAATGATACAGGAAGCCACTATGGGGTTTTCAATACAAGAATGAAATAATTTGACATGCTTTAAAAGAATTAGTCTGGCTGCCATGTTGAGAAAAGGCTATAGGGCACCAAAGACAGGGGAGACTAGTCAGGGGCTATTACAACAATCCAGAAGAGTTTAAGCAGTGGTTTTGGAACAGGCTGGCAGCAGTGGAGTTAGTGAGAACAGATTACATTCAATATATAATAAACATAGAGCCAGAAGAATTTACTTTTAGATTCAATGTGGGGAGGGAAAGAATGAGGATTCAAGGATGACTCCTTGGCCCCAAGCAATTAGAAAAACTGATTGAGAAAGGATCAGGTTTTGGAGAAAAAAAATCAGGAGTCTAGTTTTGAACATATTAAGTTTGAAATGCCTATCAGATAACTAAGTAGAAATGTTAAGTAGGCAGATGAATATATGAGACTTATAGTAATTCTGAAGTTGTCAGCATATAAATGAGAGCAGAGGAGATAACAAAGAGAATGGGTGTGATAGAATAAGCAGTTTGAAAATGAAGCCTTGAGACACTTCAGCGTTTAGAAGTTGGAGAGATTAAAAATAAGTAGCAGTTCAGGCATCATGCCTGTAATTCCAGCACTGTGGGAGGTGGGAAGATTGCTGAAGCCAACCTGAACCTAAGCAACACAGCGAGACCCTGTCTCTACAAAAAAAAAAAAAAAAAAAAAGGTGGAATTCTGGGTATATGAAGAAGAGAGCAGTCAAATCTGCTGAAAGGTCAAGTAAGATAAAGACAGAACTGAGGACCATTGAGAAAGTAAAAAAAGGCTGGGTGCAGCAGTGGCTCACGCCTAAAATCCCAGCACTTTGGGAGGCCGAGGTGGGCAGATCACCTGAGGTCAGGAGCTCAAGACCAGCCTGGCCAACATGCCGAAACCCCATTTCAGCTAAAAATACAGAAAATTAGCTGGGTGTGATGGTAGGCGCCTGTAGTCCCAGTTACTCGGAAGGCTGAGGCAGGAGAATCGCTTGAACCCAGGAGGTGGAGGTTGCAGTGAGCCGAGATTGCACCACGGCACCTAGGATGGGTAATAAGAAACTCCACCTTAAAAAAAAAAAAGTGAAAAGAAGAAGAGACTGGAAGAAAAAATATTTACAAATCACATATCTGATAAAGGACTTGTCTCCAGAATATATTAAGAAAAACTCTTGCGACTCAATTAAAAATAAAGATAACCCAAATAAAAATGGCCAAAAGATCTAAATAGGTATTTTCTCAAAGAAGACCTATAAATGGCCAATATGTGCATGAATAAACGCTCAGAATCACTAGCCATTAGGGAAATGCACATCAAAATCACAATGAGATATCACTTCAAACCCACTAAAAAGTGGACAATAACAAATGTTAAGGATTTTGGGAAATCCTTGTACATTGTTGGTGGAAACGTAATAGAGAATAAAGATGAATCTCATAAATTGAAAGAAGCTAGACACTGGCTGGGCACAGTGGCTCACGCCTGTAATCCCAGCACTTTGAGAGGCCAAGGCAGGCAAATTGCTTGAGGTCAGGAGTTCAAGACAGCCTGGCCAACATGGTGAAATCCCATCTCTACTAAAAATATAAAAATTAGTCGGGCATGGTGGCATATGCCTGTAGTCCCAGCTACTTGGGAGGCTGAGCCAGGAGAATCACTTCAACCCAGGAGGCAGAGGCTGCAGACTTCGCCACTATACTTCAGCCTAGCCAACAGAACGAGATTCTGTCTCAAAAAAGAAAAGAAAAGAAAAGAACTCAGAGAGTTCATTGCTAGTAGACCTCCCTACAAGAAATACTAAAGGGAATATTTAAGCAAAATGATAGGGCCCTAGGCAATAACTTGAATCCATACAAAGAAAGAACGTCAGTAAAGCTAACTCCCCCATAGCTGTATTAAGTTACAGCAGCAATAAGAAACTATTACTAAAAACTTAGTGGCTTAAAACAATGCAAATTTATTATCATATAGTTCTGGAGTTCAAAAGTCTAAAATGGTTCTCTCTGAGCTAAAATTAAGATGTCAGCAGCAGAAATTAAGATTTCTTTGTGGAGGCTCTAGGAGAGAATCCATTTTTCTTGCCTTTTCTAGGCTTTAAGAGGCTATCTGAATTCCTTGGCTCATCCCCTACCTCCATCTTCAAACCAAGTAGTATACCATCTTTAAATCTCTCTGACTCTGACTCTCTTACTCCCTTGTTTCCCTTACAAGAACTCTTGTGATTACATTGGAAAAAGTGGATAATCCAGGCTAACTCCCCTCCTCAAAATCCTTAATTTAATCACATCTACAAAATCTCTTTTGCCAAGTAAGGTAACATATTCACAGGTCCCAGGGAATAAGAAATAGATTTTTTGGAGGAGGCAGTATTCTGCCTACCTACCATAGTAGGTAAATAGAAAAGACTGTATAAACGTATTTTTTATTTATAACTTTTTTCTCGTATCTGACTTAAAAGACAACTGCATAAAGCAATATTTATAATCTGTGTTGATAGGTGTATGCATTTGCATGACAATAATAGCACAAAGGACAAAGAAAGGAACAGAGCTATACGAAAACAAAAGCTTTTTTTTTTTTTTGAGACACACTTAAAAAAAAGTCTCACTGTGTCACCCAGGCTGGAGTGCAGTAGCAAGATCTCAGCTCACTGTAACCTCTGCCTCCTGGGTTTAAGTGATTCTCCTGCCTCACCCTCCCAAGTAGCTGAGACTACAGGCACGCGCCACCACGCCTAATTTTTTTTGTACTTTTAGTGGAGACAGGGTTTCACCATGTTGGCCAGGCTGGTATCGAACCCCTGACCTCAAATGATCCACCCACCTAGGCCTCCCAAAGTGCTGGGATTTCAGGTGTGAGCCATGCGCCTGGCTTTTTTTTTTTTGAGACAGGGTCTTGCTCTATCACCCAGACTGTAGAGCAGTGCAACAATCACAACTGACTGCAGCTCGACCTCCTGGGCTCAACTGATCCTCCCACCTCAGCCTCCCAAGTAGCTGAGACTATAGGCATGCATGCGCCATCACTCCTAGCTAGTTCTTTTTTTTTTTTTTTTTTTTCCTGTTCTAGCTAATTCTTAAATTTTTTGTAGAGATGGGTCTCCCTACAATATATACAATAGAACATATCTGTTTAACACAAAAGAGGGCTGTGATGGAGGGAAAGGGGAATAAAAAAGACATAGAAAAATAAATAGCAAAATGCAGATGCAAATCTTTTTGTTTTATAATTTTTAATGTAAATTTTTCACATTTTTTAAAAATCCAGATCCTGCACAATTTTGTTGTTTTTTCTGAGACAAGGTCTCTATCACCCAGGCTGGAATATAGTGGCCCTATCAAAGCTCGCTGCAGCCTCAACCTCTTGGGCTCAAGCAATCCGCCCACCTCAGCCTCTACAGTAGCCAGGACTGCACGCACATGCCAGCATACCCAGATAGTTTTTGTACTTTTTTGTACAGATGGGATTTCGCCAAGTGCTCAGGCTGGTCTTAAACTCCTGAGCTCATGCAATCCATGCAACTTGGCCTCCCAAAGTGCTAGAATTACAGGCCTGAGCCACCATGTCTGGTCATAATTTTTTTTTTTTTTTTTTTGAGACAGAGTGTTGTTCTGTCACCCAGGCTATAGTATAATGGCACGATCTCGGCTACTGCAACCTCCACCTCGTGGGGTCAAGCTATTCTCCTGCCTCAGCCTCCTGACTTAGCTAGGACTACAGGTGCATGCCACCACACACGGCTAATTTTTGTATTTTTAGTAGAGACAGGGTTTCACCATGTTGGTCAGGCTGGTCTCGAACTCCTGACCTTGTGATCCGCCTGCCTCCGCCTCCCAAGGTGCTGTGATTACAGTCGTGAGCAACTGCGCCCGGCCCATAAATCTTATTCATTAATTTTCCTGTAAATTAATCATTCCAAGTAAAGAATAAGACGGAGCAACTCCAGAATCTATAAGATAACTAAAATAGACTAATGACAAGACTTAGGACTGCAGTGAAGCAAGATCATTCATTAATGTTCGTAATCTTTTTTGATATAAAAAAAAATTGTGGCCGGGCACAGTGAGCTGAGATCACGCCATTGCACTCCAGGCTGGGCGACAGTGTGAGACTTTCACAAAAAAATAAAATAAAATAAAAAATAAATCTTAAACTTTTATTAAGTAAAAATCTATCAATCTTTTCCTTTATGCTATTTTCCCTATGCAGTCACACTTGCAAAGTCATTCATATCCTAATAAGAAGATAAAAAATATTTATCTATATTTTATTTTTATTTTTTCTGTTTACTTGCAGGCAAGCGGGGTGGGTTTCACTATGTTGCCAGGCTAGTCTTGAACTCCTGGCCTCAAGCAGTCCTCTCACCTTAACCTCCCAAAGTGTTGGGTTTACAGGCATGAGCCACTGAACTAAGCCTGTTTTCTTTTTTTGAGACGGAGTTTCGCTCTTGTTGCCCAGGCTGGAGTGCAGTGGTGCAATCTCTGCTCACTGCAACCTCTGACTCCTGGGTTCAAGCGATTCTCCTGTCTCAGCCTCCCAAGTAGCTGGGATTACAACATGTGCGCCCACACCCAGCCTTGTTTTCTTTATATATATAAGATTCTTAAATTAGGCCCTCAGTTCATTCTTCTTTTTTATTTTTTGAGATGGAGTCTCGCTCTGTCTCCCAGGCTGGAGTGCAGTGGCACCATCTCAGCTTACTGCAACAACCTCTACCCCCAAGGCTGGTCTCGAACTCCTGACCACCTCAAGTGTTCCATTTGCTTCAGTCTCCCAAAGTGCTGGGATTATAGGCTTGAGCCACCACGCCTGGCTCCATCCACTATTTTGAGGATTCCTTTAACCTTTATGGTTTATTGAATTTCGTCTTTCCTCTATCACATCTTCCTTTTTGTAGAAAATATCCAGTAGCTTTCTAGAATAGGGCATGGAAGTTAAATTTTTCAAGATATTGCAGGTGTATTTTAGCCCCCCTTCTTGGATATAATTTATAGCAGTGACTTTTTTGTTTTTTATTTCCTGAACAAAAATCTGATGATAAATTCTGAATTGACATAGTAACTAAGAAGCACATGACTAGAGAAATCTGTATCAGAATTTATAATACATTTAAGCTAGCCTAAACTCAGTATTAATGTTTAAAGAAAGCCTCATGAAATTGGCAGTAAGTAGACACTGAATAAAAGATTATTATTAATAACCACATTTAAACCTGTAAGTTATAATATAAACTAAGTAGATAAATTTGACCTAAAATAAGTCAAACCGGGGGTTTTGGTTTCTCAAGGTTAGTTTCCTGATTAGTCCCCATTTTTATTAATTTCTCAAGTATGTCAAGTAATTGTTTATATTTTGTCAGATAAAACCAGCTTGCTTGGTTAGAATGTAGATTAAGTTCCAAATTTTGGCAAAATTCAAGTGGCTATCTTTAAGTTTACCTTGCTAAAGTTTCATAACCTTTTTGTAAATATACAAATACTACCTGGGATCCCATTAATTTATATAATTAATAGTATACAAAACCATGAATAAGAAAAGAGAATTCAGTATCAAGAGAAAATAAACATGTTGACCTCCTAAGAAAACAGAAGTTCCTCCATGGTTGTTATTCCCAACCTGTGTCCAAAAGATTATTATTGCCAGAAATTCTATATGTGTAAAAAAATGCTACTGATTATAGATAACCTCTGGTTTTCCCCCTCTTCCTTTTTTTTTTTTTTCTTTGAAATGGAGTTCTTGTTGCCTAGACTGGAGTGCAATGGTGCGATCTAGGCTCACTGCAACCTCTGCCTCCCAGGTTCAAGTGATTTTTCTGCCTCAGCCTCCTGAGTAGCTGGGAATACAGGCATGTGCCACCACTCCCAGCTAATTTCGTATTTGTTTTTTAGTAGAGATGGGTTTCTCCATGTTGGTTAGGCTGGTCTCGAACTCCAGACCTCAGGTGATCCACCTGCCTCAGCCTCCCAAAGTTCTGGGATTACAAGTGTGAGCCACCACGCCTGGCCTACCCCTCTTCTTTCTTCCACTCCCCACATCCAGTCTCTTAAGTGTCAATGTTCAAAACACTGGTGTAAAAAAGGAAAATCTCTCCTTTTCTCTCTTAATAAGAAATGTTAAGTAGGAGACATTCAAGCCGTCCTTTCCGTTCCCTTAGGTCTTGTCACTTATGTCTACAATAAATCCAGCAATCTCATGTAGAATAGTTAGGATACTAGGAAAAGGGATTAAAGGGCAGATTTAAACTACGGCCGAGAAAAATTCCCACTAACTTCATGCAACTACACAGGATATCTAAAATATTAATTAGCATTTGAAGGATTAATATAGACTGTATACAATGTAGCCTCAACCTCTGTAAGAAGTATATTTAAACTTAAGAATAACAACATATTTGTTTACTAATACAATTAAAACTATAAAGCAATGGAAATAATACATTTATCTTTAAAATAGGCTGGGTGTGGTGCCTCATGCCTATAATCCCAGCACTTTGGGGGGCCGAAGCTGGATGATTACTTGAGGCCTGGAGTCTGAGAGTAGCCTGGGCAACATAGCAAGACTCCATCTCCACAAAAAATAGAATAAAACAAGAAAAGAAAAAGACACCTAAAAGCCAGGCACGGTAGCACACACCTGTAGTCCTAGTTACTCAGGAGACTGAGGTGGGAGGATTACTTGAAGCCAGGAGTTCAAGGCTGCAGTGAGTTCTGATTGCATCACTGTACTCCAGCCTGCGCGACAGCATGAAACCCTCTTTTTTTTTTTTTTTTTTTTTTTTTGAGATGGAGGTTCGCTCTTGTTGCCCAGGCTGCAGTGCAATGGCACGATCTCGGCTCACTGAAACATCCACCTCCCGGGTTCAAGTGATTCTCCTGCCTCAGCCTCCCGAGTAGCTGGGGTTACAAGCATGTGTCACCATACCCTGCTAATTTTTTTTTTTTTTTTTTTTGGTATTTTTAGTAGAGACAAGGTTTTTCCATGTTCGTCAGGCTGTGGTCTCGAACTCCCAACCTTAGGTGATCTGCCCGCCTCAGCCTCCCAAAGTACTGGGATTATAGGCGTGAGCCACCGCGCCCAGCCTGAAACCCTGTCTCTTAATAAAACAAACAAAATGGGCCAGGCGAAGTGGCTCACGCCTGTTTAAGCCCAGCATTTTGGGAGGCCAAGGCAGGTGGATCACCTAAGGTCAGGAGTTCAAGACCAGCCTGACCAATATGGTGAAACCCCGTCTCTACTAAAAATACAAAAATTAGCTGGATGTAGTGGTGCGCACCTGTAGTCCCAGCTACTCGGGAGGCTGAGATAGGAGAATCCCTTGAACCCAGGAGGTGGAGGTTGCAGTGAGCCAAGATCGCACCACTGTGCTCCAGCCTGGGTAACAGAGTGAGACTTCTTCTCAAAAAAACAAACAAAACAAAAACATTTAAGTTGCAGAGTAACTACATCTTTGCATTTCAGAATCAAGCACCCTAACAGACACACAGCTAGGAAGGAACATGAATAAGAGAACTGACAAGAGAACTGTGAGAGAGGGTGGGCTTAAAAGTACAAAGCTCAGGCAATGATTTTAATCGACCAGTTTTGCTTGAAAGTAAATGCTGATAAAAATCTTTGGAAAGGCCAGGCATGGTAGCTCATGCCTGTAATCCCAGAACTTTGGGAGGCCAAGGCAGGAGGACTGCTTGAACCAAGGAGTTCAAAACCAGCCTGGGCCATATAGCGAGACCCTGTCTCAAAAAATGTTAAATGAAGTGTTTTTTAAAAAAATCTTTGTAAACTATCACATCCTAAGAGAGACTATGAGAAAACCTGGTCAACAAATATTGAGTCTTAGCTATGTGTAAGGGATTATGCTTAGGCCAGAACTACTCAAAATGTGGTCTCCAGACTGGCAGCATCAGCACTTCCTGGGGGATTGTTAAGTGTTCCAGCCCTTTAAACCTATCCAGATTCTTGTCTTTCACAGAAACCCCTGGATTTGGTTTTGACTCTTTCACACTTTGTGGCTGTTTCCTTCTTGTTCTCTCTTAGTTAAAAATGAAAAATACTTTCCACATCACCAACAAAAGCAATTCAGCAGGATTCATTTCTATATACTGTGCTGCCATATATAAGCCTTACTAATGAGCAGCATAAGGGACTAGGGTGTGGCTTGGTAAAATGAATAATGTCAGGAGAAGTCTAACTCTGCAAGCTGCCGGTTTTAGAAAAATGTATTTAACTACAGCCACAGGTCCCTCCCTCCTCTTGCTTCAAAATCAGATGTTCACTCATCCCTAGCAGTAAGATAAAGACCTTAGAAAGAGGGCTCTGACAGCAAACCACAGAGGCTGAAGACACATCTCGTTTTAATTGCATCAGCAACTGCTAAGCAATTAATGAAACAGAGAACAGGGAGGGGGCATCAGGGCAAAGAGAAAAGGGACTTGAGCAATCATGTGGAAATACTTCATCCTCATCCCAATGAGAGCAGGTTATCTGTGGCAGCTGCACAAACCTTCAAATCCTTGCATTTGAACTCCCAGGCCACTTTCCAAGCAGCAATAAAGATACATAGTCAGGATTTTTTCTTGCTTACAGTTTTATATCTTTCATATTCTTCCCTGCAGCCACCAACAAAGGGAAGAAAGAGTGAAAGAGAACAGATCAAGTGAGTGACTCAGCTGTTAAGTCCCTTGGGCAGATTCTATGCTTTGCATAATATGGACTATGAGGATCAGGAGACACTAAATACTAACAGCAGTGATTCATCAGAAGCATGTATGTACTAGGCCTAGGGCATGGTGGGACAGGAACTCCATCAATAAATCTTTGCAGGTTCCTTCTTTACTAAGCTGTATCCTTAACCTATCGCAGAAAAGGCAATAAAACAAAAAACTGCCAACAAAAACTTCTCAAAGAGAAAGTAAATTCTCAAATGGAGCGTGGGTGCCAAAAAAAAAAAAAAAAAAAAAAAAAAAAAAGTCCAGCATGAAAGAGAAATAAAAGCTCAAAAAAGGCTAACATAGTGCCATAATTCCAGCTGTTATCCCCTCAGTAAACAGGGCAGGGCCCCTAAATCATAACATCAGAGAAAGCTGGTAGTTTTTGGCGGGGGCAATGGGGTGTGTGGTGAGAGTAGGAATTGATGAAAAATGTGATGGTCTCTACTAATTCATACAGCAAGTTCCTAAACAGAATAATGTTCAAGTGGCCTCATTTTCCCCTTTACTCACCATTCAATCACAAGGACCTGAGGTCCTGGGTTTTCTGCGATAACCCTGATTAAAAACTCCATCCTACTGTGTCTGGATTTGGGGTTGCAAGAAAAAATGATCATTTTACATATAGTTCATCCCAAACTCCCTTGCACAGAGTTTGAAAGAACATGGTAAACCCACATTTGCAGACAAAGTAAAATGCCAAATAGACAAGGATGAAACAGGCAGGAGATGGATCCCTGAAGTCAAGGCCCAAAAGCATTGAAAGTTGGACCACTGGCCGGGTTTGGTGGCTCACGCCTGTAATCCCAACACTTTGGGAGGCTGAGGCAGGGGATCGCGAGGTCAGATCGAGACCACCCTGTCCAACAAGGTGAAACCCCGTCTCTACTAAAAATACAAAAAGAAAATAAAAAATAAAAAAAAATTAGCCAGGTGTGGTGGCATGCACCTGTAGTCCCAGCTACTCGAGAGGCTGAGGCAGAAGAATGGCATGAACTTGCCTGGGAGCGGAGCTTGCAGTGAGCCAAGATTGCACCACTGCACTCCAGCCTGGGCGACGGAGCAAGACTCCATCTCAAAAAAAAAAAAAAAAAAAAAAGAAAGTTGGACCACTAACTTGACCACTAACTCTACTGCAGAATTACTTGCACTGCTTTTTGAAAATACAGATTATGATTTAATGAAAAGTATTCCATGGGACTTGTCAGTTGACTGCTATTTAGAAAAAAGAAAAGATCAAACTCCTTAGAAGTCAGGCTGGTTGATTTAATGAAAAGTATTCCATGGGACTTGTCAATTGACTGCTATTTAGAAAAAAGAAAAGAAAACATCAAACTCCTTAGAAGTCAGGCTGGTCTTGAACTCCCGACCTCAGGCGATCTGCCCACCTCGGCCTCCCAAAGTGCTGGGATTATAGGTGTGAGCCACCGCGCCTGGCCTTCTTTTCTAATTTACTGGACAAAGTCCCATGGGCTAAGAGAGGCCCTGGCAATAACAATGAACAAATCAGTCAAACATCCCTGTCCTCATGAAGCTTATATCCCATTGTAGGAGAGACAACCGAAATAAATTATATAGTATATGGGACATTAATAAGTGTTATGGAGAAAATAAAACAGGGAAGAAGGTATAGAAAGTTTGTGTAGGCAGGTGATTTTATTTTATTCTTTTTTAATTTTTTTGAGATTGGGTTTCCCTCTGTCACTCAGGCTGGAGTGCAGTGGTATAATTATGGCGCACTGCAGCCTTGATCAATCTTCCTGGCTCAAGTGATCCTCCCATCTCAGTCTCCCAAGTAGCTGGGACTACAGGCACATGCCACCATGCCCAGTGAATTGATGTTTTGTAAAGAAGGAGGTCTCACAATGTGGCTCAGGCTGGTCTTGAACTTCCAGACTCAAATGATCTGCCTGCTTCTGCCTCTCAAGGTGTTGGAATTACAGGCATCAGCTACCACACCAGGCCAGTTTTAAATATAGTATTCAGGGAAGAACTCACTCAGAAGGTGACATTTTTGTTTAAAGAGCCATGTCAAACCCATTTCCCCTCAGGCCTTTGCACTTGCTGTACTCTCTGCCTAAAACTCTTTCCCTTTCTCAACTTTTGCATATGTAGCTTTTTATCTTTCGGTATCAGCCTAAATGTCACTTCCTTAAGGGCAACTTCCCAGCAACACTAAGTAGAATAGCTACCTATATTCCTAGGCAGTCAGAACCAAACAAAGACTCAAGGCCAGGCATGGTGGCTCATACCTGTAATACTAGCACTTTGGGAGGTCACTTGAGGTCAGGAGTTTGAGGCCAGCCTGACCAACATGGTGAAACGTTGTCTCTACTAAAAAAATACAAAAATTAGCCAGGTGTTGTGGTGGGCACCTATAACCCCAGCTACTCGGGAGGCTGAGGCAGGCAAATTGCTTGAACCCAGGAGGCAGAGGTTGCAGTGAGTGAAGATCTCACGACTGCCCTCCAGGCTGGGTGATCCTGGGCTACAGAGTGAGACTGTCTGAAAAAAAAAGGCTCAACTACATAAAACTAGAGATTTTGAATCCTGTTCTACCATTTCCTGGCTTAACCTCTGGCATCTAGTTTTCCCATCTGTAAAATGGATAATAATAGTACTTAACTTATATGGTTGCTGTGAAGAATAATTACAATCACCATCCAAAAGTATGACAATAACAATAAAAATATATATATTATATAAAAATATAAAAGTACAACAATAAAAATAGCAGCTACTGTTTATATAGCTTTTTACCATGCACCAGGCATTATTCTATGTATTCTACATTTATTAACCCATTTAATCTATTCACATAATACATTTAAAGTGCCAGCACTGTATTTAGCAAACAGTAAATACATGTTTGTTCTCTTTCTTATTATCACCATGATCAGTGGCAGTATTATTAGCTCTTCTTATGAGGTGCCTAAGCCCTCTGTGTCTCTGCTCTGCTGAGGGATCTATACCCCAAAGTTTCCTATTTTCCCCTCTAGGATTAACACCCTATAGAAGGAATTTTTATCAACCTTAGCACTTACTCTGTGCAAATCATCTCTTACGTCTAGCATCAGCATGGACTTTTAAAATGAAAAAGACATGACTGTCCATATAGATCATATGCTTTATTTATTTATTTAGAGACAGAGTCACGCTCCATCACCCAGGCTGGAGTGCAGTGGCACGATCCCGGCTCACTGCAACTTCCGCCTCCTGGGTTCAAGCGATTCTCCTGCCTCAGCCTCCTAAGTAGCTGGGATGACAGGTGCGTGCCACCACACCTGGCTAATTTTTGTATTTTTAGTAGAGACGGGGTTTTGCTATATTGGCCAGGCTCGTCTCGAACTCCTGACCTCAGGTGATCCACCTGCCTTGGCCTCCCAAAGTGCTGGGATTACAGGCATGAGCCACTGCCTCTGGCCAAAACTAAAATAATTTTACTAACATAACATGAAAATAATAGGAGTGAACTCATTTTGATAATATTAGTATCTCGAGTTTCTAGAATTAAACACAATGCGGCCGGGCGCGGTGGCTCAAGCCTGTAATCCCAGCACTTTGGGAGGCCAAGACAGGCGGATCATGAGGTCAGGAGATCGAGACCATCCTGGCTAACACGGGGAAACCCCGTCTCTACTGAAAAATACAAAAAACTAGCCGGGTGAGGTGGTGGGCGCCTGTAGTCCCAGCTACTCGGGAGGCTGAGGCAGGAGAATGGCGTGAACCCGGGAGGCGGAGCTTGCAGTGAGCTGAGATCCGGCCACTGCACTCCAGCCTGGGCAGCAGAGCAAGACTCGGTCTCAAAAAAAAAAAAAAAAAAAAAACCACAAGGCTCCTTTTGCATCTCTCACTAAAGACAAACTAGAATCCATATACTTGACCATAAGCATCAAAAAATAATTAGAAAGCTTAAAGAAACACAGAAGTCCAGAACTTTGGTTCCACTTTCCAGACTCACCTACTAATATACATGAACAAATGATGATGCTACTCTTCCTTAAGAATCTTGATTGATTAGAACATGGCTTCTAAGCAAGGCCACCAGGAACTGTTTTCCTGGTATCTATTGCTTTGAGAAATATATTTATGCTTACCCATCTCAAATGCCTTTTATAAAAATATGTAAATGATAAAGATGAGAAGAGAAAAATATAGCATGAGAGATAGTATGGCTATAACTGTGGAAGATAAAGTCAGATCACCTGGGTTTTAATCCTGGCTCCACAAACCACCAACCAGGCCACGTTTCTTAACTTGCTAAAACTAACTATACTCACGTATAAATGGGAATAAGAGAGCTCCTGGCCAGTCAGGCACAGTGGCTCATGCCTGTAATCTCAACACTTTGGGAAGTCAAGGCAGGGGGATCACTTGAGCACAGGAGTTTGAGACAAGCCTGGGCGATAAAGCGAGACCCTATCTCTATTTAAAAAAGTAAGAAAGAGTTTCTATCTCATAGAGATGTTGTAAGATGTGATCTAGGCAATTCTATTCTTGGCACACAGTGCAAGAGCAAAAAATTAAAGCTTAAAAAAATACACCAGAAAGAAAAAGAAAAGTCAAGAACATTCTGTGGGCACTTATTGCATTTGCTTTTTAGCTCAGAAAAGACACTACAGAAAAAAACTTAACTAGCTGGCTAACACTGCTTCCGTCTTAGCTCTCAATGATACACACAAAAGGATGGCTTATCAATGTATTGTTTCTCCAGCATAAACCCAAAGGTTAAACAACACATTTCTGTTCAGAGGGAGAAGTGCTAAGACAAGATGACAAATCTATTGATTCTTTTTCACAAGGAGACTCACTGTGAGAGCAAAAGGGAACCCTCTAACCCCAGTTTGGGGAGGGGGCTACTGAATTCGCACACTTTTTACATATTCAGAAGTATCTTCTACCTGCTTGGATTTTCTAAGCACAGCAAAGGCTTTGGCTTTTAGCATTTAAGAGAAAAGATACTCCTTGGAGAAAGAGCATGAGGGAACTTATAGGAAATTGTCCCCAGGAGCTTTTCCTAAACTATCTCAAACAATGTAGAATTACTGTTACCACTTTATTAATTCAATTAATACTTATTAGGCATCCTCTATAGTTCCTGAGAATAAGGGAAACCAAACAGATGAGGTCCTAGCTCTTCTGTACTCTTATATAATAGAGGTGAAAGTAAGCCCATAACAAATAAGAAACTATCTAAGAGGAATAAATGCCACAATGAAAATCAAACACCATGATATGATATGGACTATCCAGAAAGTTATTTTAGATTAGATGGTCAGGAGAAGCTTCAATGAGAAGATTAAGATATTTTAACTGAAACCTGAATGACTAGCAAGGGCCAGTTTGTATCCCAGAGGGGTATGACAGAGAGTGGGAAAAGAAGGTAGTAATAAGCCATATATTTAGAGAGAACAAGCTTCATATGTTTGAGAAACAGAAAGAAGGCCAATGTGGCTGGAGTACAGAGGTAGTAAGAGTGGTTGAGATAACATCTGCAAGGTAAACAAACTAGATCATGTTAAAGCCCCAGAGAGGTTTAGGACTTAGTTAAAAATCACACAACTTGTTCTCAGCAAAGTTAGAAATTAACTCCATAGAAGTCTAACCCTAAGTCCATGGTCTTTCTAGAACACCACAGTTAACATATCTTCTTCATCATTATGAATCGAAACCTAGTTCAGTGTTTTACACATTGTAGATGTTCAGTAAATGTTTATCAAAAGAAAAGGAAAAAGCCTAAATACCTAGGCATACCACTTTTCATCTCTGTTCTGGTCAGAAAAATGTCAAGTACCTATCCAAACACTGAATACTCTTACTGAAGATTAATAGGACCTACAGTTGTGATTCTTAATCATGGATGCACACCAGAATCACCCGGGAAACTTTAAGAAATACTGATGCATGGAAATCATCAGAATATCAGAAATTCTGATATATGTGGTCTGGGATGTAGGGGGATTGGGATTTTCAAGAGTTCCTCAAGTTATTCTAATGTCCAGCCCATGTTGAGAACCATTGATCTAGAGGTTCCCAAATATAAAACCATATGAAAAAGTCATCTCACCAATTGCTGCTGGGCATGAGATCCATGACAAAGTGACAAGGAACAATAAGGTTTTGGGGGGTGCAGGGTTACTGGAGTAAGGAGAAACAAATTTAAAAGTGGCTAAATATCTTGCTACACATGGATAAAAGATGACAGTAAGCAAGTATTATGTAGTATAATAATAGTATTACAGTTATATAAGCAAATGTCCTCATGTTTTTGGAGAGTCATGATAAAGTATTTGGGAGAGAAATGTCATAATGTTTAAAACCTCCCAATTTTTCAGCAAAACAAACACAATCACATATATAGATAAAGCATATATGAGAAAACATTGACAATTATTGAATCTAGGTGGTGGGTGATCATTTTACTTCTCTTAACTTTTCTGTATGTTTAAAATTATTCATAGTAAAATGTCGGGAGAGGGAAAATATCGCAGTTGGGCACGGTGGCTAATGTCTATAATCCCAGCACTTTGGGAGGCCAAGGTGGGTGGATAACGAGGTCAGGAGATCGAGACCATCCTGGCCAACACACTGAAATCCTGTCTCTACTAAAAATACAAAAAATTAGCCGGGCATGGTGGCACACGTCTGTAGTCCCAGTTACTTGGGAGGCTGAGGCAGGAGAATTGCTTGAACCTGGGAGGCGGAGGTCACAGTGAGCCGAGATCACACCACTGCACTCCAGTCTGGGCAACAGAGTGAGATCCTGTCTCCAAAAAAAAAAAAAAAAAAAAAAAATGTTGGGAGGGGGAAATATCTTGCCACAATATACAGATAATTAGTCCATCATGTTTGGAAAGCTGTCTTGGTAATTTCTTTCTTTTTTTTTTTAAACTTTATTCTTCCACAAGAAAACATCTGCAAGTAAATGGTAATTTTTTTAGATGGAATGCAAGGCTTTTTTGTTTTTTTCTTTTGAGACAGAGTCTTGCTCTGTCACCAGGCTGGAGTGCAGTGGTATGATCTCGGCTCAACTGTAACCTCCACCTCCAAGGTTCAAACGATTCTCCTGACTCAGCCTCCAGAGTAGCTGGGACTACAGGTGTGCGCCACCTTGTCCAGCTAATTTTTGTATTTTTAGTAGAGACAGGGTTTCACCATGTTGGCCATATGGTCTCAATCTCCTGACCTCGTGATCCGCTCACCTCGGCCTCCCAAAGTGCTGGGATTACAGGAGTGAGTCACGGCGCCCAGTCAGAATGCAAGGTGTTTTAAAGGAGGTGCCAGTTCACACTATCCCCACTGAAAGAATACAAAATAAAAGACTGCTTTTAAAGTATTTAAAGTCCGTTTATAAATATTGTCTCTCAACTCTAGTTAGCCAGTTCCTTTTTAGCCCTCCATTTCCTTATAACTGCCTAATATACGAAACTCATATACTCTACAGAGTTTCTGATGTTTCACTCTTTCTAGGAGTCAGATTTCCCAATGCTTATCACAAAGGTTTCTGTCCTGTCAGCAGCTTAAGGTTCTTGCCATGAAATAGTCCTCACCTCTGAATGACACTAAGAGATACCACCCATGACCTGGAAGAGAGTGGTGGCCTCCAGTAGAACTGAGTTATATTCTCCTACGATGTAATATAATCTCTCTCCACTAGCTCTCAAAAGCAGCTCAGAAGTAGTGATCTGTAACAAGGGTCATCCAAGGTAAAACTGGGAAGTAGGTAACACTGTCTCTACCACTCCCTCCACAAGCAGCTGAGGACCCTCCAGTTCTAAACCTTTCCCTATCTCTTCTATATCTGTTTCCTTTACTACACTTAAATTTAAACTGTGAATCAATTAAGTAAATGAATCCTAACTAGTTAACTGGCCTCTTAAGAAACAGCTAGAATTTCTAGCTCTTGGCAGTCTCATCAAATCACATCATGGTCACCTATTCTGACACAATTATACATATTTTGAAGTACCTACCGACACAGAGTCTCCTTTAAAGTTCATATAAAATGAAGTCAATTTTTTTTACAGTTTAAATGTCAGTCACTGACTGACTGGTCATGCTTTCTTCTTTCTCCATGGCTCCTCAGGAGGCTCATGCATACATTCATTCATTCATTCTTAGAGACAAGGTCTCAATCTGTGGCCCCAGCTGGAGTGTAGTCACATGATCATGGCTCACTACAGCCTTAAACTCCTGGGTTCAAGCAGTGCTCCTGCCTCAGCCTCCGAAGATGCTGGGATTTCAGGTGTGAGCCACCTTGCCTGGCTAGGAGATGCATCTAAAATACCTCAATTGGGCCAGGCATGGTGGCTCAAGCCTGTAATCCCAACACTTTGGGAGGTTGAAGTAGGAGAATTGTTTGAGTCCAGGAGTTTGAGACCAGCCTGGCCCACACAGTGAGACCTTGTCTCTACAAAAAATAAACAAAATTAGCTGGGCATGGTGGTGCACACCTTTAGTTCCAGCTACTCAAGACATTGAGGTGGAAGGGTTGCTTGAGCCTAGGAGGTTGAAGCTCCAATGAGCCATTACTGTACCACTGCACTCCAGTCTGGGTGACAGAACAAGACCCTATCTTAAAAAAATAAAGTAAAATAAAATAAAGTACGTCAATTAAAGAATGCTTTTAAATGAATGTACAGGTCAGTGTAAAGTAAGTACTCACCGTCCTCCTTACTTTAGCCAAAACTATGGTGAATTTTAAGGAACACAAAAATGAATCTTAGCTCAATATTAAAGATGCTTATTCTAGTAATCTTCCTAAGTCAATTATCTTAAAGAGATGATCAGAATCACCATAACAATCACTTTGCTTGCCTTTGCCAAATCTGATTGTCAGTGTTCCATTCTGCTCTCAATATTTCTTTTTTTTTTTTTTTTTTTGAGACGGAGTCCCGCTCTGTCGCCCAGGCTGGAGTGCAGTGGCCGGATCTCAGCTCACTGCAAGCTCCGCCTCCCGGGTTCATGCCATTCTCCTGCCTCAGCCTCCTGAGTAGCTGGGACAACAGGCGCCCGCCACCGCGCCCGTCTAGTTTTTTTGTATTTTTTAGTAGAGACGGGGTTTCACCGTGTTCGCCAGGATGGTCTCGATCTCCTGACCTCGTGATCCGCCCGTCTCGGCCTCCCAAAGTGCTGGGATTACAGGCTTGAGCCACCGCGCCCGGCCTGCTCTCAATATTTCTAAAATTAAAGGCAATACATTCATTTATTAAAATGCTTACATAACTTGGTAGACATTCTAGCAAGTAGATGTAAACAGTAAAGATGGAGCACTTTTGTAAATTATCAATAGTACTTACTTTATCCTAGTAAATGGACAAGCACTTAAAGACAAGCAAAACAAAATTAAGAACTATTAATGGATAAAAGATGTTAGTGGCTGGGTGTGGTGGCTCATGCCTGTAATCCCAGCACTTTGGGAGGTCAAGGTGGGTGGATCACCTGAGGTTAGGAGTTCAAGACCAGACTGGCCAACATGGTGAAACTCCGTCTCTACTAAAAAAAAAAAATTAAATAATAATAATAATACAAAAATTAGCCAGGCGTGGTGGCACCTGCTTGTAGTCCCAGCTACTCGGGAGGCTGAGGCAGGAGAACTGCTTGAACACAGGAGGCGGAGGTTGCAGTGAACAGAGATCACGCCACTGCACTCCAGCCTGGGCAACAGACTGAGACTTGAGACTCCGTCTCAAAAAAAAAAAAAAAAAAAAAAAAGTGAGCAATGTATCAGTAACATTACTGTCATTCACTGTAATCTAGTGGATGAAGGGAGGTGGCTAAATTTGACATGCTCTTATATGTATCTGGTTTAATTAAACCCAGACCATAGACTGAAGTCACACTGAAATAGGTTATACTTCTCTTCACCTGATCTTCCAAAGGAACATAGAGATTCTGGTTTCCCTTGTGAATATGACTAAAAAAAAAAAACTCCATAAAAACCAAAAACAATACAACAAACACATGGATGGATATCTTTATGTCTGAAAACAAAACAAACTGCTTTTTACTTCAAGTGTTGTATAAAGTCAAAACAAACCTTACTCTTGGCTCTGAACTTCTAAATGTTAACACCCTGCCATCTTAAATAAGACCCAGCAGTGCTCTAACACCCACTATACTTAGAGTTCATCTTATGATTATCTTGTACTAATGTGGGTTACATAAGAAGCAGCTTCTTTGGTCACAACAGCTCTCCCTTCTGAGCCACTTAAGCAATTACAGTAGTTCCCCCTGCCCTCAACCTTGGGGGATACATTCCAAGACCCCCGGTGGGTACCTGAAACTACGAATAGTACCTAACCTTACATAAACTATTTTTTAGATCTGATAACCAGCTATATGAAGTGCCTAACTTTGTAGCATCCAGTGTATACAACATGAATATACCAGATAAAGGCTAATAGTTTACATCCTGGGTGGGACAGGGTGGGATGGCGCAAGATTTCATCATGCTACTCAGAATGAGGCACGATTTAAAATTTAGGCCAGGTGTGGTGGCTCGTATCTGCAGTCCCAGCTACTCGGGAGGCTGAGGCAGGAGAATCGCTTGAACCCAGGAGGTGGAGGTTGCAGTGAGCAGAGATCATGTCACTGCACTCCAGCCTGGGTGACAGAGCAAGACTCCGTCTCAAAAAATAAATAAATAGGCCAGGCGCGGTGGCTCACGCCTGTAATCCCAGCACTTTGGGAGGCCGAGGTGGGTGGATCACCAGGTCAGGAGATTGAGACCATCCTGGCTAACACGGTGAAACCCCATCTCTACTAAAAATACAAAAAATCAGCCGGGGGTGGTGGTGGGCACCTGTAGTCCCAGCTACTCGGGAGGCTGAGGCAGGAGAATGGCGTGAACCAGGGAGGCAGAGCTGGTAGTGAGCTGAGATTGCACCACTGCACTCCAGCCTGGGCAACAGAGTGAGACTCTGTCTTAAACTAAACTAAACTAAAATAAAATTGATGAATTATTTACTTCTAGAATTTTCCATTTAATATTTTCAGATCATGGTTGACTTTAGGTAAGTGAAACTGTGGAAAGCAAAACCTGGAAAGCAAAACCATGGAAAGAGGGACTACTGCACTGTCAGTATCACTCCTATAGCATTTTGCATAGTTAGCTTCTTAATCTTTAATTTTTTTTTTTTTTTTTTTTTGAGAGTTTCGCTTTTGTTGCCCAGGCTGGAGTACAATGGCGCGATCTCGGCTCACTGCAACCTCTGCCTCCCGCGTTCAAGGTATTCTCTTGCCTCAGCCTCTCGAGTAGCTAGGATTACAGGCATGTGCCACCATGTACAGCTAAATTTTGTTTTTCATAGAGACAGGGTTTCTCCATGTTGGTCAGGCTGGCTTTCAACTCCCTACCTCAGGTGATCCAACCACCTCAGCCTCCCAAAGTGCTGGGATTACAGGCGTGAGCCACTGTGCCCAGCCAATTTTTTAAATTTTCAATTATTATTTTTTTTTTTTTGAGACAGGGTTTTGTTCTATCACCCAGGCTGGAACGCAGTGGTGTGGTCATGGCTTACTGCAGCCTCGATTTCCTGGGTTCCATCAATCCTCCCACCTCAGCCTCCCGAGTAGCTGGGACTACCGGCATGTGCCACCACACCTGGCTAATTTCTGTATATTTTGTAGAGATGAGATTTTACCATGTTCCCCAGGCTTGTCTTGAACTCCTGGGCCCACGTGATCCTCCTACCTTGGCCTCTCAAAGTGCTGGGATTACAGGTGTGAGCCACCATGCCCAGACTAAAATTTTTTAGTTTTTATTTTTTGAGACAGGGTCTTGCTCCATTGCCCAGGCTGGAGTGCAGTGGCGTGATCAAGGCTTACTGCAGCCTTGACCCCCCAGGCTTAAGTGATCCTTCCACTTCAGCCTCCGGAGTAGCTGGAACTACAGGTGTGCACCACCAAGGCTGGAGGTTATCCTCCCTCCATACCTTAGACAATTGGATTTCAGAAGTGAACTCACCTCTTAGTTGACATAAGTGCTCTCCCTCTCTCCTGGACACACACACACACACACACACACACACTCACACTCACACTCTTTTTCTCTCTCTTAAGAAGCTGCTGCTAGAAAATAAAAAGAAGTTGCTGCTAATATTAAAATTTTTGCTGAGATTTGATTGTTTTGGGATGAATGTATGAGTTAAATTTTTTTTTTTTGACTGGCTTCTGCTTTCTGAACTTTAAACTCAGGCTATAGTTTAATTATGACAATCATGAAATTACTGCAAATAAAGAACATAAAACTCCCTTCCTATTTGTTTAACGCTATTAAACTTAAGAAGTGTAATATAATTATGTAGACTGATCTCAACCAGGAACTCTAAGCATTTGTGTGGCTGTGATATAGAAGGATTACTAATAACATGAGCCCAGTGTGGGTGTCACATTAGTGCCTTCATCACATTAAATGATACAGGCAACCAGGCATAGTGGTAGGATGACCAGCTTTGAAGTCACATAGATTTAGGAGATAAATCAACTTCTGTTTCTTTCTAGTTGTGTGATCTTGGGGGCATAAATGTTTCTAGGCCAAAGTTTCTTCAAATGCCAAGGCTGTTGTGAGATTATCAAGATAAATTGTTGCCTAGCATAGTCTACTTTGAAGGCACCCAAAATAAATGATAGCTATTATTACTAATTACAGTTAATTTAAGTGAACAGAATTTTGACAATTATTTTGGGGCCAACATTTATCAATGTTCTTGGCACTATGCCAAACTGAGAAATAGGCTTGTACTTAAGAGAATGAAAAGTAGACCCTGGAGAATGAAAAGATTGAACTGAAATTATTAGGTTTTATACTAGCATCTACTAGTTTTGAAGTTTGGAGATTTATAAAACTCAAAAAGATGATTTGGATGTCAGGCAGTACTTTATGATGTCAGGTGGTACATTATAGAACATATTATCAAAATTTTCACAGGCATTAGGAGGTCTCCCCTTATCTCACTGAAACTTAAATACAAACTCCAGTTCTCAAGGTAGCTTAACAAAACATCATGTACTAAGCCCGCTTTGAAAAATAATTAAATGACTTCCATACTCACAAGACCCAAACACAACAATGTTCAGTTCCTGGCATTCAGGAGTGGAAACATAGTATTAATACTTGCTAGGATAGGTTTTTGGCCATACTCTCTTGGTATGCACAAGTTTCTTTCTAGAGACTAGATCTGAAAAAGAGTCAGGAATGAAAATTATTATGAGACTGCCCAGGCGTGGTGGCTCACACCTGTAATCCCAGCACTTTAGGAGGCTGAGGCAAGAGACTGCCTGTGCCCAGGAGTTCCCGCCTAGCCTGGGCCAACACAGGCAGACCCCGTCTAAATCATTAAAAAAAAAAAAAAAGAAAAGAAAAGAAAGAAAAATATTATGAGATAATTCATTTTGCATTATAAAAAGGGAGTTAGCATACAGAAACATTAGGTCTTAAGTAATCAAATCTTGAGTAGCATTACTATTTTTTAAAATTAAGATCCTATTTTGGTTTGCTATATTAAAACGGATACAAGAAGAAGGTTGGGCAATGGACTCAAGTAATCAGTAGAGAGCCAAGAACCTGCCCTCACAAGGATTTCTCTAGAAGAGAAAAACTGACAAACAAAATGACAATATCAGAAAGTAGTAGGTGCTGTTGTAAAAATAAAACAAAACAAAGTAATAGGTTAGATAAGTCACTGATGGTACCACATTAGACAAAGGAGTATGGAAGAGCTGAAAACTGAATAAGCCAAGTACTGGGGAGGAACAACCAGGATGAGGGACCAGGAAGTATAAAAACTCTGAGATAAGAGCAGATATAAAGCCTGTGTGGATGGTATATGAATGGGAATAATGGTAAGATCAGTTTAAGTAGGCAGTTGCAGTCATATACGTAGAAATTTGGGGCCCTGGTAATAGAATTTAGATTTTATCCTAATTTGGTAAATCATTTGAGGATTTTTAAGCAGAAAAATTAGTGACATTGAGACTATGCTCAAAATCTAAAGATGCTGTTTTTCTCGTTAAAGTTCACAGGTTCGTATAAAGCCAACAAATCTTTCAAAGTTCATGAAAAATGTATGGAGGAAATTTAGCACTTAAATTAAAATATACATTCTATGGACTTCAGCCAACTCTGACCTGTTTCTCTATTCCTTGTTCCCACAATCTAGTCAGTTAAGAAATCCTGCCAGTTTCTCCTTCATAATTATCATCTATTTACTCCTCTTGCCAAGCATCCCACTTCAAAATCTTTTCCATTTCTGTTCTTTTCCTCCTCTCCTCCACACACATGCTCATGTGCGTGAATGCACACAGATGGGCACAAAATTTGAGACAATCTTGTTGGGAAGAGAGGTCCCCAAGTTTTCTCTTAGCATCTAAATAATGAGTATGAAAGAATATTTCGATTTCAGGAATAGAAAATAAGGAAATCCCTGGGTAAGAGATGACTATGAACAAGAAACAAACACTATCTAGATGGAATAACATCTAGTAGAAAACCAAAGGATCTTCTGTGGGGGGAAAAAAAACAAATTAAAAAACCAGAGAGGCGCCAGGTGTGGTGGCTCATGCCTGTAGTCCCAGCACTTTGGGAGGCCGAGGTGGGTGGATCACGAGGTCAAGAGATTGAGACCATCTTGGCCAACATAGTGAAACCCCATCTCTATTAAAAATACAAAAAAATTAGCTGGGTGTAGTGGCATGTGCCTATAATCCCAGTTACTCGGGAGGCTGAGGCAAG
Organism: Macaca fascicularis; assembly: GCF_037993035.2. Lineage (NCBI taxonomy): Eukaryota > Metazoa > Chordata > Mammalia > Primates > Cercopithecidae > Macaca > Macaca fascicularis. The sequence continues at coordinate 41,133,932 of NC_088381.1, read as the reverse complement.
AGAATCACCTGAACCCGGGAGGCAGAGGTTGCAGTGAGCTGAGATTGTGCCACTGCACTCCAGCCTGGTGACAGCGAGACTCAGTCTCAAAAAAAAAAAAAAAAAAAAAAAACCCCAAAAAACAGAGAAACAAGAGGAAGGGCGGTAAGCATGTAATTACTCTAGATCCTGGACAGAGATACAACTCCTTATCTGATTAAGATGTAGCTACAAAAGCTCCTATTTTACTCTATTCTCCGTTTATCATTTTAACTTCTATTTAACTCAATTTATTATCTTATACTATCATTGCTATGGATACTATTATTTATGTTGCTTACATCACAAAGTGGGTGAATAGAAAAGGAAAGTAGAATATTAAACGAGATATCTGTGAAGGCATACAGTAAACTAGAAAGGGCTAAACAAATTCATTTATTCAATAAATACTTACTGAGCAACCACTCAGTGCTAGACACAAAATAGACATGTTCTATGTTCTCATGGAGTTTATATTCTTGGAGGTGGTAGGGGATTTTATTAAAGTTATTAATATAATTATTCATTATATGCCCATCTTTCCTACTGGATACTGAGGTTCTCTAGGAGGCTATGTCACTATTTTATTCCTTCTAACAATGATCACAGAACCTGGTACACAGAAGGTGATAAATAAATGTTAGAACTGGGAATACCTGACGCAAAGGCTTTTCTAGTGTTCAGCTACAGGGCCGCTTCTCAGATTCTAACTTGGCTACCAATGGTCTCCTTGCTACACACTCCAGGGGCTCAGCCAATCTTCCTCTCCCCTTGGTTGCTGCCATCAGGCACTTTTTATCTTTGAGGATTTCCACCACCTCCATACCTGCCTGATTAACCGAGAAGGTGAGCTTTTGGCCCTTTCTGTTTTTATCTTCAGGACTTGAGTCTTGCTACTATCACCTCTTGATTCCATCTTAAAGCCAAAAGATCCTTTCTTTCTAAACAGAAGTTGCAATTAAGGCAGAACAACAAGTACCTCCTTGGTCTAAAATTTTAAAAATTTACATTTATGAGGCCACACATTAAAATAGTTCACAAGGTTACAGTTCAGCCTGGGAATTATGTATCCTCTCTGGAAATTCACTCACATTCCAGCCAAAGCCATAGAAGAGAATTTAACTGCAAATTCATGATGTCTCTCAGACACTAAAAAGTGCAATGCTCTATTTCAGACTGGGCGATAGAGTAAAACAGTGAGAAAAATCATAACTTCTTGGGTCAAGGTCCAGATGAAAGGCCTGCTGACTCAAAGGAAATGGCAACTGAAAAAAAAAAAGGGAAATATTTTAGAGTTTCAAAGCTATATAAAAGAAGCTGCAAAATAAAATTCTTCGAAATAAACCTAACAGTTAAGTTCCAATACCAAGATTTCCTCACACTTTAGTCTATTTCAGTTTTCTGTTTGAACTGTATGTGTGTGCTAGACAACAAATATTTATCGAGTAGTTAATATTTGCCAGTCAAGAAGGATTTGATGATGTGATGGAAGCAGAAAAATAACTTGTGGCAATGAAACAATTAGGTTACGACAATACAACACGGCAAGGGAGGCACAGGAATCTGTGGCAACACAAAGAGCAATATGTAACTCAGCTTTGGCCAGAAAAGACTTCCCAGAAGGAAGAAGTAAACTCTAAGCTAAGATCAGAAAAATAAATATGAGCCAGACAACAGTAACAATACTTATATAGTACTTATTAAGTGCCAAACATTATTTTAACAGTATTCCATATATTTACCTAATAACTCTCCCAACCACCCTATGAAGCTGAAACTATGATTATTATTCACATTGTGTAGATAAGGAAATTGAGGCTTTGAGAGATTAAGTAAACTGCCACGGTTACATGGTAAGCAGAACCAGGATTGGAACCCAGGTAGGAGGTGGGGGTAGGGGTGGCAAGAGATGGCAAGAGAAGGGGAAATCAAAGGGTGACAGGTAGAGAAATGTATGTATTACAATTTGGAGAACAAAAAAGCTACAGCAATAATGGAAAGTTAAGTATGGTGAGCTTCTGGAAGAGGTTAAGAATGAAAATTTATGAGAAACTAGATTAAGCTGGGGCTAATTACACCTTGAATTAGAGTAGTTAATACCAAACCAAAAAAGGAATAGTCTATGTATTATATACACCAATGGACTATAACATGATTTCCTGGTATCTCCTCCTTTAATAAAATCTTTCTATATATTACTAACAGAATTCAGCTTCCTAAAAAATTCCTAAAATTCAATTTCATGACACTACCCTGATCAAAAAGTCTTTAATAGCTCTTCACTGATTATAAGATTCACGCCAAATTTATGAGCCTTCACAAAATGAGCTCCATCTCTCTTTCCACCAATCCCTACCACCAATTTCAGCCCTAGATAGAATTATTCATTGCCCTGGGAATTTTTATTCAGTGCTGAATAAAAATTTGGAATAAATATTTCAGTTTCACACTCTGTATCATACTTCAATCTACACACAATATATTTATTACACCTGCACAGTTTCACAATTTTTAGTGGGTGCTGAGGAAGGAGTAGAAGAGTAAATTTGTGCAAACTGAACAAGTTCCTGATTATTTTTCAAAGTTATTTGAAATCACTGCACATATAAAAAATTTGATCATCTACTATTAGAGGTATGTAAAGAATTATGTATATTTTTGGTATCAGAAGTTGTCAAAAAAAATAAGAAAAAAGATTTACATTTCAGGTTTGTTCAGTGGCAGATATTTTAGCATTCTGAATAATATCTGACATACCAAATCCCATAATTTCAAACTAATAGTCTGTGCTATCTCCAAAACCAAGAATCTCATTCTTACCAAAAATGTCAGAAAGAAGAACTAAATTTAATATCAACTTGTTATTACTAAATGATCTTACATTTTGGATATAATTATCCTGGTTCCTCTTTACGGTTTTTAATCTTCAATGTTTAAAAATTCATTGTATGACTTATTATAAATGGCATTAAATCCTTTTAAAAAGCAGATAGGATATAAATAATATTTTGAAATTCCCTTAAATACTGATAACTAAGTATACACTAAATCTAGTAACTACAAAAAAACTCAATAAACCTAGGTAACACTATAACTGTATCACAGAGACTAAAAATTGGAAGGTAAACACTGTATATAACAACTAAGAACTGGTCAACATGGTGTTTATAGATTACAAACAGACTAAATACACTGGCATTATGTCAAAGACTAGTAAAGCAGTGCTAAGTATTTAGTGGATAGGAGGGAAGGGCAATAATTTTTGTTAAATTTTTAGTTAGGGTCGGGAAACTGATCACTTACTTAACCTTTCATTTGGTTTCTTCATCTATAAAATGCAAATAGATAATATCTGATTGTCATGAGGGTTAAACAAACTAATATATATATGAAGCATTTAGAATAATGGCTGGCATTTAAAGTAAGCGGTGGCCGGGAGCAGTGATTCATGCCTGTATTCCTAGCACTTGGGGAAGCTAAGGCGGGAAGATCACTAGAGACCAGGAGTTCGAGACCAGTCTGGGCAACATTGCCAGGCTCCAGTCTCTAAAAAAAAAATTTTTAATTACCCAAGAGTGGTGGCTCATGCCTGTAATCCCAGCACTTTGGGCGGCCAAGACAAGAGGACTGTTTGAGCCCAGGAGTTTGAGACCAGCCTGAGCAACATAGCAAGACATTTTATCTACAAAAAAAAAAAAAAAAAATTGGCCAGGTTTGGTGGTGCGTGCCTGTAGTCCCAGCTCCTTGGGAGGCCAAGGAAGGAGGATCACTTGAGCCTGGGAAGCTGACGCTGCAGTGAGCCATGATCATGCCACTCTACTCCAGCCTGGGCAATGGAGGGAGACCCTGTCTCCAACTAAAAAAAAAAAAAAAGTAGTTATTGCGCTATTGCTACATGTAGGATTATGGGTGATTTCTGTTTTCTATACTTCACTGAATCTTCAAGTTTTCTTTCCTTTTTTTTCCTCCGTGACGGAGTCTTGCTCTGTCACCCAGGCTGGAGTGTAGTGGCACAATCTCGGCTCACTGCAACCTCTGCCTCCCGAGTTCAGGCGATTCTCCTGTCTCAGCCTCCCAAGTAGCTGGGATTACAGGCACACACCACCACGCCAGCTAATTTTTGTATTCTTAGTAGAGACAGGGTTTCACCATGCTGGCCAGGCTGGTCTCGAACGCTTGACCTCGTGATCTGCCTGCCTCAGCCTCCCAAAGTGCTGGGATTACAGGCATGATGCACTGCATCCGGCTCTCTCTTTTTTTTTGAGACAGTTTTGCTTTTGTTGCCCAGGCTGGAGTGCAATGGCGCGATCTTGGCTCACTGCAACCTCCCAGGTTCAAGCGATTCTCCTGCCTCAGCCTCCCAAGTAACTGGGATTACAGGCATGCAACACAATGCCTGGCTAATTTTTGTATTTTTAGTAGAGATGAGGTTTCACCATGCTGCCCAGCCTGGCCTCAAGTGATCCACACGTCTTGGCCTCCAAAGTGCTGGGATTACAGGCATGCATCACGGTGCCCAGCCCTATTTATTCATTTTTGAGACAGGTGTCACTCTGTCACCAAGACTGGAGTGCAGTGGTGTGATCTTGGCTCACTACAGCCTCAACCTCCCGGGCTCAAGTGATCCTCCCATCTCAGCCTCTGGAGTAGCTGGGACTACAGGCTTGTGTCACCACAGTTGGCTAATTTTGTTTATTTTTTGTAGAGATGAGGTATCACTAGATTGTGCCTAGGCTGGTCTTGAACTCCTGGGCTCAAGCGATCCTCCCACCTTGGTCTCCCAGAGTGGAAAATTCTATTTTTTTTTTTTTTTTTTTGAGATGGAGTCTTGGTCTGTTGCTCAAGTTGGAGTGCAATGGTGTGATCTTGGCTCACCGCAACGCAACCTCTGCCTCCCGGGTTCAAGTGATTCTCCTGCCTCAGCCTCCCAAGTAGCTGGAATTACAGGTGCACACCACTGCGTCCAGCTAATTGTTGTATTTTTAGTGGAGATGGGGTTTCAGCATGTTGGCCAGGCTGGTCTTGAACTCCTGACCTCAGGTGATCCACCCACCTCAGCCTCCCAAAGTGCTGGGATTACAGATGTGAGCCACCACACCTGGCTGGAAAATTCTTTAAAAATTAGCAGAGATCAAATCCAAGAATATATAAAAAGGTTAATAAATCATGATCAAGTGGTTTATACCAGGAATGTAAATTTGTTTGAACACCTGAAATTTAATCAATGTAATTCACCATAGTGAGAGACTAGATTTTTTTTGAGGCAAGGTCTTGATCTGTTGCCCAGTCTGGAATGCAGTGGCACTATCATAGTTCCCTGTAGCCTCGACCTCCTGGGCTCAACTGATCTTCTCCCCTCAGCCTCCAGAGTAGCTGGGACTACAAGTGCATGCCTGTAGTCTAATTGCCTGGCTAATTTTTGTGGTTTTGTTTTGTTTGTAGAGATGGGGTTTTGTCATGTTGTCCAGGCTGGTCTTGAACTCCTGGGCTCAAGCAATCTGCCTGCCTTGGCCTCCCAAGTACTGGGATTAGAGGTGTGAGCCACTGTGCCAGGCCAAGAGACTAAAATTTTAAAAAGTATATGTATTTATCTGGATAATCCAGAAAGAGCATTTGGCAAAATCTAACATCCATTCCTGATAAAACACTCAACACGCCAGGAATAGAAGAGGACTTTCTCAATCCGAACAAGAAAATCTATGAAAAAACTACAGCTAACGTCATATTTAATGGTAAAAACTGAATGCTTTCCCCTTAAAATCAGGAACAAGGTAAGGCTGTCTACTCTTAGCACTTCTATGGAGCATAGTAATAGAGGTTCTGTTTAGTTCAATAAAGGCAAGAAAAATAAGTAAAAGGCATCTAAATGGAAAGGAAGTAAAACTTTCCTAATCTGAACATGACATGATTGTCTAGCTAGCAAATGCTGTGGAATCTTTAAAAAAGCTACTAAGAACTGATATATCAGTTTAGCACGGTTGCAGCATATAAGATCACTTTATGAAAATAAATTTTATAGGCCGGGCGCAGTGGCTCACGCCTGTAATCCCACCACTTTGGGAGGCCGAGGCGGGAGGATCACGAGGTGAGGAGATCGAGACCATCCTGGCTAACACAGTGAAACCCTGTCTCCACTAAAAATACAAAAAATTAGCCGGGCGAGGTGGCAGGTGCCTGCAGTCCTAGCTACTCGGGAGGCTGAGGCAGAAGAATGGCATGAACCCGGGAGGCGGAGCTTGCAGTGAGCCGAGATCGCGCCACTGCACTCTAGCCTGGGCGATAGAGCCAGACTCTGTCTCAAAAAAAAAAAAAGAAATTTTATTATGTAAACATTCAGAAACTGGATTTTAAAAATACTATTTACAATAGCCTCAAAACATAAAATAGTAAAGTATGAAATACTTAAAAATGTATAAAATATACACACTGAAAACAAAATATTGTGAAGAGAAATTAAAGACCTAAAATGAAAGACAGATAAACTGTGTTCATAGATTGGAGGGCAATATTGTTAAGATGGCAATTCTCTCCATATTTGTTGATAGATTCAATGCAATTCCAATTAAAGTCCCACCAGGCTTTTTTTTTTTTTTAAAGGCATGGACAAGCTGAATCTAAAATGTTTATGACGATCAAATAATCTATAACAGCCAAATAACTTTGAAAGGGCAAAGTTGAAAGATTTAAATCATATGACTTCAACATTTATTATAAAGTTATAGTAATCAAGATGTAATAATGCCAACTAAGATCAACAAATTATATCGGAGAGTCCAGAAATAGAACCACACATCTATGATAAATGGTCAACTGACTTTTGACAAGGTGAAAATGCAGCTCAGGAGAAAAAGAATAGCCTTTTAAACAGTGCTGGACCACTGGATACCCCCATAAACAAAACCAAAAATTTTAAAAACTCATTTTGGCTAGGTGCAATGGCTTATGCCTGTAATCCCAGCACTCTGGGGAGGCAGAGGTGGGAAGACTGCTTGAGGCCAGGAGTTTGAGACCTGCCTGGTCAACATAGTGAGACCCCATCTCTACAAAAGAAAAAAATTAGTCAGGCGCGGTTGCATGCGCCTGTAGTCCCAGCTACTTGGGAGCCTGAGGCCAACAATCAGTTAAGCCCAGGAGTTTAGGGCTGCAGTGAGCTATGATCCCATCACTGCACTCCAGCCTGGGCCCTACGGCAGCAAGACCTTGTTTCTAAAAAACAACAATGGCTAGGAACAGTGGCTCAAGTCTGTAATTCCAGCACTTTGGGAGGCCGAAGCAGGCGGATCGCTTGAGGTCAGGAGTTCCAGACCACCCTGGTCAACATGGCGAAATCCCATCCCTACTAAAAACAGAAAAATTAGCCAGGTGTTGTGGTGTGTGCCTGAAGGAGGCTGAGGCAGGAGAACTGCTTGAACCTGAGAAGCGGAGGTTGCAGTGAGCCAAGATCGCACCACTGCATTCCAGTCTGGGCAACAGAGCAAGACTGTCTCAAAAACAAAAAACCAAAACAACAACAACAAAACCATTTTAATCCATACCTTGCAACATATATAAACATTAACTAAAGTTGGATGATAGATCTAAATATGTAATCTACAACTACAAAACTTCAGGAATAAAATAGAATATGTTTGTAACCTTAGGTCAGACAAAGATTTTAGATATGAAAAGCATAGCATGACCCATTAACGAAAGCAGTGATGAACTAAACTTTAAAATTAAGAACTAGCCAGGCGTGGTGGCTCGCACTTGTAATCCCAGCACTTTGGGAGGCTGAGGCGGATCACGAGGTCAGGAGATTGAGACCATCCTGGCTAACACGGTGAAACCCCGTCTCTACTAAAAATACAAAAAATTAGCCAGGCGTGGTGGTGCGTGACTGTAGTCCCAGCTACTCGGAGGCTGAAGCAGGAGAATCGAGTGAACCCAGGAGGCGGAGCTTGCAGTGAGCCGAGATGGTGCCACTGCACTCCAGCCTGGGCGACAAAGCGAGACTCCGTCTCAAAAAAAAAAAAAAAAAAAAAAAAAGAACTTATGTTCTCTTATCACTGATAATGAAAAGACAAGCCACAGACTGGAAGAAAATATTTGCTAATCACATCTGATAAAGGACTTACATGCACAACGTATCAAGAACTCTCAAAACACAATAATAAGAAAACAAACAAATTTAAAATAAGAAAACACTTTTTTTTTTTTTTTTGGAGACAGAGTCTTACTCTGTCACCCAGGCTAGAGTGCAGTGGTGCGACCTTGGCTCACTGCAACCTCTGCCTCCTGGTTCAAGCAATTCTCCCGCCTCAGCCTCCTGAGTAGCTGGAAATACAAGCACCTGCCACGACGCCTGGCTAATTTTTGTATTTTTAGTAGAGATGTTTAGTAGTTGCCACAAAATGTGCGATATAAGAGGGTAAGCTTAATCAATAAATGTGTAAGTTTTCACTGCCCCATTGATCAGCTGTTCTCTTGTCTTTCTCCCTCTTCTTGGTCATCCCTTCCCTGAGACATCTACTTTTCTTTTCTTTTTTTGAGACAGAGTTTCGCTCTTGTTGCCCAAGCTGGAGTGCAGTGGCGCGATCTTGGCTCACTGCAAGCTCTGCCTCCCAGGTTCACGCCATTCTCCTGCCTCAGCCTCCCGAGTAGCTGGGACTACAGGCACCTGCCACCATACCTAGCTAATTTTTTGTATTTTTTTTTTTTTTTAAGTAGAGATGGGGTTTCACTGTGTTAGCCACGATGGTCTCGATCTCCTGGCCTCGTGATCCGCCTGCCCCGGCCAGAAATGAAAAGAAGTCATAAAAGTTGGACCCTTACCTTGCATCATAACAAAAATTAATTCAAAACGAACCAGCTGGGCACAGTAGTGCATACCTGTAGTCCCAGATATTCAGGAGTTCGAGGTGGGAGGACTGTTTGAGCGTAGGAGTTATGAGTCCAGCCTGGGCAATATAGTGAGACTTCATTTCAAAACAAACAAACGGCCGGGCGTGGTGGCTCAAGCCTGTAATCCCAGCACTTTGGGAGGCCGAGGCGGGCGGATCACAAGGTCAGGAGATCGAGACCACAGTGAAACCCCGTCTCTACTAAACATACAAAAAATTAGCCGGGCGCGGTGGCGGGCGCCTGTAGTCCCAGCTACTCAGGAGGCTGAGGCAGGAGAATGGCGGGAACCCGGGAGGCGGAGCTTGCAGTGAGCCGAGATCGCGCCACTGCACTCCAGCCTGGGCAACAGCGTGAGACTCCGTCTCAAAAAAAAAAAAAAAAAAAAACAAACAAACAAACAAAAAAGGGAACATCCTAAATGTAGAAGCTAAAATTATAAAACTTAGAGAAAAACATAGAGGAAAAGCTTCTTGACACTGGATTGGCAGTGATTTCTTGACTAAGACACCAAAAGGTACAGGTAACAAATGTTAAAATAGATAAACTGGACTTCACCAGACTGAAAACTTATGCATAAGAAGAATAAAAAGACAACCTATGGAATGGGAGAAAATATTTGCAAATCATGTATCTATTCTTTCTATTTTATTTTTTATTTTTTCTGAGACAGAGTCTTGCTCTGTCGCCCAGGCTGGAGCGCAGTGGCATGATCATCGGCTCACTGCAACTTCCATTGCCTGGGTTCAAGCGATTCTCCTGTCTCGGCCTCTCAAGTAGCTGAGATTACAGGCACATGCCACCACACCCAGCTAATTTTTGTATTTTTAGTAGACGGGGTTTCATCATGTTGGCGAGGCTGGTCTCAAACTCCTGACCTCAGGTGATCTGCCCACCTTGGTCTCCCAAAGTGCTGGGATTACAGGCACGAGCCACTGTGCCTGGTCATCTATTCTTTTCTTTTAAAGAAATAAATTATTTATTTATTTTTTAAAAACAGGATCTTGCTATGTTGCCCAGGCTGGTCTTAAACTCCTGGCATCAAGCAGTCTTCTTGCCTTGGCTTCCCAGAGTGCTGGGATTAGAGGCATGAGCCACCATACCCGGCCTGCAAATCATACATCTAATAAGAGATTAATATCCAAAATATATAAAGAACTCCCACAATTTTTTTTTTTTTTTTTTTTTTTTTTTTTTTGAGACGGAGACTGGCTCTGTCGCCCGGGCTAGAGTGCAGTGGCCGGATCTCAGCTCACTGCAAGCTCCGCCCCCCGGGTTTACGCCATTCTCCTGCCTCAGCCTCCCGAGTAGCTGGGACTACAGGTGCCCGCCGCCTCGCCCGGCTAGTTTTTTGTATTTTTTAGTAGAGACGGGGTTTCACCGTGTTCGCCAGGATGGTCTCGATCTCCTGACCTCGTGATCCGCCCGTCTCGGCCTCCCAAAGTGCTGGGATTACAGGCTTGAGCCACCGCGCCCGGCCAGAACTCCCACAATTTAACAAAAACAACAAAAAACCCCAATTCAAACCTGGGCAAAATACTTGAATAGATATTTCTACAAAGAAGATATATAGCTGGGCATAGTAGCTCATGCCTGTAATCCCAGCACTTTGGGAGGCTGAGGTGGGTGGGTCACTTGAGCCAAGGATTTCAAGACCAACCTAGACAACACTGTGAGGTCCCATTTCTACAAAAAACAGAAAAAAATTAGCTCAGTGTGGTGGTGCATGCCTGTAGCCCCAGGTACTTGGGAGGCTGAGGTGAGAGGATCCATTGAGGGAAGTAGAGGCTGCAGTGAGCTGTGATGGCACTCCAGCCTGGGCAATATAGCAAGACCCTTGTCTCTTAAAAAAACATGAAGAAAAGAAAAAAAGTAGTTTGGCGTGGTGACAGATACCTGTAGTTTCAACTACTTGGGTGAACGAAGTAGGGGGATTGCTTGGGCACAGGAGACTGAAGCTGCACTGCTCTCCAACCTGGATGTCAGAGTGAGACCCCATCTCAAAAATAAATTACATTAAGCCAAAAAATAAAAAACACAGACCAAAAATAAATGGTTAAGATGGTAAATTTTATGTTATGTGTGTTTTCTTTCTCCCTCTCTCCCTCTCTCTCTCACACACACACACACACACACACACACACACACACACACACACACACACACACACGAGTACAGACTCTGAAGCCAGATTACCTGGCTTTGAATTTTGGCTCTGCCAATGTAACCTTGGGAAAATAACCTAACTGCTCTATGTCTCAGTTTCCTTAGCTGTAGATGGGGATGATATTAATAGTACCTACATCATTAACTGTGAGGATTAAATTAGTAAATATAAATAAACTTCTTACAACAGTCTTGGCACAGTGGCTCATGCCTGTAATCCCAGCACTTTGGGAGGCCTTGGTGGGTGGATCACCTGAGGTCAGGAGTTCGAGACCAGCCTGGCTAACATGGTGACACCCTGTTTCTACTAAAAATACCAAAAAAAAATTAGCTGGACATGGTGGTGCACACCTGTAACCAGCTACTTGGGAGGCTGAGGCAGGAGAATTACTTGAACCCGGGAGGTGGAGGTTGTGGTGAGCCAAGATCGCGCCATTGCACTCCAGCTTGGGCTACGAAAGCTAAACTCCGTCTCAAAAAAACCAAAACAAAACAAAACAAAAACAAACAAAAACAGTCTTGGCACACAGTGAGTACTATTTTATTTTTAAGTACTTATTATTATTAGATTCACCATTTTGAAAATATAATTTAATGTGCAATTCAGACCTACAGGCGAAACTGAATTTCTCCTATGCAAAACTGAATAAAAACAATTCATATGCCTAAATTTCAGGGTTTTCAGGTAAATTCTTGACATGAAGCCTTTATATCTATACACCCATTTTTGCACCAGCATTACCACTACATGAACAGAAGAAAGACTTCTGTATCATCTTTTTTAAAAGATTTCATTTATAATTTTGAATATTTCATCTCAAGTAGATTGTTTTGACATATATGCAGAACAAATAACTCTCTAAGAATTTCTCTTTAAGGGCTCTAAGCAGTTTATTTTTATCTATTTCTTTTTTTAAAAGACAGGATCTCATTCTGTTGCCCAGGCTGGGGTGCAGTGACAAGATCACAGCTCACTGCAGCCTCAACCTCCTGAGTTCAAAGTCCTGCTTTAGCCTCCCAAGTAGCTTGGAATATAGGCATATACTACTACGCCTAGATAATTTTCATGTTTGTTTTTTTGTTTGTTTTTTGTAGAGATGGGTTTTGCCATGTTGTCCAGGCTGGTCTTGAACTCCTAGGCTCCAGCAATCTGCCTGCCAGAACCTCCTGAAGTGTTAGGATTACAGACATGAGCCACCTAGACCAGCCTAAGCAGTTTTATTAACTGAGCACATTCACTAAAGTCTATTGATTCATCAACCTGTAAAGAAAAGCATTTGATTTAATAGCCATCTGGTGTAGGGTTGTCTCTTTGGCATCTCATGTTTTGTTAGAGTGTACACAAGTAAAATGATTAAAAAGTGGCACCTTTTTTATTTCCTTTGTTTTATTGTTCTCAAACATAATATTCCTAAGTGAGATGGTAAAATGAGAATTCTGCAACTGGGTAAGGCTAGGACCTTTGTTTCCTACTTTGTGTTTTTAACTGTTGAAAATATTCAAATCTTTTTCTATGAAAATTAGATCTTTTGTGGTTGAGGGATCGCAGTGTAGCTTGCTTGGAACCATTTCTTCTAAAAACTTCCTTGCAAATTAGACAATTCGGTTGGAGAAAAGAATCACTGGGGAATACATATGTAAACTTGAGATAATCTTCATCAAAGGGTCATTACCGAGTAATTAATTATGAATTAGTTTTTTTTCCTGCTATTTGTTTTATGATGACTTTTCAGTGTTAATCAAAAAGTAATCTACAAGGGTATTAAAATCAGACATTCCTCTACACCCCCATCCTCCTGCTTTGCCTCCTTTTTTTCCAGAGCCCTTCTCACCACTAACAAAAAATCAGTATTTTCATGCTTAATATTTATGTATTCCCCCCACTAGAATGTAATTTAAACAGGATTTTTTTAATTTGTTTATCTGTTTTACTATTTTGTTCACTGGTGTATCCTAAGCACTAAAACAGTGCCTGGTACACTGGTGGAGACTCACTAATGAAATACTTGTCCAAAAAAATAAATTGGTAAGTGGCTTTACAAATGGCTAGAGGTAATTCCATCATCCTTCTGAGTAACCTGGTTTTAGGAAGTACTTCTTATGAGCCAGAGCCAAATTTTATTGTTCTTCAGAGCACAGGGCCTACTTTCCAATTTTTCAAAAGCCCAGAGGACAAAGCAGCCTTGTTTCCCATCTGGCATGTCAATTCTACATAGAATTATCATTGCAACTGTATTCATTCCACTTTATATTCATGGTTTACTTCAATTATGTCATCCTAACATGCATGCAGGCACCTATGAATATAAGGCTCTCAAATATCCAGAAAGCCAAAAAATCCAAACATCTACATCATGTGGACCTTATTCTCACTGTCTAAAGTTGAGTAAGTCCAATATTAACACCATGACTATCTCCAAAATGCCTAGGAAATCTAAAATAAAACAAAACAACTGCTAGAAATAAGGGCTAATTGACATTAATACAAGATCATACACAGAAATCAACTGCATTTCTATATGCTAGCAGCAAACAAATTAAAAATGAAATTTTTAAAAATACTATTTGCATCAAGAAACATGAAAAACTGGGCCGAACATGGTGGCTCATGCCTGTAATCCCACCACTTTGGGAGGCCAAAGTGGGTGGATCACAAGGTCAGGAGATCCAGACCATCCTGGCTAGCACAGTGAAACCCTGTCTCTACTAAAAATACAAAAAATTAGCCGGGCGTGGTGGCAGGCGCCTGTGGTCCCAGCTACTCCAGAGGCTGAAGCAGGAGAATGGCGGGAACCCGGGAGGCGGAGCTTGCAGTGAGCCAGGATTGCACCACTACATTCCAGTCTGGGCAACAGAGCAAGACTCCGTCTCAAAAAAAAAAAAAAAGAAAAAAAGAAAAAAAGAAAAAAAAAGAAACATGAAAAACTGGCTGGGTTGTGGTGGCTCATGCCTGTAATCCCAGCACTTTGAGAGGCATAGGCAGGTGGACTGCCTGAGTCTAGGAGCTCAAGAAAAGCTTAGGCAATGTAGGAAGACTCCATCGCTACAAAAAATTTAAAAATTAGCTGGGCATAGTGGCATGCACCTGTGGTCCCAGCTACTCAGGAGGCTAAGGTAGGAGGACTGCTTGAGCCTGGGAGGTTGGGGCTGCGGTGAGCCCTGATTGCACCACCGCACTCCAACCTGGGTCACAGAACAAGGCACCATCTCCAAAAGAAAAAAGAAAGAAAGAAACATGGAACATTAAAATCTTAGCCAGGCATGGTGGTGCATGCCTGTAGTCCCAGCTACTTGGGAGGCTGAAGTGGGAGGATCACTTGAGCCTGGGAGGTCAAGGCTGCAGTGAGCTGTGATCATGCCACTGCACTCCCATGTGGGCAACACAGTGAGACCCTGTCTCAAAGGAAAAAAGAAAAATTAAAATCACAATGAGATATGTACTCCTTCACAGTGACTAAGATGTATAGCCATTTGAAATGAAAACAACAGACAATATCAAGTACTGGCAAGGATTTGCAGCAACTAGAACTCTCATATATAGCTGGTAAGAGTATAAAATGGTGCAACCACTTAGGAAAACATTTTGCCACTTCCTCATAAAGGTAAATATACACCTACCATATGACCCAGTAATTTCATGTTTATGTATTTATCTAAGAAAAATAAAACCCTCTATCCACAAAAAACCTTGTATACACGAATGTTCACATCTTTATTTGTAACAGCCAGAAGTTGGAAATGATCCAACTGGTAAACAGGTAAACAAATGTATATCTATACAATGAAATAGTACTCAGCAATAAAAAGAAACAAACTGCTAATAAAGGCAACAACATAGACAACTTCCAAGGAGATCATATTTAGTGAAAGAAGCTGGACTCAAAAAAGTACTCACTGTATGATTTCTCTTATACATATTTTAGAACAGGCAAAGCAAATGCTGGAAGTAAGATTACTGGTTGATTGCAATGGGGGCAGGGAGAGAAAACTGTAAAGGGACACAAAGGAACTTGGTGGGGAAATAAAAATGTTCTACATCTTGGTTTTGGGGGTGGTTAAACAGATGCATCCATTCCACAAAAGTCATCAATCTGTACACTCAAAAATCAGTGATTTTTATTATACAGATATATGCTTTGATGATGATGAATGTATTATTAAAAATCCTAGCCAAGCATGGTGGCTAATGTCCGTTATCCCAGCACTGTGGGTGGCTGAGGCAGGTGAATTGCTTGAGCTCAGGAGTTCAAGACCAGCCTGGGCAACACGGTGAAACCCCATCTCTACAAAAAGTACAAACATTAGCTGGGCATGGTAGCGTGAGCCTATAGTTCCAGCTACTCGGGAGGGTGAGGTGGGAGGTTGGCTTGAGCCCAGGAGACGAAGGTTACAATGAGCCAAGATCATGCCACTGTACTCCAGTTTGGGTTACAGAGCTAGACCCTGTCTCAAAGAAGAAAAAAAAAAAATCCTGTATACCGCATACTCTTCTCATCATGCCAACCCCATTCCCCATCTTTTAACAAGTAGATCTGGTTGCAAAAGAAAGGTCTAAATGTAGAGACAGGAGAGACACAAAGGCTTCAAGAAAGAAGTAGGGTACTAGATTCATTTAATATTGCTAAATAGCCAGTCTTAATCTCTTTTATCTGCTTAACAGAATGGCAGAAATGACAGGTACATAGTTTTCTCATAATAGGGAAACCATTGCTTTCTGGAATTGTCCAGCATCTATGGGGCCACCTTGAAACATGCAGCACAACACCTACCTACAAATCGATGGTCTGACAGCAGAGGAGAAGGCACTGACTTGGAATCCAGAGACTGAAAACCAAATGCCCTTTAACAATCAATGTATCTGCCCTGTATTCCTGGCTCATGGCTTTCATGCTAGATTGGTAAGAAGCAGTTTGCTTGCTGACAGCTTAGAGGAGTTAAGAGAAGGGATTAGTCCTGGTTTTCCTGTTGAAAGAACTCTGGACAGTCTGACAGTGACTGCTGGCTTTGGAAAGGCATTTCAGATAAGGCTGTAGAAGAAACCAGGTCTGCCTCATGAGCTACAATGAATGCTGCCTGTTGTTTCAACATAAAGGAAGGAGAACCAGCCTAGCAACTAACCTCAACATCATCTGTCTGGTTGACACTGTGAGCCAAAAAATTATTTTAATCACATTCTGCATAAATCTGCTTACCAAAAACTTTCAAACTTATAAAGCACATCAAATTATATTACAGCTCTGAAGTCCTTTCAAATTATTTGATTTTTCTGGGCTTTGGTTTTAATGATTATTACTTAAAATAAATGAGTCCAGTGCTCAAGTTGAAAACTTTTCTTAAGACAGAGTCTCACTATGTCACCCAGGCTCAGGGCAGTGGCATGATCTCAGCTCACTGCAACCTCCACCTCCCAAGTTCAAGCGATTCTCCTGCCTCAGCCTCCTGAGTAGCAGGGATTACAGGTGCACACCACCACGCCCAGCAAATACATTTTTGTATTTTGAAATAGAGATGGGGCTTCACCATGTCGGCCAGGCTGGTCTCAAACTCCTGACCTCAGGTGATCCGTCCTCCTTGGCCTCCAGTGTTGGGATTATACCTGTGAGCTACCGTGCCTGGCCTCAAAGTTGAAAAATTTTTTGCTGTATGGATTTTTTTTCTTTTTAACATAAATGAGAGTCAGTCAAAGAGCATTTATGGAACAGCTACTACCAGTGGTTGTGCTAAGTAACACTTAGCCTAAGGCAAAGACAACACAAGACCTGCCTTCAAAAAGATCTTCCAGTCTAGGTGGAAAAGAATTAGATCATATTGTACGGCGTGATAAATACTATGACACAAATATATATGAGGTTCTGGGAAACAAAAATTCATCAGAGTAAAACTGTGATTAATTCTTAAAAAGGAACTAGTTTTTTATATAAAAAGGCACAGAGGCTGAGCGTGGTGGCTTACGCCTGTAATCCTAGCACATTTTAAGGCTGAGGTGGGTGGATCACTTGAGGTCAGGAGTTCAAGACCAGCCTGGCCAACATAGTGAAACCCCATCTCTACTGAACATACAAATATTAGCCAGGCGTGGTGGCGGGTGCCGTAATCCCAGCTACTCAGGAGGCTGAAGCAGGAGAATCGTTTGAACCCAGAGATGGAGGTTGCAGTGAGCCGAGATTGCACCACTGCACTCCAGCCTGGGCAACAGAGAGAGGCTCCGTCTCAAAAAAAAAAAAAAAAAAAGAAAAGAAAAGAAAAGAAAAAGAAAAGTAAAAAGCAAACAAAAAGGCAGGGAAAGGTGTTCTAAGCAGAGAAAAAAGTATATATATGCAAAGGCACAATGATATGAAACAACAGAAAGTATAAACCCCCATGGCATGTCTAGGGAACTGCCATACTTTGGTATGGCTGAAATAAAGAATGAATGTTAGAAGATGAAATTAGAAAAAAAACCAGACTGGGATGGAATTCCGAAGGGCTGTGCGTCTGAAAATTAAGAGACTGGAATTTTTACATTTATTTTTAAATTTTTAAAATTTTACTTTAAGTTCTGGGATACATGTGCAGAACGTGCAGGTTTGTTACATAGGTATACATGTGCCATGGTGATTTGCTGCACCTATCAACCCATCATCTAGGTTTTAAGCCCCAGATGGATTAGATATTTTTCCTAATGCTCTCCCTCCCCTTGCCCCCAACCCCCTGACAGGCCCCAGTGTGTGATATTCCCCTCCCCGTGTCCATGTGTTCTCACTGGAACTGGAATTTAATCTACAATGTTATATGAATTTAATCCAGAATGTTTAGAAAGATAACCTGGCAGCAATGTAGAGAATGGACTGGAGAGATGCTAGACCAGAAGCTGGGAGACCAACCTGAATGATGTAGGTAAAAAGTGTTAAGGTCCAACTAAGGCAGAAAAAGTGGGGATGGAGAGAAGGAGAGTGGATATTGTTAAAAAGAAGAATCATCCGCAGGACATGTGACTTCTGAATAAGTGAAAAGCAGAGAGTCGGGACGGGCGCGGTGGCTCAAGCCTGTAATCCCAGCACTTTGGGAGGCCGAGACAGGCGGATCACGAGGTCAGGAGATTGAGACCATCCTGACTAACACAGTGAAACCCCATCTCTATTTAAAAAATTAGCCAGGCGTGGTGGTGGGCGCCTGTAGTCCCAGTTACTCGGGAGGCTGAGGCAGGAAAATGGCGTGAACCCGGGAGGCGGAGCTTGCAGTGAGCTGAGATCCGGCCACTGCACTCCAGCCTGGGCCACACAGCCAGACTCCGTCTCCAAAAAAAAAAAAAAAAAAAAAGAAAAGAAAAGGAGAGAGTCTAAGATGATCTCTGTTTCAGCCTCAGCATTTCAGTGGTTGGTGCATTAAAGCATCAGCAAGATACGGAATATCACTAGACAATCAGGTTTAGGTTGAACGATAAAAACTTTAGATGCACTGATTAAAATATAGTATTATACTGTAGAGCACAGAAATTTGAAAGGTGACAATATTTAAATCGTATTTCAGTGTTAGAGTTGAAGTTCCATTTGATGATGAGAGAAAATAACACAGAGAAATCTTAAGTCAGGAAGGAAGTTCTAGAAAAAAGTGGCCTTGGAAGAGGTTATCATTTCTGCCTTTCTCCCTCACATTAACTACTTGAAAAATAATCCAAATGGATTCAGGCAAAATTATGTCTATAGTTTTGCCCAAGAGGCCCATAAATATTGTATGCAAAGTTCAAAGTTTGAGAAAAAATGGTTTTAGGTCATTTTCTAAGCTTCCTTACTCTCACACAACATAAAAATATCTACTGGTTTTAGGTTCAACTTTCTCAGAAATACCTACTCTGTGTGTGTGTGTATATGTGTGTGTGTGTGAGATGGGGGTCTCCCTATGTTGCCCAGACTGGTCTCAAACTCCTGGCATCAGCCTCCCTGAATAGCTGGAATTACAGGTCTATACTACCACGCCCAACTCAACCTAATTTTTAAAGGGAAGAAACAGATCCACTGAAAAGAAAGGGAAGGAAGAGAAAGGAAAAAATGGACCCATTAAAGTTTCAGTTAAGTAAATTATAGAAGCCAAAAGGCAAGGGCAAGAGAAGGAATTCTACTTGAATAACAATTCCTTTTCTATAAAATCAGTTATAGTCCCACTGTAATTCACTAGCAAGCGTTCTACTCTGCCAATTATTCTCTTTTCAGAAAAATGCAATTCTCTTCTGCTTTTCCATATTTCCTATTTGATGGAGAAGATGAAGGAAACAAAGATGGATTCTGCTTTGCTGTTAGACACAAAAGTTTTTTTTGTTTTGTTTTGTTTTTGAGATGGAGTCTCACTCTGTGGCCAGGCTAGAGTGCAGTGGCACAATCTCGGCTCACTGCAACCTCTGCCTCTCGGATTCAAGCGATTCTCCTGCCTCAGCCTCTCGAGTAGCTGGGACTACAGGTGCATGCCACCATGCCCAGCTAATTTTTGTATTTTTAGTAGAGATGGTGTTTCACCATGTTGACCAGGATGGTCTCCATCTCTTGACCTCATGATCTGACCACCTTGGCCTCCCAAAGTGCTGGGATTACAGGCGTGAGCCACCGCGCCCGGCCAGACACAAAAGTTATTTTAATCTACATTTCAAAAACCTATCTGTGGCCGGGCACGGTGGCTCATGCCTGTAATCCCAGCACTTTGGGAGGCCAAGGCGTGCAGATCACGAGGTAAGGGGTTCAAGACCAGCCTGGTCAACATGGTGAAACTCCATCTCCACTAAAAATACAAAAATTAGCTGGGCACAGTGGCACGTGCCTGTAGTCCCAGCTACTTGGGAGGCTAAACCAGGAGACTCACTTGAACCCTGGAGGCGGAGGTTGCAGTGAGTCGGGATGGCACCACTACACTCCAACCTGGATGACAGAGTGAGACTCTGTATCAAACAAAAACAAAAACAAAAAAACAAAAAACAAAACACACAAAAAAACCTATCTGTATCAAAAGATTCATGACCTAATCTGGATTACTAAACACAAAGCCATCAGCAACTTAGAAAAAGAAAAGTAGTTACTGTTGGTGTTTCATTGCTTTAAACTTGAGTTTCCTCTTTTGACCAGCCTCCCCACATCTCTCTCCCCACTTGCCCTCAAATGGCAAACTCCTGCCTACTCCTTTCTCTCCAAGAATATGCTGTGGGGAAGAAAAGATGAAGGTGGGGAAGATGGGAGAAAAGAATCCTAACATAAAGTATACAAGATACACAACAGGCTAACATCATAAACCACCTAGAATAAAACTGTTAGCCAGGTGAGCTAGTTCACACCTGTAATCCTACCACTTTGGGAGGTGTGGCAAGAGGATCACGTGAGCCCAAGAATGCGAGACCAGCCTGGGCAAGATGGTGGGACCCTATCTCTACAAAAATAAAGAAAATAGGCTGGGCATGGTGGCTCAGGTCTGTAATCCTAGCACTTTGGGAGGCCAGGGCGGGCTGATCATCTGGGGTCAGGAGTTTGAGACCAGCCTGGCCAACATGGCGAAACCCGTCACTACTAAAAATATAAAAATTAGGCAGGCAGGCTGGGCGTAGTGACTCAAGCCTGTAATTGCAGCACTTTGGGAGACTGAGGCGGATGGTCAGGAGTTTGAGACCAGCCTGGACAATATAGTGAAACACTGTCTCTAATAACAATACAAAAATTAGCCGGGAATGGTGGCAGGCGCCTGTAATCCCACCTACTCCGAAGGCTGAGGCAGGATAATCACTTGAACCCGGGAGGCAGAGGTTGCAGTGAGCTGCGATTGTGCCACTGCACTCCAGCCTGGGTGACAGAGTGAGACTGTGTCTCAAAAATAAAAAAAATTGGCCAGGCTCGGGGGCTCACGCCTGTAATCCCAGCACTTTGGGAGGCTGAGGCAGGTGGATCACAAGGTCAGGAGATCGAGACCATCCTGGCTAACACAGTGAAACCCCGTCTCTACTAAAAATACAAAAAAATTAGCAAGGCGTGGTGGCGGCCGCCTATGGTCCCAGCTACTCGGGAGGCTGACGCAGGAAAATGGCGTGAACCCGGGAGGCGGAGCTTGCGGTGAGTCGAGACAGTGCCACTGCATTCCAGCCTGGGCGACAGAGACTCCGTCTCATAAATAAATAAATAAATAAGGCAGGCATGGTGGCAGGCGCCTATAGTCTCAGCTACTTGGGAGGCTGAGGCAGGAGAATCACTTGAACCTGGGAGGTGGAGGTTGCAGTGAGCCAAGATGACCACACTGCAGTAAGCCGAGATCATGCCACTGCACTCCAGCCTGGGTGACAGAGCAAGACTCTATCTCAAAAGAAAAATATACAAAAACCAGTCAGGCATGGTGGTGCATGCCCGTAGTCCCAGCTACTCAGGAGGCTGAAGCAGGAGGATTGACTGAGCCCAGGAATTCAAGGCTGCAGTGAACTATGATCACATCACTGCACTCTAGCCTGGGTGACAGATCTGTATAAAAAAATAAAACCAGCCGGGCGCGGTGGCTCACGCCTGTAATCCCAGCAGTTTGGGAGGCCGAGGCGGGCGGATCACAAGGTCTGGAGATCGAGACCACGGTGAAACCCCGTCTCTACTAAAAATACAAAAAATTAGCCGGGCGCGGTTGTGGGCGCCTGTAGTCCCAGCTACTCGGGAGGCTGAGGCAGGAGAATGGCGTGAACCCGGGAGGCGGAGCTTGCAGTGAGCCGAGATCGCGCCACTGCACTCCAGCCTGGGAGACAGAGCGAGACTCCGTCTCAAAAAAAAAAAAAAAATAAATAAATAAAAAAATAATAAAAAAAAATAATAAAACCAGCCTGGTGCAGTGGCTCACGCCTGTAATCTCAGCACTTTGGGAGGTCAAGGTGGTGAATCACTTGAGGTCAGGAGTTCAAGACCAGCCTGACTAACATGGAGAAACCCCGTCTCTACTAAAAATACAAAATTAGCCAGGCGTGATGGTGCATGCCTGTAATCCCAGCTACTTAGGAGGCTGAGGCAGAAGAATCGCTTGAACCTAGGAGGCGGAGGTTGCAGTGAGCCAAGATCGCCCCACTGAACCCCAGCCTGGGCAACAAGAGCAAAACTCCATATCAAAAAAATAAAAATAAAAAATAAATAAAACCAAACAAAAATCCTCACTTTACAGATAATATTTTTAAAAACCAAACTCTCTGGCTTCTGCCTATAGACAAATTTACTAATACATTCTATGATGAGCCAAATTTACAAATAAACTGTATAATAAACCAGTCTATAAACTAAAGCAAAAGCCTCAAACATTTTGGTGAAGAATAATTATTTTACACTTCTCAAAAGCTTAAAATGCCAGGATGGTAACGGTTTGTGACAATCAAGTCTCTTAGCAACTGACTTTTTGATTTAGCAGCAGACCCCAATATATTATTTGAAGATCTTATCACTACAAAGAAATATTTTTGAGGGAAATCTAATCCATCTAAAAATTTTTTTCACCTCCTAATGCAACAAAGGAAAGAGATTAACCTAATTAGAACAATATCCTAGGATATACATTTTCAATGAAGACAGTGCTCCTAAGGGGGCAAAACAATCATATTACAGTTTGTGTTCTGCCAAAGGGTCACAGTATATAAACACTTCTTTTTTCTATGTAAATTTTTGCGTCCAATTTTTCTATAAACCTGTTCCACATGCTCCAGCCATTAATTTCCTCTTTATTTATATCACTTATCTGTGTTAGATAAGCTATCGCATTTCTGTGTAATACAGTTCTAGTATTTCTTTTTCTTTTTTTCAGATGGAGTCTCACTCTGTTTTTGTTTTTTCTTTTCTTTTTTTTTTTTTTGAGACGGAGTTTCGCTCTTGTTGCCCAGGCTGGAATGCAATGGCGCGACCTCCCGCTCACTGCAACCTCCGCCTCCCAGGTTCAAGCCATTCTCCTGCCTCAGCCTCTGGAGTAGCTGGGATTACAGGCATGTGCCACCACCCCAGCTATTTTTGTATTTTTAGTACAGATGAGGTTTCTCCATGTTGGTAGGAGTGGTCTCGAACTCCGAACCTCAGGTGATCCACCCACCTCGGCCTCCCAAAGTGCTGGGATTACAGGCGTGAGCCACCACGCCCGGCGAGTCTCACTCTGTTACCCAGGCTGGAATGCAGTGGCGCGATCTCGACTCACTGCAACCTCCGCCTCCCAGGTTCAAGCGATTCTCCTGCCCCAGCCTCCTAAGTAGCTGGGATTACAAGTGCCCACCACCACACCTGGCTAATTTTTATATTTTCAGTAGAGATGGGGTTTCGCCATGTTGGCCAGGCTGGTCTCAAACTCCTGACCTCAGGTGATCCGCCCACCTTGGCCTCCCAAAGTGCTGGGATTACAGGCGTGAGCCACTGCACCTGGCCCCCCCGCCCCCCCCTTTTTTTTTTTGGAGACAGAGTCTCTCTCTGTCACCCAGGCTGGAGTGCAGTGACACAATTTGGACTCACTGCAGCCTTAACCTTCCAGGTGCAAGCAATCCTGCCACCTCAGCCCCCAGAGTAGCTGGGACTACGAGTGCATGCCACCTTGCATGCCAGCTAATTCTTTTTTGGCGGGGGGTTAGAATTTTAGTAGAGACAAGGTCTTGCTAGGTTGCCCAGGCTGGTCTCAAACTCCTTAGCTCTAGTGATCCTCCTGCTTCGGCCTCCCAAAGTGCTGGAATTACAGACATGAGCCACTGAGCCTGGCCAGTTCTAGTATTTCATTAAGTTCTGTCTCCCTGGTAAGATGGTGCACTTCTTTAATATGTATTGTGGTTTTTACTCTCAAAATTCAGACACTATATAACTCAAGGTCCCTAGTTGCATACAGAAACCAACCCTAGCTGATTCAAGCAAAAGATGAAAGGTTAGTAGTGGGTGACTCACTGAATCCCAGGAAGTCTGGAGAATCAGGCTCAGAAAACAAGCAAGAACAGGAAGAGGCTATACAGTCATAAATCACTTGTAAAATCATGCCATAGGCTGGGCACAGGGGTTCATGCCTATAATCCCAACACTTTGGGAGGCTGAGATGAGAGGGTCACTGCAGGCCAGGAGTTCAACACCAGCCTGGGCAACATAGCAAGACCCCGTCTCAACAAACAAATTAAAAAATTAGCCAGGTGTAGTGGCATGTGCCTGTAGTCCTAGCTACTCATGAGGCAGAGGCAGGAGGACAGCTTGAGCCCAGGAGTTCAAAGCTGCAATGAGCTATGATAGTGCCACTGCACTCCAGCCTGTGCCACAGAGTGAGACCCTGTCTCTAAAAAATATATATTTTTAAAAAATCACTCAGTTAGAAAATGGTGAGTCTATTCCAGTGGCAAAAGAAAAAAATTAATGAAAAAAATAAAAATGAAAAAAAAAAAAAAGAAAGTGGGCAAAAGACATCCAGAGATGATTCACTGAAGAGAATACACAGGTAATAAACAAGCGCATGAAAATAACTTGAACACTGTTAATCATTAGAGAAATGCAAATTAAAACCACGATGAGGCACCATTACACACCTGCCAGGATAGCTAAAATAAAAAATAGAGATAAAGTAAATATTGGCAAGGTTGCAAAGAAACTAGATTTCTCACACATTGCTAGTGGTAATGTAAAATGGTACAGCCACTCTGAAAACCAGTTTCTTAAAAAACTAAACACAATTACCATATAACCCAGCAACTGCACTCTTGGGCATTTGTCCCAGAGAAATGGAAACTTATATTCAAACACACACAAAAACCTGTATATAAATGTGCATTGCCATTTTTTTTTCATAATAGTCCCAAACTGGAAACAGCCCAGCTGACCTCCAACAGGTAAATGGTAAAACGAACTGTGATACATCCATACCATGGAATACTACTGTTCAGCAACAAAAAGGAATGAACTATCGATACATGCAACAACCTGGATGAATCTCCAGAAAATTACGCTGATTGAAAAAGCCAATCCCAGAAGGTTACATATGGTATGATTCAATTTATACAATAACATTTTTGTCCAGGTTCATGACTGTAATCCCAGTGCTATGAGAGGTCGAAGCAGGATAATCATTTGAGGCCAGGAGTTCCAGACCAGCCTGGACAACATAGGGAGACCTCATATCTACCAAATATTATAAAAATTAGTCAGGGGTAGTGGCGTGCGCCTAGCTACTCAGGAGGTTGAAGCAGGAGGATAGTTTGAGCCTAGAAGTTCAAGGTTACTGTAAACTATGATCACATCACTGCACTGAAGCCTGGGTGACAGACCCTGTTTCACTTTACGTATATAAATATTTATATATGTATATATAAATATATGTATATATAAATAACAGGGTTTTTTTTTTTTTTTTTTGAGACGGAGTTTCACTCTGTCACCCAAACTGAAGTGCAGAGTACAATGGCATGATCTTAGCTCACTGCAACCTCTGTCTCCCAGGTTCAAGCAATTCTCCTGCCTTAACTTCCCGAGTAGCTGGGATTACAGGCGCACGCCACCATGCCCGGCTAATTTTTGTATTTTTGGTGGAGACGGTGTTTCACCATGTTGGGAAGGCTGGTCTCAATCTTATGACCTCAAGTGATCCACCCACCTTGGCCTCCCAAAGTGCTGGGATTACAGGTGTGAGCCACTGCGCCCAGCCTAAATAACAGTTTTTATGTAACAAAATTTTTGAAATGGAGAACAGGTTAGTGGTTACAATTAGGGATGGAGGTGGGAAAATACTGTATTCACATGTGCAGGGAAAGTGGGTATGGTATAAAAAAGTTAACACGGCCAGGCGCTGTGGCTCAAGCCTGTAATCCCAGCACTTTGGGAGGCCGAGGTGGGCGGATCACCTAAAGTCAGGAGTTCGAGGCCAGCCTGGCCAACATGGTGAAACCCCATCTTTACTAAAAATACAAAAATTAGCCAGGCGTGGTGACGAATGCCTACAATCCCAGCTACTCAGGAGGCTGAGGTAGGAGAATCACTTGAACCCGGGAGGCAGAGGTTGCGGCGAGCTGAGATTGTGCCATTGCACTCCAGCCTGGGCAACAAGAGTGAAACTCCGTCTCAAAGAAAAAAAAAAAGGTTAATAACAGTGATTGCTGTGTTAATGGAACTGTCCAGTCTTGACAGTGGTGTGGATACAAAAACCTACACGTGATATAAAATTGTATAGAAACAACCACACATACACAGACATGAACAAGCAAAACAAGGCAAATCTGAGTAAGATTGGTGGACTGTATCAATACCAATATTCTGGTTGTTATACTAGTTTTGGAAAATGTTGCTATTGCAGGAAATTGGGTAAAATGTACAAGGGATCTCTCTGTATTGTTTTATAAAACTACATGTGATTCTACAGTTATCTCAATGAAACTGTCAATTGAAAGCAAACAAGAAAAATGGCAGACAAGAAAACAGTTGCAATAAATAGAGTAGACAAAAACCACACTAACACAATAAAGAATTTTAAAAGACTTAAACCCACAAGTAGGGGGATGAACTAAAGAGGAGACAACAATATTTTGGAACTTGGAAAGCAAACGAAGTAAGGATAACTGACTAAGCAAACCTAAGAATGCTATATTGAATTATAAGCATGCAATAGAAAAAAACTTTGAACTATACCAATCAACACTACAGAATCTTCTCCTAAAATCTTAGTAACTGGCAGTACCAGATGACTCAAGATGTGAAACTGATGATTTAGGATGAATAACACTGATTGAAAACTATATAAGAAGCAATTATGGCTGGGCACAGTGGCTCATGCCTGTAATCCCAGTACTTTGTGGGGGTTGAGACGGGAAGGTGGCTTGAGCCCATGAGTTCGAGACCAGCCTGGACAACATGATGAAAGCCCATCTTTACTAAAAATACAAACATTAGCCAGGTGTGGTGGCAAACATCTGTGGCCCCAGCTACTCAGGAGGCTGAGGCAGGAAGATCGCTTAAACGTGGGAGGTAGAGGTTGCAGTCAGCCAAGATCACACCACTGCACTCCAGCCTTGGTGATAGAGTGAGACTCTATTTAAAAAAAAAAAAAAAAAAGCAGCAATTATTTATTTAATTCCTTTTCTCACTCAGGTACCACCCCCGACCCAAAAAACAAGAGAGGCTAGTTTCTCAAATAGAGGATCTCTGGACCAGGGTGCTCCAGACATAGTGGAGGACATGAGTACCATACCTAAAATAAGGAGATTAAATGTGGATTTAAACATACTGAATGCTGAAGGCTGAAGCCCTAGTCCTCTTTTTCACCTAGCTCAAAGAAATCTTTACTCTCCAGGAGGATTGGAAGAGGCTTGTTATTTTTCTAAGAAATCTGGTAAGCCTATGAGGAAACACCTAAAGATCTTGACATCTGGGGTTTCCCAACTTAACAGTCATCTCGCTGTGAAGCTCACCATAAATATGTCCTGCAAATGCACTCACAGCTTCAAATATAACTTTCAGCGCTCCATCTTAAAGATGTTTAAAACATGAGCAGACAACCAAGCACTACCAGACATTTGAGGAATGCCTCTAACAAAAAAGATGGAGAACAAACCAGCATTTCATAAATCAGTTAACTGAGGCTCACATCAGCTAAAAATGAGATTAGTATTTACCATTTTGCACAGTTCATTCATATGTTTAATAAATATTTATTGGGTCAGGTACTATTATAGGTGCTTGGGAAACAAAGATTCACAAAGCAAAACAAAACAAAACAAAATCTCTGCCCTGGTAGAGCTTACATTCTAGCAGACAGATAATAAACAATAGCATAATAAAGTATACAAATAGTAAACTAAAAAGATTAGTGCTTCGAGAAAAAATAATGGGACAGGATAAAAGGAGGGTACAGAGGTGGTTGCCAATTTCAAATAGGTTGACATTTGAATGAATACTTGAGAGAGATGAGGGAGTTGGCCATGCTACGTACTTATCTGTGAAAAAATAATTCTAGTAGCCAGAACCTTCGATGTAAGAGACCCAAGGCAAGAGAAGCTGCATTTCAAGGAACAGCAGAATCCAGTATGGCTGGAGGGGCATGAGAGTAGGGAGAAATAGGAGATAAGGCCACAGAGGTATGGCAGAGAGAAACATAGATCATGTGGATCATTGACTTTTTCTCTGAATGAAATTAACAGCCAGTGGAGGGTTCTGAGCAAAGAAGTGATAATGGACAAGTTTCAAAGAATTATTTTGGCTGCTGTGCTAAGAAGAGACTATATGGAAGCAAGGGACATAAGTAAGAAAGAGAGAGGATGGAATTTCTCAAAATGTTAGAGTTGACAATGGTGTTGGAAGTAATTTTTTCCCAAGTCTTTCCCCACAACATTGAATTTTCCAAGGTCATGTGTTAAAGTCTGAAATAAGGCTGGGAACAATGGCTCACATTTGTAATCCCAGCACTTTGGGAGGCTGAGGTGGGAGGCTCTTGAGCTCAGGAGTTTAAGATCAGCCTGGGCAACACAGGGAGACCCTGTCTCTACAAAAAAATAGAAAAAATTAGCTGGACATGGTAGCTCACATCTGTAGTCCCAGTTACTTGGGAGGCTGAGGTAGAAGGATCACTTGAACCCGGGGGGCAGAGGTTGCAGTGAGTCATGATTGTCGTGACTGAACTGCAGCCTGGGTGACACAGCAAGACTGTCTCAAATAATAATAATAATAATAATAATAATAATAATAATAATAATAATGATGTCTGGAATAATCCACTTTGCATTTGTGTAGCCTTTTCAGTGTTTTTACGTTTATCATCTCATCTTGTATTCAGCAATTCTCTGGGCAGTTCATAGGGCAGCTGATAACTGACATTCATTTGGCCAAAATAGCTGGCCAAAATTAGGGATCAGGTCTAGAATATCCTCTCTCAGTACTTAATATAAAGCTATTGACTACATAGGGAGTGAATGTGCCATCATGCCCATAATATCACAAAGTGCTAAATAACCTAAGTAATTCAAGTAATGGAAATAACTCATTTCTGCTGATCTAATTCCATGGTCCCACAGGAGAGCCATAGCTATTAAACGCAGTACATGTATGTTAAGTGGAATGATATACATTACAAATTAGGAAAAAGACTAATTCTGAGGCAAATAGGAAAGAGTGATTTTGGGCCGGGCGTGGTAGCTCACGCCTGTAATCCCAGCACTTTGGGAGGCCGAGGTGGGTGGATCACGAGGTCAGGAGATCGAGACCGTCCTGGCTAACATGGTGAAACCCCGTCTCTACTAAAAATACAAAAAAATTAGCCTGGCGTGGTGGTGACAGGCGCCTGTAGTCCCAGCTACTCAGGAGGCTGTGGCAGGAGAATGGCGTGAACCCAGGAGGCGGAGCTTGCAGTGAGCTGAGATCCAGCCACTGTACTCCAGCCTGGGCGAAAGAGCGAGACTCTGTTTCAAAAAAAAAAAAAAAAGAGTGATTTTGTTCCACATGATATTGTGAGCTCAGGTCTCTTTTTCCCCTCTTCTTTCATTCCTAGCGAAGTCTCATCCTGCAAAGTCTTTCTCAGATTTGAAAGCAGCTGATAAACAACTGATTCCCATAAGATGACTGTTGATAATAGCTCAAAGTATTACTTCTCTCTAGGGGTATGTGTACTTTAATAAGAAAACTCAAAACCTTCAATTCCAAAGGAATTGCAGTCAAGTTAGCAGGGAATATTATACTAAAGAAGACCTCTTGGCACTTACTCAAATCCCATTAAATAAATTCAAACTCAGCAACTATTTATTGTTATCTATCATACTATCAGTCACAAAGATAAGACATAGTTCTTGCCCTTAAGATGCTAAGAATGGAAGAAGACCACACAGAAAATACTAGCTTTTGTTTACTGAATACCGACTAAATATTAGGCATTGAGCTAACTACTTTCCATGGGCAGTAAGTATCAAGTATTATACTTAGCACAGTGATTAGCAAATAATTTATGTTCAATATATTGTAGCCATGATAGTATAATTATAACCTTTGTAATTGCATTTAATCTTCACTTCTGCTCTATAAAGTAGTTATCAGTGTTACTTTACAGATAAAAGGAAACTGAGGCCCAGAGGCTAGGTAATATGCTCAAGGCCATACAGCTATTAGGAGCCAGGATTCAGGCCCAGCACCATGGCTCATGCCTATAATCCCAGCACTTTGAGAGGCAAGCGTATCACTTGAGGTCAGGAGTTTGAGACCAGCCTGGCCAACATGATGAAACCCCATCTCCATCAAAAAATTCAATAATTAGCCAGGCACGGCGACATGCACCTGTAGTCCCAGCTACTCGGGAGGCTGAGGTGGGAGAACCACTTGAACCTGGGAGGCAGAGGTTGCAGTGAGCTGAGATCACACCACTGCAGTCCAGACAGGGTGACAGAGTGTTAAAAAAAAAAAAAAAAAAAAAAAAACCAAGGCCAGGTGGCTCACACCTGTAATCCTGACACTTTGGGAGGCCGAGGAGGGCAGATCACCTGAGGTCAGGAGTTCAAGTCCAGCCTGACCAACATGGAAAAACCCTGTCTCTACTAAAAATACAAAATTATCCAGGGGTGGTGGCGCATGTCTGTAATCCCAGCTACGCAGGAGGCTGAGGCAGGAGAATCACTCGAACCCAGGAGGCAGAGGTTGTGGTGAGCTGAGATTATGCCATTGCACTCCAGCCTGGGTAACGAGCGAAACTCCATCTCAAAAAAGTCTCTGCTCCTCCTGTTCGGCAGACAGCCGCATATTCTCTTGCATTGGCAGCGCATCCCTGTGACACCATGGGGAAGGTGAAGGTTGGAGTCAACGGATTTGGTTGTACTGGGTGCCTGCCTGGTGCACCAGGACTGATTGTAAGTCTGGTAAAGTGGATATTGTTGCCATCAATGACCCCTTCATTGACCTCAACTACATGGTCTACATATTCCTGTATGATTGTACACATGGCAAATTCCATGGCACTGTCAAGGCTGAGAACGGGACTCTTGTCATCAATAGAAATCCCATCATCTTCCAGAAGTGAGATCCCTCCAAAATCACATGGGGCGATGCTAGTGCTGAGTACATCGTGGAGTCCACTGGTATCTTCACCGGCATGGAGAAGGCTGGGGCTCACTTGCAGCGGGGAGCCAAAAGGGTCAACATCTCTGTCCCCTCTGTTGACGCCCCCATGTTTGTGATGTGCATGAACCATGGCAAGTATGACAACAGCCTCAAGATCGTCAGCAATGCCTCCTGCATCACCAACTGCTTAGCGCCCCTGGCCAAGGTCATCCATAACAACTTTGGTATCATAGAAGGATTCATGACCACAGTCCACGCCATCACTGCCACCCAGAAGACTGTAAATGGCCCCTCTGGGAAACTGTCGCGTGACGGCTGCAGGGCTCTCCAGGACCTCATCCCTGTCTCTACTGGCACTGCCAAGGTTGTGGGTAAGGTCATCCCTGAGGTGAACGGGAAGCTCACTGGCATGGCCTTCCATGTCCCCATTGCCAATGTGTCAGTGGTGGACCTGACCTGTTGTCTGGAAAAACCTGCCAATATGATGACATCAAGAAGGTGGTGAAGTAGGCATCAGAGGGCCCCCTCAAGGGCATCCTCGGCTACACTGAGCACCAGGTGGTCTCCTCCAACTTCAACAGCGACACCCACTCTTCTACCTTTGATGCTGGGGCTGCCATTGCCCTCAACGACCGCTCTGTCAAGCTAATTTCCTGGTATGACAATGAATTTGGCTATAGCAACAGGGTGGTGCACCTCATGGCCCACATTGCCTCCAAGAAGTAAGAACCCTGGACCACCAGCCCAGAGAGAGCACGAGAGGAAGAGAGAGGCACTCACTGCTGGGGAGTCCCTGCCGCAATCAGTCCCCTACCAGACTGAATCTCCCCTCCTCACAGTTTCCATGCAGACCCCTTGGAGAGGGAGGGGCCTAGGGAGCCCTACCTTGTCATGTACCATCAATAAAGTCCCCTGTGCTCAGCAAAAAAAAAAAACAAAACAAACAACAAAACAAGAAACAAAACAATAAAAAACCCCACAAAAAATTAAAAATAGTAATAATAAAAATTGTTTTAAAAACACCCACCAATAAAAAAGAGCCAGGATTCTGGATCATGAGGTCAGGAGGTCAAGACCAGCCTGGCTAATATGGTGAAACCCCGTCTCTACTAAAAAATTCAAAAATTAGCCGGGCGCGGTGGCAAGCACCTGTAGTCCCAGCTACTCGGGAAGCTGAGGCAGCAGAATCGCTTGAACCCAGGAGGCGGAGTCTCAGTGAGCCAAGATCACGCCATCGCACTCCAGCCTGGGCAACAGAGTGAGATAGGAGCCTCACTCTGTGGAGCCAGGATTCAAACTCAGGCCTGTATACTTCTATAATTTGTGCTATTAACCCCTATATAATATTCAATATTTCTATAAAATTAATAGGTGTTTAATTTCATTTGGAAGTTTAAGGAACTGGCTAACAAGAATATGCTGTAAAGAGAAAGTGATATTTAAGTTGGATCCTGAATGACATGTGGGAAAGAAAGGGGGTAAGAGTAGAGTTTGGTCCACGTTAAAAATGATGAGGGTCTCAACAAAGGAAGTGGCAACAAGTATAAAGAGGGGAAGTAACAAGAGACAAGCAGGAGATAATCTCTTAAAGAACCTTTGTGATGTACTAGATGTGAGCAGTGAGGGAAAGGTATCAAGGATGACTCACAAGTTTCTAGTTTGGGTGACTGGGTAGAAGTATTCCCACTACTAAAATTGAGAAAGTACTAGAGAAAGGAATGGAGACAGGAGGACTTTAGGGACAAATTATGACTTTTCTTTGAACTTTGTGAATTTGAAGTACATTTGGGACAAGTAAGCAAGGAAATCTGTTAGGCAACTGGAAATCATGGTCAAATTTAGGAAAGATGTCAGGGCAGGGAATGGATATTTGGGAGTCACTGCTATACCTACAGTAGTTTGAAATAATAATTGTGTAAGAGACTGACACATAGGTAGTACTCATGCTATCTTACGTGTATGGCTGGTCTTAACACTGAGAATATACTGAACTCTGAAAATAAGCAGGGCTGTAACATGTCCCCACAAATCAACATATGCCCAACACCTCCATCTTTACAGAAAAAAAAGAAAAGAAAAGTGTTGGGAATGGAGTGTAACTGATATCTGAGGACAACGACTCAGACAGCCGTTAGTCTTTTAACCCTGCATCCTCAAAATACCTGGTAAACTAGATGATCAATAAATATGTGATGAACAGAAAGCATGAATGAAGGAAGCACAAAGAATTAAACAGAATTTCCAATGTTACTCAGCTTAAGTAGGGGAATGGACACTAGAAGCTAGGTGCTCTCAATCTTGTGTGCTTTACATTCCAGAGGTTTCTCTAAGCCTCCTTCCTCACTTATCCCTCAATAATTAACTTGTTCTGAAAAATATCAACATACTTTAAAATCTCAAACTACAGTATAAATGTTCAAAATCTCATATTGGGCTGGGTATGGTGCCTTATGCCTATAATCCCAGCACTTTGGGATTGCCGAGGTGGGAAGATCATTTGAGCCCAAGAGTTTGAGACTAGACTGGCAACATAGTGAAACCCTGTGTCTACAAAAACAAAACAAAACAAAAATAGCCACATGTGGTGGCATGTGTCTGTAGTCCCAGCTACTTGCAAGGCTGAGGTAGGAGGATTGCTTGAGCCTGGGAGGTCAAGGCTGCAGTGGACTGTGATTATGCCATTGCAGTAAGCTGTGAATGACAGGGCAAGACCCCATCTCTAAGAAAAAAAAAATCCCATATTGATAAAAGTCATCTATAAAAAAGTCCACAGTTAATTAACATCATATTTAATAATTAAGACTGAAAGTTACTCCTTAAAATCAGTGAAGAAGTTAAGGATATCTGCTCTTGCCACTTCTATTCAACATTGTACTGGAGGTTATAGTTAGAAAAATTAGGCAAGAAATAAAGAAAAAAGACATCGAGATTGTAAGAAAGAAGTAAAATGATCTCAATGTGCAGATAACATGATCTCATACATAGAAAATCCTAAGGAATGCACAAAAATCATATCAGAGTCAACAAATGAATTCCACAAGGTTGTAAGATACAAGATCAGTATAGACAAAACAATAGTATTTCTGTACTCTAGCAATGAATAATCCAAATATGAAATCGAGAAAACAATTCCATTTACAATAACAACTAAAAAAATAAAATCCTGAGGAATAAATTTAACAAAAGAAGTGCAAGATTTTGGTATACAACCCCTAAATTTGACTGGCTTAAAAAAAAAAAAAAAGAAAAGAAAAAGCAGGGTTGAGCACGGTAGCTCATGCTTGTAATCCCTGCACTTTGGGAGGCCAAAGCAGGCGGATCACTTGAGGCCAGGAGTTCGAAACCAGCCTGGCCAACATGGTGAAACCCGATCTCTACTAAAAATTCAAAAAATTAGCTGGGCGTAGTGGCACGCACCTGTAGTCCCAGTTATTCGGGAGGCTGAAACAGGAGAATTGCTTGAAACTGGTGGGTGGAGGCTGCAGTGAGCCAAGCCAAGATTGTGCCACTGTACCCCTGCCTGGGGGACAGAGTAAGACTCTGTCTCAAAAAACAAACAAACAAACAAAAAAAAGTGCAAGATTTATACACTGAAACTACAAAACATCATTGATGGAAATTAAAGAAGTTCTAAAAAAATTGAAAGACATCTCATGTTCATGGATTGGAAGATTTTATATTGTTAAGATTGCAGAACTCTCCAAACTGACAGATTCAATGCAATCTCCATCAAAATTCTAGCCTGCTTCTTGCAGAAATTGACAAGCTGATCCTAAAATTCATATGGAAATGCAAAGGACTCAGAATAGCCAAAACAATCTCAAAAAGAAGAATAAAGCTGAAAGACTCACAATTCTCAACACTTACTACAAAGATGAGTAACCAAGATTATAATACTGCCATAAGGATAGACATGTTGATCAATGGAACAAAACTAAGAGTCTAGACAAAAGCCCATACATTTATGGTCAATTAACTTTCAATAAGGATGTCAAGAAAATCCAATGCAGGGTAAGAATAGTCTTTTCAATAATTGGTGCTAGGAAAACTGCATATCTACGTGTAAAAGAATGAAGCTGGATCCCTACTTCACACCATATAGAAAAAATAACTCAAAATGGATCAAAGACCTAAATGTAAGAGCTATAACCATAAAAATCTTAGAAGACACTAATATCCGGAGTATATTCTTACAAAGACAACCTAATTAAAATATCGACAAAGAATCAGGTATCTTCAAAGGAGATATACAAGCACATAAGCACATGAAAAGATGCTCTGAATCATTAGTTATTAAAGAAATGTAAGTCAAAACCACAATGAGATACCTCTTTACACCCACCAGGATGGCTATTAAACAAATGAACAGTAACAAGTATTGTTGAGAGTATGGGGAAATTGGAATCCTTGTACATTGCTAGTGGGAATGTAAAATGGCACAGCCATTTACATTCTGGCAAACAGTTTGCCAGCTCTAAACAAAGTTAAACAGAGTTACCATACAACCCAGCAATTCTATCCCTAGGTATATAATGAAAAAAACTGAAGACATACGTCCACACAAAAACTTGTATATGAATGTTCATAGCAGCATTATCCATAACAGTCAAAATAAGGAAAAAAACCAAATATCCATCACCTGATGGATAAACAAATGTGGTATATCTACATAATGGAATATTATTCAACCATAAAGAGGAATGGAGTACTGCTGATACATGCTACAAAATGGATTATGCTAAATGAAAGGAGTCAGACACAAAAGGCCACTTTTTTTTTTTTTTTTTTTGAGATGGAGTCTCGCTCTGTCGCCCAGTCTGGAGTGCAATGACGCAATCTTGCCTCATTGCAACCTCCACCTCCTGGGTTCAAGCAATTCTCCTGCCTCAGCCTCCCAAGTAGCTGGGACTATAGGCAAGTGTCACCATGCCCGGCTAATTTTTGTATTTTTAGTAAAGACAGGATTTCACTATGTTGGTCAGGCTGGTCTCGAACTCCTGACTTCATGATCTGCCCACCTCAGCCTCCCAAAGTGCTGGGATTA
The DNA here is from genome assembly GCF_037993035.2 of Macaca fascicularis. Taxonomy (NCBI): domain Eukaryota; kingdom Metazoa; phylum Chordata; class Mammalia; order Primates; family Cercopithecidae; genus Macaca; species Macaca fascicularis. The sequence goes on along the minus strand of NC_088381.1, from coordinate 41,097,833 downwards.
CAGGCATGAGCCATTGTACCCAGCCAAAGGCCACAGATTATATGACTCCATTTACATGAAATTTCTAGAGAGACAGAAGTAGACTGCCAGGGGCTGAGGAAAATGAAGAATGAGGGTGACTGCTGATGGGTACAGGATTTCTTTTTGAGGAAATAAAAATATTCTGGAATGCGTGATGTGATGGTTACACAGTTTGTGAATATAGTATAAACCACTGAATTGTATACTAAAAAAAAAAAAAGAAAATATGATTTCTCAATTTTTTACAAAAACTGTATGAGGGAAAAACAAAAACAAAAACAAAAAAAACCATATAACCTGTCTAGCTAACCTCTCACAAAAAATTTTCCAGTTATCAGTTGTTAAATGGGTTCTGGAAACACTACTTTTTAAAATAATAACCAGGAAAAGGCAAGAACATTAAAGCCATCTGATAAACATGCAAAAAACTGAAATTCTACCCACGCTTAGGCCATCAGCCATCATTTCTCAATCTTCCATTCACATGAAATTTAAGTTTATAACATAGAAGATTTTCTTTTCTTTTTTTTTTTTTTGAGACGGAGTCTCGCTCTGTTGCCCAGGCTGGAGTGCAATGGTGTGATCTCTGCTCACTTCAATCTCTGCCTCCCAGGTTCAAGCGATCCTCTCACCTCAGTCTCCCAAGTAGCTGGGATTACAAGTGTGCATCACCATAACTGGCTAATTTTATATTTTTAGAGACAGGGTTTCACCATGTTGGCCAGGCTGGTTTCAAACTCCTCACCTTAAGTGATCCTCCTGCCTCAGCCTCCCAAAGTGCTGGGATTACAGATTTGAGCCACTGTGCCCAGCCTATAACATAGAAGATTCTCAAAGATTTTCCCAGATTTCCTGAAATTCTTATGTCAGGCTCTTGGTAAAAGCCTACTATTAGGCAGTCAATCCTGATCTGATTTCTTCAAACCAAAGTGCTGACACCAGTTCCAAAGAGTAGTCTCAGAGCTGCTAGCATAATTACTTTAATTGGAAGCTCTTTCTCTCCAGTTATGCAAGGAGTGTTTAGCTTTTTATAACTTATCTCAAACCAATTTTTGAGGTAAGTTTTGAGCAGGTCAACATTAAGTCTTTAAAAATTGTAAAACTACTCTCCCCCTACATACTCACCACCATCAGTTTAAAAAAACCAAACACCCAGACTTCTGAAGACAATCACAAATGAAGATAAAAAATTGGTTTGAGATAAGTTATAAAAAGCTAAACACAGGCCGGGCGCGGTGGCTCAAGCCTGTAATCCCAGCACTTTGGGAGGCCGAGACGGGCGGATCACGAGGTCAGGAGATCGAGACCATCCTGGCTAACACGGTGAAACCCCGTCTCTATTAAGAAATACAAAAAAACTAGCCGGGCGAGGTGGCGGGCGCCTGTAGTCCCAGCTACTCGGGAGGCTGAGGCCGGAGAATGGCGTAAACCCGGGAGGCGGAGCTTGCAGTGAGCTGAGATCCAGCCACTGCACTCCAGCCTGGGTGACAGAGCGAGACTCCGTCTCAAAAAAAAAAAAAAAAAAAAAAAAAAAAAGCTAAACACAGAAGAAAATAAAATCTATAATAATTCGTCATAGTATAGAATGTATACTTTTAGAGAATATAAATTAAAATATACCCTGCTAACATTTCTCCCCATTTCTGTCCTGTCAAAAGATCATTAAGGGTATGGTATGTTAAAGAAGATTTCTTTTGGAAATGCCTATACCTGATATTGTAAATGTCAAAGAGTACTCTTAGACAATAGGCCGAAAGTACTGTATTCCTGCCTCATTTTAACATTTAAAAGGAACAATAAATAAATCCAAAATACATTTCTCTATTGCACCAAAATTTCCTTTTTTTTTTTTAAACCACAAATGTATTAAAAGTTAAATCTAAACATCTATGTAAACATCGAATAGACAAAAGGTCTAGGCTGTTCAACATAGAAATCCATATAGAAAATTACACAGAAAAAAGATGGGTTTGTTTTTGTGCAACTTCCTTAACTAAAATGTTACTCCAGCAGAGGAAAAGAAAACATGAAAGATAGTCCTTTTCTTTTTATACAACTAGAAATCTCATAAGCTTATGTATTGAGCAAGCTTATCAACAAAAGCAAATTATGTTAACTGACATCACAAACACCTCTTTCCAAAGAGAAGAAAGCAGGTCAACATTAAGTCTTTAAAAATTGTAAAACTACTCTCCCCCTACATACTCACCACCATCAGTTTAAAAAAACAAACACCCAGACTTCTGAAGACAATCACAAATGAAGATAAAAAATTGGTTTGAGACAAGTTATAAAAAGCTAAACACAGAAGATGAGTTTCATAGTCCAGCGTGAGATCACATCAATTTTAAGAAAATCTAGCAAAGCAGGGCCAAACCAGGTCAGATCTCTAATGGAAAAATTAAAGATGCTTAAAGGGACAGGGTTGAGATTCATGAGGTATAGATCATGCCCAAGCCAGTCCTGAACCAATAATCTCAGCCAGTTCCACAACATTAAAGAAATTCTTCTCTTAAGAATCTGGTAGAATGAAGTACAATTTTTATGTTCTTCCTTTTACTTTTCTGCATTTTCCAAATACTTTACAATAAAGCACTTATAGATTTCAATGCCAGAATGCTGAAACCTCGTTAGTAGAAAATAATCTCAAAGACACATAAAACCAAGTGGACAGGTTGCTGTAAACTCACAAGATCAAGGCATTCTCACTTGCCAAGTAGACAGTTTGCCCTGGGGGCATTAGAGATAACAATGCTTGCACTTTGCCCAATCTTCTCTCTGACAAAATAGGCTTTTGTCTCAAGTCACCAGATGCCTCAGCATTAGTTAGCCAAGTGCCAGGGCCCCAGAGCCTAGATAACACAGCTGGAGCTTGGTACTCCTATATGGAGATTAAGAAACAATCTCCAGCCCACAACTCTATTAAGCAAACTTTGACGGCTGCCAGGGCCAGTAAAGAATAATGAAGGGACAGGGACCCAGTGGCACAGTTGCACCTCTTTCCCACACCAATACTCCTCTTCCCATTTTCCTCAGATGGCTCACTCTGCTGCCAACTCCAGGTCTTACTGGTCTCCTTAGCCACTAGGGCTGTCCATTTTAAAAAACCACACTGGCAATGATGGGCTTTTAGTAAAACTCAAACACTTCAAAATAAATTGAGGGTTCCCTGCTTAGGGTATTTTCATAAAAGTTATGAGCCTTGCTTCTACCTAAATTTCTCCTGGCTATCGTCTTGGCAGCAGAATATTAATAGGCTGTCTTAAAAGAGTTGTAAAACACTCAGTATCCAATCATTTCCTGTACCTTGAAATGTTAACACTAAGGGAAGGACAGGGAGGAAAAAATATGGAAAGGAAAAAAAATCCTCCTCTCAGGGAAATGCCTACACCCCAGAGACCAAGTCCAAGATCCCTCCCTACTGCATTTTCAGCCACACAAAAGCCAAAGCCAAGAACAAGCCTCCATTTACACAGGCTTCCACAAATTTCTCTCCTCAGCCAACTCTGGAGCCAGGATGAGAGACTTTGTTGGCACATGCCAGCTCTTGTTTATGAGCTGGTTACCACCTCAAAGGCTGCTTGGCCCAAGGTCTGCCCTCTCTTTACAGGATCTTTCAAACTTCAAAAAGGGATCTTTTCTTGGACTCCTCTCAAGACATGGACGTGGGTTACTTAACCTGTTGCTTCCAGCTTGGGTGCTATCCAAAGACTTCTCTGGGAGTAGTCAACATTATCTAATATGGAACGACTTTCTACCCACCTTTACAAAGTAAAGAAGAACGGAAAGATTTTATATTAAAAGTAAAAGTAAACACTTTCAGAAATAACTTCAGTGGCCATCAGGTAAAGATAGCAGCTGAAGCGACCAAAACCAGGTGAGCCTCTCCTTTGCTGTCACAGTGTAGCAGAGAAGGTGGGAAGAAAGATAATAAAAGAATCTCTTCTGCCGGGCGCGGTGGCTCAAGCCTGTAATCCCAGTACTTTGGGAGCCCGAGACAGGCGGATCACGAAGTCAGGAGATCGAGACCATCCTGGCTAACACGGTGAAACCCCGTCTCTACTACAAAAATACAAAAAAACCAGCTGGGCGAGGTGGCGAGCGCCTGTAGTCCCAGCTACTCAGGAGGCTGAGGCAGGAGAATGGCGTGAACCCGGGAGGCGGAGCTTGCAGTGAGCTGAGATTCCACTGCACTCCAGCCTGGGCCACAGAGTGAGACTCTCTCTCAAGAAAAAAACCAACAAACAAAAAAGAATCTCTTCGGCTGGTAATTTAATTCTGTCCCGTACCCAGAGCTTATTTCTGAAATCTTGAAATGGAAATTTCCCTTGGTTGAATTCCATATCCTAACAGCTAGGAATTGAAGAGACATTTGGAAGTCAGTCTCTCAGGCTACTTTTTGCTGTCTTCCCATTCTATGGTGAACTCTTTTTTCCCTTAATTTCACCTCACCTATTAGAGATTTGGGGAGAATACCAGAACGCGTGGGGAAAAAAAATTAGCCAAAAATTTAAGAAAATGTGAATAAAAAAATAAAAAGAAAAATAGAGATTTGGGGAAAATAAAAACTGAGACACAGGTTAGGGAGTCTAGCTAACTGCCTTTGGTTTTCTACCTTCTATGGAAACAACATTCACAACAGAAAACTACCTATATCATATATGTACAACTCTGCATTTTCACAAACTGAACACACAGTCATATAAATAGCATCCACAACAATAATATTTTAGCAAATAGTGCTCAAACAAAAACTTTGCCCTCCAGGGGATATGTGGCAGTGTCTGGGGACATTTTTGGTTGTCTTACCTTGGAGCGAATACAGTAAAGATATGGATGCTGTGAAACATCCTACAATAAACTGGACAACCCCAACAACAAAGAATTACCCTAGCCCCAAATGTCAATAGTATTGTTGTTGAAAAATCCTGGTTACAGCAACCCAGAAACCTTCCTGTACTGCTTCTCCAGAAAGGACTTTTGCCACAAAAATGCAAGACTCCTTTTGCTCTGGCAGCAAAGCTTCTGTAACATACTGCCATGAGGAGGTGGTACAGAGCATAAATGATCACAGATGAAACTACTCACCTGCCTGGAAAAACAAGAGAGGCTGCAAGGAGAAAGGAAAATAGAACAAACATTTGTTGCTGACCTATAACTATTATACTATAACCTCCATATACTGTGCATTTACAGTATACTTTTAGATCTTTTAAATTAAAACCATATAAAATCTAAGGAAAATGAGATACGGAGAGGTAATTTGCAGAAGATCCTATATATATTAAATGGCAGTCAGTGCTGGGATTCAA